>NW_024412391.1:23317477-23352693 GCF_014898765.1 Herpailurus yagouaroundi
TATTTTGAGAGAGAGAGACAGCGTGAGTGGGGGAGGTCCAGAGAGAGAGGAGAGAGAATATCCGAAGCAGGCTCCATGTTGCCAAGCACGGAGACCAATCTGGGCTCAGTCCCACAAAACCGCGAGATCATGACCTGAGTGGAAACCAAGATTCGGTAGCTTAAGCAACTGAGCCACCCTAGGCTTCCTTTTCTAAGTAAACGTTATAGATGTTTATAGACAACAATTTGTTTCCCTAAATTGTTAATAAGGACTGTTTTTTTTTTTAAATAAGACTATTAATAAGTTCAACCTTTCATTAACCTTAGATATGAGCTTTTATATCCTAAAGCAGAAAAATTTTCATCTTTGTAAACCACAACCAAGTTATATAGATTAGGAAACACACTGGAAAACCTTTGACAAAAGCTTTCTTTATTGTTGTTAGCTAAATTATTGTACCAGTCATTCCATGTCCAGAACTTCCATGGATTTAAATGAAACTCACTCTTAAATTTCATTTTTGTATGGTTTCTTAATGCTGTTCACTTCTAACAACATATATTAGAATCCTGGTATTTTTTTTAAAATTTTTTTTCAACGTTTATTTATTTTTGGGACAGAGAGAGACAGAGCATGAACGGGGGAGGGGCAGAGAGAGAGGGAGACACAGAATCGGAAACAGGCTCCAGGCTCTGAGCCATCAGCCCAGAGCCCGACGCGGGGCTCGAACTCACGGACCATGAAATCGTGACCTGGCTGAAGTCGGACGCTTAACCGACTGCGCCACCCAGGCGCCCTAGAATCCTGGTATTTTTAATTTTCAGATCTTTTCTGCTCACAAACTTGCTGAAATGTTGGTTTTAGACATAATGCATATTTTCCAACCATGTTATCAATTCCATCTTCAAAACCTATCTCAAATTTTTTCTCTCCACCTCTCTTGCCTCCCCCCAAACTCAAACTACCACCGTTGTCTATGAAACAATACAAATGCCTCCTACCTCATGGGCTTTGTTTTGCCCATCTCTCCATTCTTTCTCGCCTGCCTTCCTTTAATCCCTTGAGTTACTTCACTTAACCAATACTTACTGATTGCCTGTTGTGTGCCAAGCACACATCCACCCACCCAAAATCCTGTCCTTGCAGAACTTTCATTTTAGTAAGGGGAGGCAGGAAGTACATAAGGAGACAACAAATAAGTCAGTCATATAGTGTGTACGAAGGTGGTAGTGCTCTGGAGAAAAGTATTAGAGCAGAATAAGGCAGATGACTGAGCAGGTACAAGTCCACACTGGATGCTCAAGGGACACCTTGCCGAGAACATGCCATTCACGCAAAGGCTTGAAGGAGATGAGTGAGGGAGCCTGCAGACACCTGAGAGGAGAGCAGTTTCGGCACTGGGGTAGAGCCCCTAAGACGGGATCACGTCTGGGGGATTTGAGAACAGTAAGGAGAACACGATGGCTGAGGCAGAGAGAGAGGGCAGGGTTGAATAGTCAGAAACTAGGATGGAAAGACAAAAGTGGCCTCTTCTCGCCTACTCTATAGACTTCCGGGTGCTGCCACAGTAATTTTTTTTCCTTTTAAAAAATATCTAAATTGATCAAATAATGCATAAACATGGTTTAGAACTTCAAGTAATGAGAGTGAGAAATAGACCTGCCTTCCCTCACTCCACCTCTCTCTCAGGTTTCCCTGAGGTCACAGGGAAATTTCAATTTTCACCTCTTACGACGATCTCTTCTGTAATTTAACTTCATAATTTCAAGTCATAGTTTAACTGTGATTTGTCTTATGAATTTTAAATATTACATATTGCCTTTTAATTTTGATGATGTGCTTATCTTCCAACTGAAAGAGCCCCCTCCTTCCTCTCCAAACTGGCAGCATAGAGATCATTTTTTAGGAATATTCAACATAACTATGTAAATACTGATGACTGCCTAGGAAAATAGTGCACTATGATTACACTTTCTAATCAACTGTTTCTTTTCCTTGCAGTTCATTATGCCTTTTAAAAATTTTTTGATTCATTTTCTTAGCACCAATTGCTAATTTCCCCCAAATCTATCTCTCAAACATGTGTAGATTTCAATATTGTCTGGTGTGGTCAACGAAGTAGGTAATATAGTAGTTCTATTTTATTTCCCTAAAAATCCGTCTGTTCCAATTGGTGGCACCACAGACCTCTGCCTAGCTGGTTTCCTCAAGTTTTCCTTCATTCCTTCCTTCTGTTTTCTGAATTTCATGAATCCCCTTATTGATTTATTGGTTTTGGTGAAGTACTGAAGCACATCCTCCAACAAGAAAAGTACATAGGATAAAAGTTTCTTGCAGAAATCCCAGGTCTTTCTGAATGACCTAGTCCCATATTTACATGGTTTTGTCGTAGGCTGGAGCAGAGAAGTGAAGAGCGGCATCCTTTACCGCAAACATTGTCCCATGACTCATCCTGTCTCTCTCTTGTCCAGGACTGTCTTCACAAAGGCTAGAACGTAATGAGAAGGACGCAGGGTGATAGCTGACTGCAGTAGGATCTGTTCTCCTGGTATGCCCTGGGAAGCTGCTGCCTCCAGTTATTGGTTTCCTATAGAACATGGAACTCAGGCACCATTGTTTCCACCCAATGATAAATATCAGCAATTCCATGGCAAGAGGAGAAATCTTCCTCAGTATCTTATTGGAAAATTAAATGATCTATAGTGTCTTTGGTTAAATTTACATGAAAAGTGTATACTAAGGCTTAAAGAGCACCTGTTTTAGAAGTAGACAAATCTACATAGAGTTCACTTCCAAAAATCTTTTCATACACTGAATAGCTTTCATAGGCAGCAAAAAAATGAAATTAGTTTGAATCTATCAAAGTCAAGCTAAGTATCAACCAATAGTTCTTAGGTACCTTAAAAACTGAAATATTATGGATCATATAATGTAGTTATTTTTCTAAGTAGTTGAACAAAATTGTGCTCACATTTACTAAAGTAGCACCAATATGAAAGTTATGTTACCTAGCCAGAGCCAAGTTCTCATTATTATTAGACACCAAACTTTTCTAGAAATTATAAAAATTATTCCTTCAAATTCCAGAAACTCAAAAATCTATCCTTTCAAAGCTAAAGACAAAATTATCTGAGCGTCTTCTGATTATTATGCCCACTGAATTTTCTTAATAAAGAATTAAAATATATTTCCTGCTTCATGAGAATAAAGAGTTAAAATTATTTATTGTGTCAAAGTGGAATAAACAAATTGTTAAAGCTCAAAACAATTATTATATTACTTATGGTCATCTAAGAACATAATAAGAACACAAAACCAGCACATGAAAGATGTAGCAGTGCCTGGCTGGCTCAGATGGAAGAGCATGTGACTCCTGATCTTGGGGTCACAAGTTCGAGCCCCACGTTGGGTATACAGATTACTTAAGTAAATAAAACTTAAAAAAAGAGAAAGATATAATACATAGTAGATGTTCTCTAAATATCAGTTGAAAAAATGGATGAATAAATGAATAATAAAATAAGCAGAAGTTAAATTCAAGGTTTTACTGAAAGTTAATCTGAAATATATTAACTGTGTTCCAGTCTTTAAGTCACAGAAACAGTAGGTGTGTGGACCCTAAGAGTCTGAAGAAAAAAGGTAAACATGGAAATTCAAGTGAAAGACCTCCTTTGACTATAGATTACTTTTTCTATATTATTCTGCTAAATGAGTGTGCCTCGAAGCCTTCACTGATACATCTCCAAATAGTTCCCCATTCGGTTGGGCATGTGTTTAGTAAGAGGGTGTGTTGATTTTCCACCTCCTCCCTCAGTAGGGAAAAAGGATTTGGAGAGACTAGGGAGGGTGAGCCATTTTTCAGGTATCCCACTCAAGAAGCTGGCTGCCAGTTGAGGGCTGCTCAGAGGGAAGAGAGTGGGGGGACAGATCACTGGGGGTTAATACTGAGACAGGAGGAAGATGACAGTCGGACACCAGGTCTCCCTGTGGAGGCTCTGCCTCAGGCTCCTGCAAAGAAAGCAAACACAAGCTCCAAAAGAGGTTTAGCGTTTGGGCCCCACCCATGGGGGGCATTAGCCAGAGAATGAGCAACTACTAACAAGGAGAGGATTACTAGAATAATCCTTTCTTTTTCCTCCTCTGATTCTCAAATTAGAGAAGTGTTTAAGAGGGAGGAAGGGAAATGGGCCAAATGGTGGATTAAATCTCTCTTTATACTGCAAACTCCTCAGGCCTGAGCTAAGGAATGGGTAAAAGAGGAGGTCTGAATTGAGTTTAAAGTGATTTTTTAAAATAGAACTGGACTTTGAAAACCCAAAAGTGATAAGAAAATTGTGGAACCTTCCCAGGATGCCATTATATGATGGGGAAGTGAAATTCAACCTACTCTGGTTGGACATAATGACTTGGTCAGAAATAAACATGCTTATATTTATATTCCATGGAGTTGATGCTCAAGAGGTACAATTTTACTCAAAAGTGAACAACTGAACCTTCGCTTTCCTTCCTTGTGTTAATATCTAGTAATCTTTGACCACTCAAAGCAGGGAAATCAATGCTTTAACTACAGCAAAAGTCTATCGTGACATTAAGTTCTACCATTTTTTTTTCACGGTGAAAAAATGAACATGGCAACAGCTTTTTAAGTAAGTAAGCAATATTGCAATTGGTAAGTGGTAATTACAGAATTCCTCGCAAACTTATGCCTGCCAGAAAAAAAAAAGAATATGCATTTTTATCACGCTAATATATTCATTTTAAAAATCACCATTCAATATGTTATATGATACTTAACCACAAAGAACAGTTGCCCAACCTTAATTAAGTGATGCTGTCATAATTACACTGCATTAGTAGCAAGTACATACAACAATACATTCTACAGGGGCAAGGGACTGGACAGTCTTGTTCTCCTCGATATTCCCAGTGTTGAGTCTCAGTGCCTGACACGTAATAAGTGTTCCATGTGGAATGAAGGCATAGAGCATTCAAAAGAGGGAACATGTGGTAAGCAGCTCTGGTTTTTCTTTCTCCTACATTAATAAGAAAATCTGTTGATTTTTTTCTACATGATTATGGAATTTAGAAGAAATACAGAAAACAATATTCTAATGTTTTTGCTTCACTGTGGGCATGCAAGAAGGAGGTTACAAATAAATCTATACAAATGATCAAAATAAAGAAATTAATAACCATCTTTTTTGTAACACTAGATTATAAAAGGTGAAAGAAAATATTGGATAACAAATTACTGGGATAAAAGAATTTTTCATACTCTGATGTACATTTATGGAATAATTCCTACAATCATTTCAGCAAGTAAAATCAAAGTCCAAGTAATCGACATTTTCTAAAAGCATTCTCCTACAATGAAAGTTAAAAAGACCTATTACAAAAAAAATTCTGGTTTAATTTGTGAAATATTTCCTTCGTCAAATTTTAGAATACACTAACCACTGAAAACATTTTTGATATCTATGTAATTCCATAATATTCACTGAATAGTTTAAAAAAAGATCTATGTTTTCTATTATATCCTGGAGCAAACATACAGAAAACATGTTAAGGGCTCAATCCTCTGTTTCCCCAATTACTAACCACTTTAACAAAGTACGACTGTTTTTGCAATAATATTTACCTAAATTTAGCTTTTATTGCATTGCTCAGGAACTTTACGTTACGTGGCCTCATCCCTAATTTTACTTTTGCTTTCTCACTTTGAGTAGGCTGTGCACATGGAAATGAGATTACTGGCACACATAATGTCTTTGCCGGAATTATGGAAGGGACATCTTAAAATATTACTCTCTGTTACTACTTTCATTCTTAAGAAAGAGACGTTATTCAGAATCTAAGGGCATTCGTGGTGGTAAATATCAGAAACAGAGAATGCGGTACATACGCAGGGACATACTAAGATCCTCCCTTTTCCATGGGCTCAGACACTTTAATCCAAGCTCTCCTACTTACTAGCTACATGATACTGGGAAAGTTATTTGACCTCTCTATACATCATCTTCATGTGTGAAATGGATACAACAAAGCTTTTGGTTTGTTGTTAAAGTTAAATTAGATAAAAAATGAAAACCACCTAGTAGTGCTTGACACACAGGTCCTAGGCAAGAAACAGTGGTCATCATGCTTATTATTAGGCTTTGTAGGCAGGGATTTCATCATCTGCACTTTGTATCCCAAACGCTGATTATAATGCCTATTAAAAAAATACATAAACACAACTTCTGGTTCTAGGAATGTCCATATATTCCTATGCCCTTCTACCAATGCAAAGATTTAGAGGAGGCAGGGAGAGACATCTGAATGGATTGTGGCAACATGACTTAACCTTACCATATCCCAAAACGAACCAATATATCAAGGCTATTTACTGTTTCTCTCTACAAACAGATACTCCCAACGTCTCTCTGACAATTCAAAATCATTCATCTGAATTGCCATGTGGTAAGATCGTCTCGGGCACCAAGAAGTTCACAGACTAGAATGGGAAAAGAAACTCACAATCATTAAACAATGGGATCCAAGCAGCAAGAGGTACATCAGAACAATATGATTTCACAGAAGAGGGAGTGACAATGTCTTGAGACCGTGAGAAAGGAATCAGAGATATTCGATGTCTGTATTCTGTCATGAAGGGTAAGAGGCCTTTCTTGGGTTGTGCTGGTTTTCTAAGTTGCCAGGGTTTTGACCCTCGTTCATATTTATGACTGTGTCTGTGGATCTAATTTCAGTTCACCCTTTCTATTTACCCTTTCCATGGTCATGTTTCTTACTTCCTTCCAGCTCCTAAACCTGACCTCTGCACTCTGTAAACCAAATACGGATTCTTGACACTCGTATCTCAGGTTTCAGTGTTTGCTTTTGTGTCCTGTTCCCCCTCAGTGAACTCAGTAGACTGCCTCAGTCTTATCTCTACTCAGACTTTGGCCATGAGAGTATCTATTGACTGAGCTAGAGTTTTCTTCAGAAGATGGATCTGAGTCTGTTCCAAGATCAGTGCAGACCCCAATGTTTACTGACAGAGAACACAGTTGTCACTGCTGTTACACAACTAGATCCAGAGTCACAAAGGATATTTTTAGAATTTTCTTGGACTTTAAAAACTCTCTCTTGTCCCAGGTCCCAAACGTAGTCTCCAATAATCCATAAAGCGTGACCTCAATCCATATACTCCATGTAACATTACTTCAGGGGGTCTGCCAAGTCCATATTGAAAGCTTTTCCACAATCGGGCCCAGGCCTGCACAGAGCCTCAGGGCCTTCCAGTCAGATCTGGTCCTTGCCTGGGCCAAGGCCTGGGTCTCCCTTGTCCCAAGTCCACAGCCACCCCCCACCCCTCTTCTCCCAGCCACAGCTCTACTTCCCAATAGCTCCAGGACCCAAGCTTTCTGAGAAGGGAGAAAGTCTGAAAGAACCTAGAATAAGTTTCTAAATGATCATTCATTCAAATGAAATCTGAGCTTTTAAATAATTTTAAAAATAAAACAAAACTTCTGATAACATAAATAAGATGTGAGCTTGTACAAATAGCAGAATTTATTGTTTATAGATTCAGGGTGTTACACATAAAATATTAAGAATATAAGGAAGCAAGGAAGATGCAGAAAATGTATTTGAAAGATCCGGAAATCATTTATGAATATATTTCTAAGCTTTAGAAGTTAGAGACATTTTGAATCATGACTGAAAATAAATGTAATCAATTTGAATTGGGCCGTGAATTGCAATGCCTAATAGGATTTGCAGAGAACAGGAAGGAAATTGAGATATGTTCTCATCACTACTGTTTCAGTCCAGTGAAAGCCAATAGTATTGAGGGCTTTTGAGGCTAAGACATTTTTATACTCTGGAACTTGAATGGTAAGATAAGATGATAGCAACAGAGAGAAGGAAACAGTGATGGCAGGTTTTATCTAGGAAAACTTAAGGTACATCAATGATCTGAGTCTTTATAATAATGAATAAACAGAAGCATTGCATTGGATTTGCTGGTTGTTTCTGTAGTGTCACCTCATATCAATTCCTCGTGCGCTCTCATTAACTGTTCTCTTCTACTCTATGTTAGTTTTCCCCTAAAGCTAGTCAACCTGAACCACTTGCGAACAGCCCCCCTGCACTCTTTGGTAGATTATAAGTATATGAAATACCTCTCGTTGTAGCAAGCTGTGCTTATCCTCAGAGTAGCATCCATCTTGTTCTAATGTATAAATCAGCAGCACTCTTGGAAAGATTTCTCAATTTACTCAAAAGAAACACACTCAAGAATATTCCTTCATCTGCCCAAAGGAAGGGTAGTGATATAATTGAACTTGCCACTATTCTTAAAAGCAAGAAAAACTTTATTAAAATATAAAAATGGTGAAGGTTGACAGCAAACTTCAGTTTCTCATGCTCTAAAATATACTACTGAATAGAACAGAGATGATATTTATTATACATATAGTGTAGTTCCTCGAAACAGCAGATGAAAAGACTTCTAAGAAATTCTTAATAGCAGAGACACCTTCTGAAATGTATGGAATGATACTATTTTTGATTGGGAAAGCATCTATGTCCTACTTCTTTTGATCTGTGTCACAACAACACCATGCATAGAACATGAGAAAATCCATCGAATACTTCCATGGTTAAAGGAGATCTTCTCTGAAGGGAATTCAATGAGTAGGGTGAAATCTCTGAGAGCTGCACATATTCTTGGATGTCCCTAAATGCTGAAATGGCTTATTGTTTCAGCACCAGAAGGGGTCATAACTCTATACATTTTTAGGCATTACTTTTTGCTACTATAGCATTTAAATATATCACCAATGGATGTTACTTTCCTACTTACTGAGAAAAAGTTCTTCTCCTCCTCCTTCTCTTCTTTCTCCTGCTTCTTTCTCTTTTTTTCCCTTAAACTAGGTCAACGAATAGGTCCATTATGGTATCATAAGGTTTTAGGGAAAATAAGAAGTGCTTAAAAACTCTAGTCGAATGATTGAATGAGTAATAAATGCCTGAAATGGATGACTTTGCCTTATATACTATCATGCCTCTTTGTACTTCTGGCCACCACAATCACTTAATGTTTTTTGATCACTTGCTCTTTTTGCCCAGGGAGCAGAAACTTTATTCACTGCATATTGTTTGGGGAAGAGGCAGAAAAAGGTGCGGTGCACAGCTCTAAGGGAAGGAATGCTATGAGACAGGCAGGAAGATGGGGACTCAGGTTTCCCTCTTAGTGGGGAAAGTGAACCTTGCAGCTAGCTAAAGGGAGGGATCTTGATGAAATATGGCCATTAAGACAGGCAATGGAGACAGCAGACTAACTGACCAGACCGTGTTGTGCTCCGGGCCAAGGGAAGAGAGGAATAAAACAAAGGGAAGTAGAACAACAACAATGACAAATGTCCATACTTCTGAAACCACCATGGCAACAGTAAGCCCAAAACCAGAAGTATCCACGTAAAAACCTCAACATTCTGGGTTTTGAAACACAACTGTGTTCCATTTTCTCCAAAGAAATTAGTGCTTTGAAATGTGTGTCCTAAGAAATGTTAAATCTTAACTCCCACCACTGTTATGAACAAAGCCATGTTCACTGAATGGTACAGGGGGTTAAAAGTAGAGACTTTAGAATCAGCAGACCCAGATTCAAATCTTAGGTCTGCCACCTTCCACTTATGAATTTAAGGAAGCTGAAAAGATGAATAAGATGTAGAACAGCAATAATGTCTATCAAAGCATCAGAATTATATGAAAAATACATAAAGTGTTTGCTATCATGTATGTCTTAAAAAATGGGTATTATTAATAATGAAAATCTTAAACTAGTGCCTCTCTTCACACAGCAATGCTGATTATTAAATTGCCAACGGAGAAGAAATAGACCGGCTCACAGGCATGAAGCAGTGGAAAACATGCCCCCAAAGAGGCTGTTGCCTCAATCCCTCTAACGTATCTACTCTGTATTTCTACCAGTTGCAGAATCATCAACCCTAGGGTGCTTCTCTTTTAATGTACATACATTCTTATTCATTTTGGTCATTTACAACGAATTACATTGATCAGATAATTAGTGAAGAAATATACAATTGAGTAGTCAAGATAAAGAAATGGAGGTTTAATTGGGAAAAGAGGAAGAACAGCTGACTAATTAGGAAGCCCCAAAGTCTCGGCAAGAAGGACACGGCAAAACAAAAGCGGATACTGGCCTTCCAAGTGCAGCTGGAAGAATTATGTATCCGGGGGGTGGGGAGGGGGGTGAGGAATACGTCAAGGGTGAGGAAAGATGCTAAGCTAAAGTGGTTTTTTGTTTTTTTTGTTTTTTAGACTTGTCTGGATGTCTGAAAGACCTGGTCTTATTTTTTTGAACTTTATGGTATACAGACTGTAGGTTGCCAATTTCTTGTCTATCCTTTCCTCACAAGGCCAGTTTGAATCCTCATGAAGACTCTTGAATGATTCTTTAAGACAAAGAGATCTTTTTTAAAAAAGTTTTTCTTAATGTTTATTTATTTTTAAGAGAGAGAGAGAGAGAGAGAGAGACAGAGCATGAGTGGGGGAGAGGGAGAGGGAGAGACAGACATAGAGAAAGAGAGACAGAGAGACAGAGACAGAACCTGAAGCAGGCTCTGGGCTCAAAGCTGTCAGCACAGAGCCCGATGCAGGGCTCAAACCCACCAACAGCAAGATCATGACCTGAGCCCAAGTCACACGCCCAACTGACTGAGCCACCCAGGTACCCCAAGACAAAGAGATCTTTATTTCTGAAATTAATAGTGTGTAACACTAGAAGATTCATAAATTGTAGCACTGAATATATACAACAACTTTGCACACTAAGCCTTTACTACAACATATAATATATAAAAATCTCTCCTCTCTTTCTATAGTTCACATTTCCTTAAAATGCTATTTTTTGTATCTCTCTCAAAAAATATCAAAAAAAGAAAAAGGAGCATTGCTATTTTTGGCATATGTGGTCTGCAAGAATTCTAATCAGTTTATGGAATCAATCCCACTCAACACTATCCCACTCAACACTATCAACCTCCTAGGTGTCCCCATTTTCTTACCCTAGAATTCCAATACCTGTCTCCAAAAAATATATAACCATGATTATCCCACACCCTGACTGGGGGCAAAAACAGGGCTAGAAGACAACAGCAAGAAGAGATGGGTGGATCTTATTTATTTTTCTCCTTAGCGTCACAGCCAGACTTGTTTTAGGCCAATCCTTTTTTTTATGGGCCCTAAAACCAAGGGTGCATCCTCTGTTTTCAAAAAGACACAACATATCTTTTCTAAGTATTTGGATCTCAAAATAGTTAAAGATATTTAAATAAACAAGATAACTGATTTATGCAAATAGAAGCATGCACATAACATATCTCACTTCTGTCTTCCACATTCGAGGAGAGAGGTATTATTATTATTTTTTTAATTAGGGTGATACTTTCATGAAGAGTTAGCCATCATGACATTTAAGCTATCTTTCATTTTTCGAGCCTATTCACTTTCCAAATGATAAATCCCCAGATTATTCTAAAAGCTAAATGACAGGGGAGCCTGGGTGGCTCAGTCGGTTGAGTGTCTGACTTAGGCTCAGGTCATGATCTCGTAGTTTGGAGTTCGAGCCCCGTGTCGGGCTCTGTGCTGACAGCTCAGAGCCTGGAGCCTGCTTCAGATTCCATGTCTCTCTCTCTCTCTCTCTCTCTGCCCTCCACCACTCACTCTCTGTCTCTCTCTCTCAAAAATAAACATAAAAAAAAAGCTAAATGACAAAAGTAATGAACATAAACAAAATACTCTCCTCCAAATCCAACAGAGTATCTCAAAATCCAAGGATATGGGGGGAAACTGATAGATAGGTAGATAGATAGATGGATAGATAGATAGATTTTACATAAAGAGTTCTAATAATCTAGAAGTAAAAATGCAAACTCTCAATGGGATAAAGAGCAAATGCTTTCTACAAAAGACAATTCACAACAAGTGATATATAAATAATAAATACAAATGTGTTCAATGTTATCCATCAATAAATAAATGTAAACTAAATGCAAACTAAAACAAGAATAGTTTTTTCTTTTCTTTTCTTTCTTTCTTTCTCCTCCCCTCCCCTCCCCTCCCCCTCTCCTCCTCTCTCCTCCTTTCCTCTCCTTTCCTTTTTTTGCCTCTATATATCTAGCCACAGAGGCGCACTCTCATCCCCTCTAGACAGAGCGTCAAATGCTATCTGATTTCTAAAGGGTGGTTTTGACAGTCTGAATCAATAGCCTCAGACATACGCATACCTTTGTGGTAGAACTTTGTCTTCCAATAATTCACCCTAAAATAGTAATTAGACAGTAGGTGTTGGGATTTGGATTCAGAAGTCAGATAGTCCTGGATCCCAATTTCATGTTAATCCACCATTTATTAGGCCTATGAAAGTGACCAAACTATTCAACACCTTCTCATTTTCCCTTCCTTAATCTTATCCCTGAATGAGGATAGAGAAGGGTAGTTGCCTAATAAGATGATTATATTCAGCTGAGAAAACATATGTAAACTATTAGCATACTATCTGGCACCTGATAAATACTCAGAAAATCTTACTTATCATTAAGAAGTTAATAACAGAGGGGAATTATGAAGGTGTGCATTAATACACTGTCATAAGGGCCAAAGAACTGATGAGAACAGTTTAATGAAATACTATTTTGACACCAATTGTTAGTGAGGCCCCAAAAACCATTCTCCCCTTCTTCTACATTAGCAAAATGTTTAGCTGGGCATCTGGCCATCTAAAAGAAACTTTAAATTTTCAGGTGTTCCTTTCAGACACACAGATAAGTTTGGCAAAGTAAAAAGCTCAGCTTCTGTACTGTATCTTTAAGTGAAAATGTAGACTATGCCATTTTCCTATTTGCTTTCCCACTGGCTGGAACTCTGACGCGGCTGTGAACCATCCGAGACACAGACATATGGAAGAGGATAATACCCCAGAGATGGTGGGGCAACAAGATGAAGACTGTGGGTTTCAACACTGTGAGGCTCCAACCATCTCCAATAACTGTAGGTGAATGCTTCATCAAGTCTGGACTGACAAGGACAAGGGAAAGAAATGTGATTCCTGTTTGAAACACAGTCCTTTGGGGTTTCTTGTGCATACAATCAAACTATATTAATTCCACATTTTAAGATCAGGATGTTTAACAAAATATAGCAAATTATTCACTATATTTTAAATTCAAAAGGCAAATCACCATTTGAATAGGGCAAACTTTTTTCAAAATGTATGCTTTTCTCATTTTTTCTCTCTCTGCTTCTCTCCCTATTTTTGTGTGTGGTATATGTGTAGGTACTTAGAGAAACTTCAGGAGAGAGGTAAACTAATGTGTTAAAACTATTTATCACCAGTGGAATTATGGGTCACATTTGCTTATATAGATTTTGGGCAATTTCTGAATATTTGCAATGATAATTTCATAATCATGAAATCGATTTTTGCACAGAACAAGGAAACTCATTATCATGCAGGAAATATTATATATTCTTGGGGTGCCCAGGTGGCTCAGTTGGTCGAGCAGCTGACTCTTGATTTCGGCTCAGATCATGATCCCAGGGGCATGGGATTGAGCCCCATGTCAGGGCCCTCTCTCTTTCTAAAACAAATAAAAATAAAAATAAAATATTGTTGAAAGGTTACCACATTTTTAAAAATTCTAAATTAGGGGTGCCTCAGTGGCTCCATCAGTTAAGGGTCTGACTTCAGCTTAGGTCATGATCTTGTGATGTGTGGGTTTGAGCCCTGCATCGAGTTCTGTGCTGACATCTCGGAGCCTGGAGCCTGCTTCAGATTGTGTCTCCCCCTCTCTCTGCCTCTCCCCTGATCTCTCTCTCCCAAATATAAAATAAAACATAAAAAAAATTAAAAAACAGAGTTTTAAATTATAACTATCTTTATTTTGGGCAAATCCCAAGCATCTTATCAGAAAGACCGGATTGTTTTCTTAAGAGTCACTGATGAAATTCACACACACACACACACACAAACACGTATACACACACACACATATATGTATATGTGGGTATGGGTATGGAAATATATGAGAAATGCTTGCAGAACTCTATGATGTATCAGGCAGAATGACTTTGCCTTTCAAATGGTGAAACAGAAAAGCCAAATTTAATATTTGTGAATTAGTCATGTTAAATATTATAGTCGCAGATATATAATTTTTAATGTATTTAATTATTTTGACAATGGAGAGATGATACATTCTGTAGGTCTAATGTCTCAATCAGACATCTGTGTCCCCTCCTTTTATCATGCGGCCTCCTGTTTTGAAGAAACCAGGGTGCTGCTCTACTCCCATCACCCCTACCTTGTTTTCCAGCCATCAAATATGCCAGTTCTAGCAGAAAAGAAGGGGTCTTTGGTGGAACCTTTTAGTCTTTTCTCAGTAACACTAAGTGCTATAATATTAAAAAGCATATAAGAAAAAAGGTCGCAATCAAATAATTTTATGTCCATCCTGGTTGTCTTTCATACATGGAGGAGAAAAATAACTTATCATATGTGTCTTGATACCGAAAACAAGTCACCTAAATCTCCTTTAAGCAATTACTTCAAAGAGGAGTCCAACCAAGAATGATAAAATTACGGTATGAAACAACAATACTGTAAACTGTAAGGCATACAAAGAAATCCAGATGTATCTGGCTCCACTGTTGCTGAACTAATTATGAATGTCCAAAGAAAATGTAAGAAATGCTGACTTAATAACAATGTTCTGTATTTAAATAACTAATCTGTATTTATGACAGCAAGTAACAGCAGTAAAGAAGTTGAAGGAAGGTGAAGGAAGTTGGTGGAGTGTGGAAAGAAGGCTCTTGCTGGTAGGTAATGCATTTCATATCTGTTGTGGTGAAGGGGTCACAGGAACAGTTTCTCTCTTGCCAACCAGAGGAAAAAGTTTTAAAGCATTCTACTGGTTAAAGTTAAAGAAGAATTTAAAATATGACTCGGGAAAAGATAAATGCAAAGTCTAGACAGTGCATAAAACAAAAACCAGAGAGTACGTAGACAATGAGAATACATAAATATGACCTAATAACACAAGACGTAGGGAAGATGTTTAAAAAACCCCCCACAGATGTTAGATAAGGTCAAAATTGACTACATGATGTTTTTAAGGGACGTTTAATGGAAAGTTACATGAAATGTACACAATAAAAGGATAGCTTAAGAATATAGCAAAGCAGTGGCGCCTGGGTGGCTCAGCTGGTTAAGTGTCTGACTCTTGATTTTGGCTCAAGTCATGAGTTCAAGTCCCACATCAGGCTCCTTGCTGACAGTGCGGTGCCTGCTTTGGGATTCTGTCTCCCTCTCTCTCTCTTAAAATAAATAAACAAAAAATCAAAAAGAATATGGCAAAGCAAACTAAAGAATGACATGGTGGCACCAGCCAAAATAGAATTCGAGGAAAATCAAACTAAAAAAAAAGGGGGGGGGGTTGTTTTATTTACCTATTCATTGAGCACCTATTCACTGAGAACCTATTCTGTGACAGGCACTGTGCTAGGGACTGGGTCCAGAGTGAATAAACACACAGACCCTCCTGAGGCTTATTAATGAGGAGAGACAGAAAGGATATAATGTAGAAAAATAAATGTGATAAGCATAAGGAGGAAAATAAAGACCAGGTAATTGAAGCCATCTGGGGGAAATGGTTACAATTTTACAACAAGGTGCCCAGGAAAGTCCTCAATAAAAAGGTACCACTGAGTGAAAACCAACGGAGGTAAAGGGGTAGAACACAAAGAGTTATAGAAGGGCATTTCACTCAGAGAGAACAGCAAAAACACAGCGCAGAGGAGACTGCCTGGGCGACTGAGGAGCAGCAAGGATGCCAGTGAGACCAGAGTAAGGGTGTGGAGCAGGGGAGGCCAGAAGAGAAGTAACAGGGCAGGCACAAGCTCATTCATGGCTTGATGAAAACTGTAGAGATTTGGGCTTTTACTCTGAGTCAAACAGGAAATTGGGGAGTGACATGATTTGACTTACATCTGAACAAAATCAGCTGGGCCGATTTTGAAGCAAAGCAGGGAGACCAGTTGAGAGCTAGGGAAATAGCCCAAGGATGAGATGAGGGCAGATTAACTAATGGCAGTGATGGCTGAAGATGACGAGAAAAGATCCACCAGGAGGCACACTGAAGCGTGCTGATAGATGGGATGCAGGCTGTGAGAGAGGAGCAAGAATCCAAATGACTGCAAAATGTCTGGCCTGAGCAACTGAAAAAGTGAAGTTGTCATTTACTGAGATAAAGAAAACAGAGAAAGTTAGGGATTGGGGTGGAGGAAGGGCAGGGGATCATGTTTGGACAGGCCAAGTTTGAGAGGTGGACGGTTGGCTCTGTAATCTGCAGCGCAGGCAAAGTCCTGGTCTAGTGATATAAATTTGAGAATCGCCCATGTAGAGACTATACGAATGGGATAACAGCGTAAGTAGTGTAGACAGGAAAGAGAAGTATCCCAAGGAATAAGTCGCAGGGACTCCAACACTAGAAGTTGGGAGATGAGAAGGAAACAGCAAAAGTGAAGGAGGTGGCCAATGAGACAGCCAGGAAAACCAGGCAGGCGTGGTGTTCTGGAAGTCAAGTGAACAAATCTTCACCAATAGACAAAGTGACAGCTGTCAAAAGTTGCTTACAGATCATTAAAAAAAAAAAAAAAAAAAAAAAAGGTGGGGGTGCCTGGATGGCTCAGTCGCTTAAGCATCCGACTTCAGCTCAGGTCATGATCTCATGGTTCACGAGTTTGAGCCCCACATCAACCTCTGTGCTGACAGCTCAGAGCCAGGAGCCTGCTTCGGATTCTGTACCTCCCTCTCTCTCTGCCCCACCCCTGCCTGCACTCTCTCTATCTGTGTGTCTCTCAGAAATGAATAAAGGTTAAAAAAACTTCTTAAAAAGTTGCATGTAGATCAATAAAATGAGGACCAGGAGTATTGACTATTGGACGTAGCAATGTTGAGGGCCCTGGTGAGATTGATGAGGACAGTTTTTTGAAGTGTTAGAATCCTGTGTAGAATCCAAGTCCAGGAGCAAATGGGAAAAGCACCAATGGAGATGGTGAGTACAGGAAACACTTTTCAAAAATTCAGTGATCAGTGGAAGGAGACAAATGCAGCAGAAGTCAAGAGAATTTTTTTTAATGGTGAAAACAACGGTATGTTAAGGAACACCCATTATTTTAACCGCATTTACTGATTAATTCGTATTATCCTATACTAAGCTAACAATTTGAAAGAAAATACCAACACTTAAAATATGAATGGATATAACGTTAAAAAAAAAAAGAATTTTGCTGCTAAACATATGACCTTTAACTGTAAGCATTCACACAGAGCCTTGCCTCAGGATGGGAAGAAGTCCTCCCAAAGTCACTCATAGAAGTCTTGTCTACATCACCTAAGATTGTATTGTCCCTTCTGCTTTTGCACAGAAGATA
Organism: Herpailurus yagouaroundi; assembly: GCF_014898765.1. NCBI lineage: Eukaryota > Metazoa > Chordata > Mammalia > Carnivora > Felidae > Herpailurus > Herpailurus yagouaroundi. The sequence goes on from NW_024412391.1 coordinate 23,334,959, forward strand.
ATTTCTTACCAAAAACTTCTGGAGTCATAGTAAGCTTTTCCAAAAACATAGACTACACATAACTCGATGACTAATATTGCTTTCAAAGAACCATAAGCATATTGGTGGAATTTTGTGCTAGGCTTCTCATACTGAATGTTTAACTCAAACCTCATGTTAAATAACAAAAATATTTAAAGTCTCTTTAAACAACAGAATGAAAATATAGTATCCCTTAAAAATTAATGTTAAATCCACCTAATTCTTGACTGTGTTCATAATTTTAAAACTTCAATAAGGGGGCGCCTGGGTGGCGCAGTCGGTTGAGCGTCCGACTTCAGCCAGGTCACGATCTCGCGCTCCGTGAGTTCGAGCCCCGCGTCGGGCTCTGGGCTGATGGCTCAGAGCCTGGAGCCTGTTTCCGATTCTGTGTCTCCCTCTCTCTCTGCCCCTCGCCCGTTCATGCTCTGTCTCTCTCTATCCCAAAAATAAATAAACATTGAAAAAAAAAACAAACAAACTTCAATAAGTTAATTAATTTCCTATAAAATTGTATTTGAAAATCTGATTTTCCCAAAGTCCCATAAGAACCTTACTCATCGCTTACCACTACTTGTCCGCTCTTCATCAGATCTCACATTGCTGCCTCTATTGTATAATAAAACAATAGTTTTTTGGGGGCAGCCTGGGTAGCCCAGTCAGTTAAGCATCCGACTCCTGATTTCAGCTCAGATCAAGATCTCACCGTTCATGAGTTCATACCCCACACTGTCAGTGCAGAGCCTGCTTGGGATTCTCTCTCTCTCTCTTTGCCCCTCCCCTGCTCATACTGTCTCTCTCTCTCAAAATAAATAAATAAAACTTTAGAAAGTTTGAATAGTAGCTTTTTAATTTTTTTTTAATTTTAACATTTTATTTTAGAAAAGAGCGAGCCTGCACACCACCTGAGCCTGGAGCCTGCCGCGGGGTTCAATCCCACGACTCTGAGATCATGACCTGAGCTGAAATCCAGAGTCAGATGCCCAGCTGACTCAAGCACTTCTAAAATAATAGCTTTTAAACTGCTATTAAAACTATGTTTTAATAACAGAGTTAATATTCTATCAAGCATCACTACTTATTTCAACAAACACCCTCTTTCTTCAGTGCCATCTTGTTTTTTTATTCTTTAGTGTCTTCTAATAAATATATGAATGTTATAATTATTTTCCTCAGATGGGTTGTTTTCTCTTAATTTTGTATTTCTTAAATTATAATGATTACATTTTGTCCTGGGCATATTAAAACAAACATTTGAAAATAATTTTCTAAATCATTTAGTATTCAATATCAGTATAATTTAACTATTTTAAAATAATGACCTTTTTTCCAGTATATGTGATTATGTATTTCATGGATCTTTTGTCCTATTCTAACTAGGACAGGTTTTCCTGAATTGGGGCTTCTTATCATTATTTTCGTAGAATTGGGAAGTTACAGAAGTCTGTGCACATAATTTTTATTTGCCTATCAGTCTCATAAATAAATTATTTTTACTGAACAGAACACTAACTTCTATAGCATTTGATCAAGCTTTGCCCCATCTTGATAGCCTTTTGTTTTCAGCAGTCTATTCTTCATAATCTATTTGTGATTATGTGTAATCTATTCAAAGTCTATTTCCTCATAATCTCTTTGTGTTTCGCAGGTCTTATTATGGACTCTCCAACAACACTGTAAGCAAGCTAAGCGGTCCAAAGAGAACAAATTCTGATTCCTGTCACAAGATGTAGTTTTAGAATGTCTCTCTTAGTACCCCAAGCAGGGCAGGGCATAACCCTGATTTTCTCACATTTTTTTTTTTTAAGCTTTGAGGTATCAAGAATACTGGTCTCTTTCCCAAGGAAAATAGCTTTAACTCTACAGATCTAAAACTTATACTGTTCACAAATGTCGAAGCATGGGATCCATGATAAAACTCTGACAATAAAGCTATTGATGGCAACAGGTAACCAGTGGCTGTAAAATATACAGTGCTTTCTCCCAGCTTGAATCAAACAGGATCTCACATATCTCAGATCTTGTTCTTGGTAAAAAAGAGGAAAAAAAGAAGAAGAAGAAGAAGAAGGATAAAAGGAACTGAGAGAAATGCTCTTGGCTGGCACTGGCTGGAGTGTTGGAGGGATGAGGAGGTGTTAGCGAGAGGGATCCGGTATCTTTTTGTTTCATTAAAACCCTGGCTTGACAGGAAACATAGGGAAAACTTAGCCATAGAAATGGTGCATCCGCTGTGCAGCCCAACAAGTAGATTCTCCCACCGCTACTTAGAATAAAGAAACTTATAGTCCTCTTTCTCTCATGTTTCTGGCCACAGTCATCTTCTTCCCTTCTTCTGCATTCACTATTGTACTCGATTCCAATCACTTAATTTTCTTTCTTAAAAGTCTGAATGCCAAGAGTAAAAGCCCTTAGGAAGTTGTCCGTGATCGTGTGCCAATTCAGTTCAAAATCTATATAGACTCTTGGACCTGTTAAAATGAGAATGTAATTTGATTGACCTACTTTTACTTTACTTTTTTTTTTTTTTAAATAAGAGGGATTGAGTGACTTTGAGGGTGAATTGAATTCTAATTCCAAATGCTGGAAATGTGATCCCAAGTTTCTTCTGATGCTAAAAAGTGTGCTGAATCAGTCTGAGGCAGTGGTAACATTTCACATTTGACAGGATGGGTCCTACTGCATTTCCTGTTTTTTTGTTTGTTTGTTTGTTTTTGTTTTTATAAGTGACTGCTGTGGAAGGAATCTCATTCACTGATTTATGCTACAAGTACTTACTGAGCACCTATTACATGCGTCAGGGGCCTGTAGAGCCCAGTGTGTTCATCTCTTAAAACCAGACTCCCTCAGGGAAGAGAGCTATGGAAACAACCGAAATATGATGTGAGTGATGCTTCCTCTTTTCTGGCAAGGAATGGTGATGTGTTAGAGAAGATTTCACAGTGGAGGTGAAAGATAACTGGTACACAAGGGACGATAAGCCACCAAAGAAAAAGGAAAAGTTTGAGCCAAAATGAAGGAGCATAGGTGTGGAGGTTCAGGTCACACTGAACAGGCAGCCTGAGTTCAGGCTTTGAAGTACCTTGCACGCCCGGGTAAAAAAATCATATGACATCAAGGGTTACACGAACCTACGGGTCCTTTCTAATGATGAGTGGAAGCAACACAAAATCCCATCCCTTATTTTCTTAATGGTTTCCATGGATGGAGACCCTTATTCCTCTACTGTGTTTCATTACTTAAGTCAGCTGCTGAAAAATTTCTTTCTGACAATTACAAGAACACACTATGTAAGAGGAAAGTCCTTCTTCTAAGATGCAAGTTCCTAAAAGCATTCCAATATCCATTGCTACAAACTTGCAAAACACCTTTTTAACATTGGCCGTAGGCGAGCAATAACTTGCGTCAAACAAATCATGCCTACAGTGTGTTTATTCAACTGTATACATTTTGGCAAGAGAACAGGCTGCTGAGGATTTCCTAGGTTAACAGGGAAGCATTTGTGCTATTTTTGTGGCTCTGTGCATATGTGCGAGTGATATTTAATAAACTGCAACTTTCCAACTATGTTTTGATCAACTGATATGTATGTATGAGATTTATAGGCGACTAAGCAAGAACATATATGAAAAAAAGTTTTCCTTCTCTATTATTGAATACCGTAGAAGAATCTTGAGAGGGTCAAACAGTGAGAACTTAAACTCCAGTCTACAAATCCTAAATGGGATTGTATGTGAACATATTTTCTCACCAAAACTGCATAGTCTGGCATACTGGATTGTAAACAGAATGCAATAAGCAAGCATAATTACTTCCACACAAGAAAGTCTGGATCAATCTTTTCTTGATGACCTATTTTTGGTGAGTTTTCTCCAGTAATGCAATCACCGAAACAAATCTCCAGCAGACTGTGTACTACAGTCTCAAAGCCTCACATTAAAAAAGCCAGCACTCTCCATGTATCTCTATGGGAAAACTCGGTGCATAGAGGTGCACTTTCTCTGCCAGCATTCAGAGAAGACCCAACCTGTCTCACCTTAAAAGGGTTTAAATGCCATTATCATTAGTGGAGGGATTATCAGGCTACAAAACTTTTAATCTTCACCTGCTTGAATGGCATTGAGTCTAATACAACTTAATCTCTTATCATGTTTGGGAAAAAAAACTCATCATGTTGTAAAAACTAAGAGTTGTTTTATTTTTTCAAGTTGACAGATGCTGTAGGATTCTAATTAAAAAATGTAAAGGGTGGGGGAGGGAGAAGGGAAGAAGAGAGAAGAGCTGCAGCCTTGAGAAGCCCCTGCCAAGCTGGAAACTGGAATACTTTTTTATGGGTGCTTTATCATTTGGGGGGGGGGATGGAGGGGTTAGTATAAAATTTTGAATAAGTTATTAAGCAACAAAGAAGCATCTTGTGTTTTGTTGATGTCTTCTGCCAAGAATACTAAATAGCTACAATGTAATGAAAGGCTGGGAAGAAAATAAATTGGAATCGCAGGCAAGAAAGAAGCCCGAGGAGATAGATCATGCCATCTCTCTTGTGGGATAGATGATGCCCAGATTGTGCTGTATCTTAAAGGATTCAAGGGCAACATGTGCTAGACATTCTTGGCTAATTAAAAGTGATTTCATTTCATTCTCTGTGCTTCCTTCCAGGAATCCATTCTGCAGACAGCACTGACATCTACGTCCAAAATTCTTATCCCATTATGATAGACTTTTAGCCAAGAATCATATGCATATCAAGTCATTCTTTGAAATTTTAGCACTAAGAGTTTACCTTTGTCACAGAATAGCAGCTGCCACCACCAAAAATGAAGCCTCAATTTGGGACAGAATTCACGATGGCAATTACATGACATTTTCTTAGCAGTAGGTGTCGAACAGACCATACAAGAAGAGTGTTTTAACTTGCACATTTTATTTATATATTTTGCTGCTTACCTATTATTTTGAATGTGGCCATGCAGAATATTGAAAAGAATTAAATGCATTTCAGACTAGAGCTGCAAAACCCAACCAATTTGGGGGTTTAAGCTGCTCTCTGAGTGAATAATCTAAAATGAATAAAATAGATGTGTCTCTTTGTTCTGTATAGAACAAAAAAAAAAAAAAAAGGAAGGGTGTGTGAGAGAACACAAAAGAAGCTTAAATTATTGAAATGTAAAGTAAATGTTCCATGTTCAAAAGGAGGAAGTACTACTCACATGCTCACAGAGACATTTTAAAAATGAATTTACATCTTTGTCTCCCCTCTATATGACTTTCTACAGACTTAAAATCTAATTCGTACAATCTAATATTTATTTCATTATTTTCCATTCTGGTGTGCTCCCACCAGGGTTCATTTGATACCTGCAACTAGATTAACTTATCAAAAAGAAAAACTACTGAAGTCCAAGCACAGTGTTAAGCACACAGTAGCTGTTCAATAAAGGTCTGGTGAAATGAGTTCTAGTGATCTCACCTGGACTTGACCCCTTTGTAGAGGGACAGCACTGTATTCAGCTCACAGAAGTAGACCTTCTCCCTCTCCTTTCTTTGTGCTGGAGGCATGAAAAAGTAAGGCTGAAAATACCCAGGTAATTCCTCCATTACAGTTAATAATTTTCCCAAAGGATTTAATCTTTTAATGCTCAAAATAAAGCATAAAAACATTGGGAAGCAGAAAAACATATATATTCCTTACTTATTTACCGCGTGTGTGTATATGTGTGTGTGTGTGTATATATACACACACACACACACACACACACATATATATGCATGTAGATACAATATACAATACATGCATATTTACACATAAATACATAGAAATACTTATACAAATATATATTATATGTATGCATACCTTGTGTCATTTACTCACTCTGAAAACCATCAAAGGAAATATTACCAAAACCAAATATTACTCATTAAGAGTCTATTTAGTCATATTTCTTACATACAGAAGTCTTGCATCCAACTTTTATATAGCACAATGTAAATATATTACTTCATTATACAGGTTAACACACACCAACATTTCCATTCTTGACAGGCATCACGTTATCGCTTTCCTAAATTAAATGATTTGTTAATTTATCACTTCATGTATCCTTAATATATGTTAAGAGACATACAGTAGGTAACAAAATCCTATTGCATTTTTCATGAATTAAAAAAAATGCTAAAATCAATTTTAAAATTTCTGGGAAGATTATTCTATAGATTCTTTTTCATTGCACTGTTTTTATGTAAAACACAAGTTTGCAAGCAATTTATAAAATACCAGTCTATGTGACATGAATATGATACCTTCAAGCAATCTGAAATTGTGGATATTAAGAAAGCCTATTTATTGGCATACAGCTGACTGAAATGTCTCAATAGTACCTGGTGCTTATTTTTAAGAGCACAAATTTTGATAAGACTTGATAAAATTAGCCTGACACTATGAATATACTCAAATTCTTTCCATCCTTAGGGGGGAAAAAGTGTTTTTGCTGTTGTTGTTGTTGTTGTTATTATGACCTCTACTAAAATTAGTAAAAATAGATCATTTCAGGGGTGCCTGGTTGGCTCAGTTGGAGGGGCATGTGACTCTTGATCTTAGGGTCATGAGTTTGAACCCCACACTGGGTATAGAGATTACTTAAATAAAAGAAAAAAACTTAAAAAATAGACCGTTTTAAGTGGTACCAATTCTTCTTATTAACTCTCAAGGCCATGAGTTAATCATTTCAGAGGAAATGTTTAGCTTCAACTCCTACATCTTATGGTAACAAATTTGGAATTCTACCATTCAATAAATGAGCAATCTTCAAGCTACCAGGCTCTGTTTCTCCCTCGTTTCTTTCCTTCCAATTATCAATTTCAGTAGAACAGTATGTATTTGTTGCCTCTACTTTTTCTTCATGGATATTTCTTTGATTCTATATGGTCCTTGACACCTTTAACTTTCCAGGTAAGACGCTCCCTTGAGGACTACCAATGACCCACCAAGACCCAGTAATTATGCCAACCGCACTTATATCAAATGAGGTGAGGTATTTGATGTACCTGTTAATCATTAAAGTATTATATAAAGAGGATGGTATTGTTATACCTTCAAATGATCTATCAAATTTCCCCTTTGACTGTCACACTGTAACAGTCTTTTAAATTGAGTTTCCTGATCCCTAGTCTCACTCTGCTCCAATCCACCCTATACTGATACTTCAGTTATCTTCCTAAAATAAAGAGATCTAATCAAGTCATTCCACTACTCAAAACCCTTCAATAGCTCACCATCATATACTGGATAAATTCCAAACCCTAAATCATTCAATTAACCACTGGAAGTCCTACCTGTTATTTGATACTTCTCCACTAGTACATACCTCCCGATTTTTCTCCTCCCTTTAAACAGCACAATCACTCCCATTCCATGCTTCTGTGTATGCCATCCGTTTGCCACTGATGCCCTACTAATGCTCTACCCAGCCACCCTGCAGAGTTTACATCCAGCCCCACCTCCTCCTAGAAACCTTCCCAGAGGTGAATTTAGCCTACCCTGCCTCACGACTCACACTTTCATATACTATGACCTCTGCTTTGTAGGAGAGCTTTGTAGGAGAGCTATTTAGGTATGGATTTTTCTCTCTTGCAAAAGCTTAGGAGACCACTGGAGGAATACTCTCTCTAGAGGAAATTACAAGGAAGGTGCTCCATAAAGATTCAGTAAATTGATTTGTGTTTGTGTTTTTACCATTAATGACTATGTTGAAGTAGTTGTTTGGACCATGTAAAAAAGACCCTTGTTAACTTTTAAGTAGAGCTATTAGTGCTTTAAAAATACAGTAAAAACAAAATGCCTCTTAAATATATGCCTTTAAATAATGCCTTTTAAAATACAGTAAAAAGAAAATGCCTAGACTTGACAAAAAATGCAAATGTAATTTTAAACACACACACACACACACACATAAAACAAAGTGCTGAAATGAAAAAAATGTAGCTAAATGTTGTATCTGCTACATCACAGAAAATACCTCTGATTCTAACAAATTATACATGGAAAAAGAAACTAAACAAGACAAGGGCACAACAAGAATATGTATCATTGACAAAATAAAATCTATTCTGTGCTCATGTCCTGATACAAGCAATTGTTCTTCCCACCTGCTGAGAGATGTGAATCTTTGGACCAACTCCAAGAACGTCTGGCCTCTTGAAGTTTCTCTGGCTTGCAAAGACTATGAGGTCAACCACTGTAGTCCTTACTCCTCCTTCTAAGGTTACCCTGAAACTGAAGCTGCCTTAAGAAGAGGAGAGAGGGATGGGAAGTTTTCCAGGGCCTTTGTCCTGTGGCACTAGCTTTGTTTTAGGATAGCATGAAACTTGCCAATATCTCTACCTTAAGACAAATGAACTGAGATTAGTAGCATCATGAGGTTGGCCTAGAATGGTGGTTTTAAACTCTGCCTGTACTCTGTAATCACCTGGGGAATTAAAAATATATATTCATGTCTGGGCTCTGCACCCACGCATATACTTGATTCAGGGTGGAGCCCAGACATCAGGATGTTTTAAAAGTTCCCCAAGTATATAGTCAGCTTGGGCTGCTATAGCAAAATACCATAGGCTGAGCGGCTTAAATAACATTTATTTTTCACAGTGATAGAAGCTGAGATGTCCAAGATCAAGGGGCTAGCTAGAGAGAGCTCTCTTCCTGGCTTACAGATGGCTGCCTTCTCACTCTGTTCTCAAATGATAGAAACAGAGCTCTGGTTTCTCTTTCTCTTCTTATTAAAATATTAATCCTACCACTCTCATGACCTCGTCTAAACTTAATTACCTCCCACAGACCCCACCTCTAAATACTATACACATTGGGTAGTAGGACTTCAAAACAATAATGTTGGGGGGGACACAAAGAGTCAGTTCATGACACCAGGTAATTCCCAAAGGGCAGCCAGGATTGCAAACCACTGAACTAGATCAATGGTTTCCTTTTTTTTTTTTTTGCAATGAAACAAACATAACAGTGATATCGCATGTGCAATATGCTCCTCAGGGCAGACCAAGAGTCTGACAAAGTCTCTGTGTTAGCGGAACGCCACTTTTATATATCCCATTTAAGAAATGCAAGACGGTGAAAATGTCCCTATGGAACAAACTTTTAACTTTTTTGATGACAATGCGATTGAAAACCATGAGAAAACCTAGAAAGTTCTTTTTATATGGCCAGCATTTTATTATTCTAAGCACATAATCTGGACTCTGGTGGTGATCGTGATCTCTGCTAAAAATTGAGGTCACTTTTAAGCAGCAACATTTTCTTTTATTCCTACTCACGGTACTGAGTTGATAAGTTCAGAGAAAAGGTCTAGTATCAAGCCCCATCTTGAGGTAAACACATTACAGCTTTAGAACTCAAGAAACAAGTGGTCCAGTCAGTGAAAGAACATACAAATTCTGGAGTACATGTTAATGGAAAAGGCAGAGAAAGAGAAGGACAGAAAGATTCTCTAGGAGTGGAGAGGTGTCTGTGGTCACTGTCATGGATATTTTAACAGAAAATCCTTCTTGCTTATTAATTAATAAATTATTCTTTTCAAATATATGAAAGCTGTATTTCCAGGGAAACTTAAAAAAAATCTATCTTTTGTCAATGTGGACATAAATTGATGCATGCTTATTGAATGAGAGGACAAAGTTCACAGTAATGAGGACCTTGAATAACTGAATTTACTTTAATATCTGTGTGCAAATATCAGAAGCAAAAAAGCCCAAAACAATGTGCCCATTTTAACATACTAGAATTTGGGGGAAGAAAAAAAATGTTAACCAATACTTTTAAAACTGTGTTAACTACAAAGCTCCCCAAATTATACTAACACAGTAAAAATATTCTTAAATAATGGTATCAAATAGTATCAGTCTCCTAACTAACTCTTCATTGAGATGCTGAGCAATGTTGAGGTGTTTTGTTTTGTTTTGTTTTGTTTTTGTCTTAGATTTGTGCTTAAAGGAAGTGAATATGGAAGGGAACAGCCACACACACATACATAAAAAAATGAAAAGAAGGGAGGTGAGAGAAAATAAAGCAAATATCCAGACATCAGGATGTTTTTAAAAAGAGCAAGTCTTTTTTCTATTTTTAACTTCTGTATTTCTAACTCATGCCATTGCCTGTTCTATATGAATTCAATTCAATTCAAATATTTGCTGAACATCTCTATGTGCAGGGCTAAGCTAGGTTCAGTACATCATCTCTATGATGAATGATAAAACTACAAATTCCAAAAGCATGCATATCCACATAATGTAACTGTACTTCCTGTCATTTATCTGGTTTCCAGAACTTCCTTGGGCCACTACCTCTTATGGCCAGAGTGACAAGAGAGGACTTAATCCAATATGATGGCTTTTGACTGATTGAAAATACAGTCTTCATGGTTCAAGATATTTCATTTCTCATTACTAACCACCCCTCACCCCCACTACCTTCTCCTCCCTAATAGGTGAACATGTGCACACACACTCATACACACACACACACACACACACACACACACACACACTGCTCCCTGGGACATATCCAAACTTCATTGATGCTAAGACATCTATAATTAAATGTCAAATTGCTCCTGCTACTACACATGCATGATCAATCATTGGGACTTCATTTTTTATGCAGATAGCTACTGGATCTATGTGATGCTTATGTGAGAGAATCAAAGTGAAGTCCTGGTGCCTGAAGTAGCATTAAAAATGGATGGGTCAAGGGGCGCCTGGGTGGCGCAGTCGGTTAAGCGTCCAACTTCAGCCAGGTCACGATCTCGCGGTCCGTGAGTTCGAGCCCCGCGTCAGGCTCTGGGCTGATGGCTCGGAGCCTGGAGCCTGTTTCCGATTCTGTGTCTCCCTCTCTCTCTGCCCCTCCCCTGTTCATGCTCTGTCTCTCTCTGTCCCAAAAATAAATAAACGTTGAAAAAAAAAATGGATGGGTCAAGGTGAATGCAGATCTGTCTCAAAGACTGGGATCAGAATCAAAAGTGGGAAAGGCCAGCAGCACCTGGGTGGCTCAGCCGGTTGAGCTTCTGACTCTTGATTTTGGCTCAGGTCATGAGTCCATGGTTATGCGATCAAGCCCTGCATGAGCCTTGCATCTGGCTCTGTGCTGAGCATGCAGTCTGCTTAAGATTTTCTCTTTCTCTCTCTGTCTGTTTCTCTCTCTTCTCTCCCTCTCTACCTCTGCCCTTCTCCCCTGCTCATGTGCTCTCTCTCTAAAACAAATAAAAATAAAATGAATAGAATAGAATAGAATAGAATAGAATAGAATAGAATAAAAAAGGAAAGACAAGAGGAAACCAGCTGATCTCAAGGGCAAAAAACTACTGCTATGAAGCTGTACAGTATTATCTCTGTATGACCTTATGCATTAAAGATTTATTAAGCACCAACTGTAGGTATTAAATCCAAGAATGTTGAGTCCAGAGATGAATGAAATACAGTCTTTGCCCTCAAGGAGCCAGTCCAGTTGGGGGAGACAGGTACTGCAAAAACAATATAGTGAATGCTGCAACAAATTAGGGAACATGAGCTGTGAGGACAGAACACTCACTCCTGAACTAGCAGCTATCTCTCCCATTCAACCTGAGTCCATAAAGGCCACCAAGTAGCCATTAAATTTTCTTCATCTATTTCTGCTCTCTACCTAAGGTCACCAGAAGGTCTCTGTGATTTTTATATAGTTGACGCAACAAAGGACAAAAATCACCTACGTATATCAACACTAAAAATAATTTTAATGACTTTAGAAGTGTTTTTAGTAGAGTTGACAACTTCTGATCAGTAATAACAACATTTTATCAGCTTTTTTTTAATTCTAAACAGCACTGTTCACAGACTTCCTGCAGTGGTAGAAATGTCCTGTATCTGCATTGCCCCAATGCATCGGGCCACCAGCCACATGTGGCTACTGAGCACTTGAAATGTGGCTACTGTGACTGAGGAACTGACTTAGTTTATTTTCATAAACTTAAATTAAATGTTCACATATGCCTAGTTGCTATGATATTAGAAATCACAGTTCTAAAATATAAGTGTTTTAGGATTGTGCGATATGATCAAATAATTTTCCCCTTAATGCTTATACAGTTTGTTACACATTTCTCTGAAGAATTACAAACGCGGTTAAAAACTGATTTCCTTTTGTAACCTGAAGTTGTTGCTAGGGATTACTCCCAATAAAACATTAAAAGTTAAAAAAAAACATTAAAAGTAAAGCACAATCCCAACATGCATGTGTTGTTTAAATTGGCTCTGACTTTTACCACTGACTGTTGATGAAGTGGGAAACACTGTAATATATTTGGAAGTTTAGATATTTAACACATTAAGAGGTATTTGGAAAAGACCACCATTCGCAACTAGTTCTAAATGAAGAAAGCAGCTTAAAAGTGAGATTTAAAGAAAATTTTCATAGTGGGGACTGAATCAGATCAGCTGCATTGGAGGCATCATGAGTGTTAGGACTCTGTGGGTTTACACACTGCTTAATTATTACTGCCTAGCAGATGTCAGGCACTTAGGAAACACATAATGGAAGAGTAATTAAAACAGTATTGATGGGAATGTGCTACATCTGGATGAAGGTGGTTAAGTGACCATATGCATGTGTCAAAACTTCCAAGATGGTACAGTAGAAAGGGTAAAATCATGCCTTAGTTTTGTTGTTGTTGTTGCTGTTGTTTAAAGGGGAAAAAAGTAATATGGGAGCACATGGGTAAAATAATGAATGGAGAGCTGCAAGAAAGCACATAGGAGAATGTGAGATATAACATCATATCTCATATGAAGTAAGCTAGTAAATTCCAAACAGCAAACTGGTCTCCTAGGAGATAAAATAGAAAAAGGCTCAGGCTCAAGAGGCAGAAGAAACACTTAGGCTAAGACAGGCTGAGTGATACTAGGTAAATCATTTGACTTTTCTGTGTTTCACTTTCCTCAGCTGTAAAATGTGTAAAATGAAAACACCTACCTCAAACAGTTTGGGGGAGAATGAAATGAGAAAACGTACATAAAATATTCAGCCCCTGGAAAACACAGAGTAGATGGTAAATGGAAATAAAACACAAGCTCATCTTCTTAACCAAGCCCTTCTCTGGAGATCCTCTGGTTTTGAACGAGGGGTTCCATTTCCACAGTAGTCTGAACAGTTGGCAAGTGAACGGTCAAGCAAAGCTACCAGATTAGACAGAAGTCAAAGCTCTTTGGAGCAAGGGGAATGGGGGAATGCAGCTCATGTTTCTGGAAAAACCTGAACCTGAATTTTTGCCAGAAGCAAAATTCCCACAGCATAAAACTTTAAGAAAGTTCCCAAATATCTAGCGCAGGCATGAGAGCATAAGTGACTTCATCAATGAAATGATTTATCCTGGCAAACTTCCCTGAGCGAAAGCAAGTCCCGTCTACATAAAAAGGAGAGATGAAATAAAGAAAATTGCTCCTCTGCAAATCAAAAGTAATTAATTTCCTGAATGCAGACTAGTTATTACTTAGGGAAAGAAGCATGCGTATTTTCTATTCCTGTTTACAATTTGTTTTCAGAGAATAAACAGACCAAACTGAGAGTCACAACATTTTGGATTCTACTGATTCCATACTCAGGATAAATTAAGCAATTAATTCTCACAAAGGAATTGAGTACAGTTTGTAGTTAATGTGTTCCTTAAAGCAGTAAGATATGAGTTAAAAGCTCAGTAGTTGATTCATTACATGTTTCATACTACTGTTTAAACTCTTGAATTCAGAGTACCTTGCATGGCTATAACTCAATTCAAATATCCTGCATTCTCATTAGTTGAGAGAAACTATTCCTTAAAAGCTCTTAAAACACCTACCTCTCCTCTGTGACTCATAGTTAGCCTCCTCACAGGAAAGCCACTGAAGTTTTTCCTATTACCTGTTCAGTGGGTCAAGATTAAATAATGATAGAGTTGTGTAGTCATTACATTAGTTCTCCACCTAGTAGAAAACCTCTCAATTATTCTTGAGAAAGTCCAAATTCACTCAGGGAATTACCTTGAAGCCATCTTTAATTTCTGCCTCTCTGATTAAGCATCTCCTTCAGGTGAGTAGCATTTAATGTTGTCTAACTTAGGTGATTTTTAAAAATACTATTAAGTTGGGTATCAGAAATCAATTCCACAGTAAAAGACTTGTCAATAATCCAGAAATTTTGCTAACATTTAAATGTTAAACTAGCTCAGTAGTTGTCAAAGTATGGACCTGAACCAATAGCATCACCATTTTCTGGGGATTTGTTAGATATCAAGATTCTCAGCGCCCCACCCCCCCTCCCCAGACCCTCTGAATCAGAAACTCTGGAGTAAGCCCCTAAATCTGTGTTTTAATAAGTTCTCCTGGTGATTCTGATGCTTACGCTAGTGTGAGAACCATGATCTAGCTAGTTCTGGCAAAGATACCAGAGGCCACGGGCCAATTTTGATAGAATTACCCAAATAGATGAACCCACAAATATATTTAATCCCCACCCACCAAAAAAAAAAAAAAAAACCCATAATGTTCCTCTTTGGTCTCCAGAGATCCCTGGTATTAGCTCGTAAAGAAAGGATTTCTTTCAGTCCAAATGATTTAATGGTAATTTTTTCTGTTTGGAGAGTTATTTGAAAGAAGCAATTGGTCTATATGTCCAGATTAAAACATCAGGACATTTTAAGCATGGAAAGTGGTAAAGTCAGTCCTTGCTAACTGACTCTTAATTGTTAACAAAGAACACCTTAATGAATGCGACAACTTGTCCTAGGATGATAGTAAGAATGGCAGCCTAACATTCAACTGTATTGGAGCTGTCATCCGACACAGCACATCTCAGTTGACAGACCTTTCCTGAGCATCTATTACATATGCCAGGCCACCCCGTTGGCTCCAAGAACCCTGAAGATGAGCAACAAATATAGTCACAAATACCATAGTACATGTTGGAGGAAAAATAATTGAAATGGAGGCTGCATATCTTATTTGTAGATAATATGCTTCAGTTTTTCAAAACACGTTACCCTGAAGTCAAGACATTCACCCCATTTGAGGCTGCCAAGGCCCTAGGTCAAAATGTGGGCAACAATGTAAAAGGTCAACTTTGTTGTAATGGGAAGGGATACAAAAGTAGTCACCTGTCAGTCACACACAAAAAGCACATTTTGAGTTCTAATACAGGCTTACATTCAATATCGTTATGTAAACTTGTGATCCTCTTAGACATTAATTTAATTTTTTGTAGTTAAATTTTACATCATCAAAGCATTAAAGAAAGCATCCAATAAACCGAAATCTGTATAACCCAAAATAATGAGCTATAAAGAATGTTTTATTGAAAAAAGACTTTGCACACTGGAAATACTGGAATGGAGTACTATTCAGCCATAAAAAGGAAAGAAATACTGATACAGGCTACAACATGGATGAATCCTGAAAACATTATGTTAAATGAACGAGGTCAAATACCAAGGACCACATACTGCATGATTCTATTTACATGAAATGCTCAAAATAGGCAAATATACAGAAAATACAAGTAGCTTAGTGGTTGCCCAGGCTGGGGTCAGAGACAGTAAGGAATGACTGTTAATGGAGTTTCTTTGGGGGTGACTGAAATGTTCTATAGTTAAATAGCGGTGATGGTTGCACAACTTTGTTAATATAGTAAAACCCACTGAACTGATACACTTTAAAAAGATGAATTAGAAGGCACCTGGGTGGCTCAGTCAGTTAAGCACCTGACTTCGGTTTAGGTCATAATCTCACAGTTTGTGAGTTCGAGCCCAGACAAGGGCTCTGTGCTGACAGCTCAGAGCCAGGAGCCTGCTTTGGATTCTGTGTCCCCCTCTCTCTGCCCCTCCCCCACTTGCATTTTGTCTCTCCGTCTGTCTCTCTCTCTCTCTCTCTCTCAAAAATAAACATTAAAAAAAGATGTAGTATATGGTATGCAAATTATAACTCAATTTTTAAAAATTTATAATATATTCAAAGCAGTGGTTTGGATGGCATACAAAGCAATATTCTCTGGTTTATTTCTGTACTACAGTGAAATTTACTTTAACTAATAATCTAAGTACCAAGACGACCTAGCTTTCTTGTTAAAACAGATCTATAATAAAAATGCAAATTCAACAGGTGTGTATTTGATGAGCACAGCACTTTCAAAAAATGTCTTCGCCCCTCCAGAATTAACTCTGTGGTTTTAGAGAAAACCAGGACCAGATTCTCCTGCAAGTCTTAAATGCCAACCTTGTGTATCTCATCACCCCTGAGTATTTTTGTAAAGCACTGGGAATTTAAATTATGTCCATGTATCACCCGGGGGCCGGGGCGGCAGTTGGCAATTGTCACCATATTTGAAATGTAATTCTCATTAGTTAGAACATGAAAATGATTTCTCTTTGTAAAGGTTACCATTCCAAGAGCAGCACCATCAATTGAATAAAAATGTAGGTTAGTATCTACTTTATAATGAACAATCTAAAATTTAAAAAAAAATGGGATCCTCTAACGGAAAAGAGTAAAATATGTGTATTCACAAACCGAGGTACCTTTTCTGACTTTCAGGTTAATACCTCCAAACCTATTATAGTCCATTATAATAGGAAATCTTCATGAAGGAAAAAAGATTTTTTGAAACAAAATGTAAAAACCCAATCTTAACAATTCTTCTGGAAAATGACTAGAACACTTGAATCTGCATCCCAGGTAAATACATTTTTTTTTTCAAAATGTAATTTCAGTATTGAATGTATAAGTTGGAAGGTGGTGGATGAAAGATGAATCCATGAATAAATATATCAACCTGCAGCTTTCCTCTGACTTTGGCAGCAGTGGTAGACGATGACAGAAATTTTGATAGAAACTTTTTTTTTTTTAAGGTAACTGCCCAGACTTGAATGTGACTAAATTAAAAGTACTGGAAAACACTGAAAAGTCAGGTTGGTGCTTGTTCCTGTTACTACCTTTTAGACGTGTGTGTGTGTGTGTGTGTGTGTGTGTGTGTGTGTGTTATTCGCATCGGGCAAGTGTATTTTTCATTCAAGTCCATAATGAATTTAAAAGCAAAAACGCGATCTAGTACGCAGCCCCGCACCTTGGTTTTATTCTCTTACGTGTACCTAGAAGGCTCTTTACACACTTTGCAAAACGGGAGAGAGCAGAGCCCGGCGGACTTGGACCGTGAACCGCGAGCCTCTCTCTTCCGGACGGAGCTCGCATCCCCGAGGGCGGATGGAAGGTGGCAGAGGTGCGAGGTGGGGAGGGGGCGCACTCTCCCACGTCGCTGAACACCCACCGCGGCGCCGTGGACCCCGTGGGCTCCACCGTGCCTTTTCCCTCCTTGCTAGATGGCGGCGGAGGCAGCAAGTATCTAAGGCTCTCACCGCCCCCCCCCAACAGTGTCCCACACGATCCCGGAGATGGAACCCCACCGAGGTCTGATCACTCACCCAGACGGCAAACACAGAGGAGCTGGATACAGGCGAGAAAGCGCTTTAGGATTAGCATTTCCAGACGTTCCGAGGGCCCCCACCACGCGGCTGCTCAGCTTCTTGCGGTGGAGAGGGAGGGGGCACGACGGAAATGTTTTCTCCTCCGGCGTATAGATTGGTGGGAGATTGTGTGTGTGCGCGTATGTGAGTGTGTCTGAGCGAGCGAGAGAGAGCGAGAGGGAGCACGAGCGAGCAGAGAGA
>NW_024412391.1:23353093-23401735 GCF_014898765.1 Herpailurus yagouaroundi
GCAGCCCGCCCGGGGTCGCGCGCAGCGGGCGGAGGGGCGCAGGGACGCGGCTCTCCCTCAGCGCCCGAGTCTCAGAGTGGCGATTCACATAGCGACACCCCTCCCCCCCGGCCTCTGCCGGTGGCTTCGCTGCTCTGGAGTTAGTGGAACCCGCTGGGGTTTAGAATCTTCGCGGAGAAAATGTCTCTTCATTAAGACTCCTTCATCCTTTTGGAAGAGAAGAGGAGGCCAGACCCCCCATTGTCCCGCACAGCCGGAGATTGACCCGTGGGGTTCACCCCTGGAAATGTTTTTCATTTCATTGTTGTCCTCCCTGCAGATGCTAAGTGGGTCCAATCAGCAAGTGGTGGAGGCTCCTGGGTAAGCTGAGTCCCCCCCTCTCCGTTTTCTTTCTTTTTTCTTACCGAATCACCAAAGTAGTTCCAAACCCCATTACCTCTAGGGCAGTTGACTGCAAATAATCTCCAGCCATGAGTGTGACCAGTGAGACCCTGCCCCCTCCCCGGGCACCAATCAAACTGTGGTGTTGTGCACAGCTGCTTGGGGGAACTTTCAACCTTGCAATGTTCCTCCCGCACGGAACTACCGAAGTGCCTCCTCTCACAGGGTCGCCCGGAAAGATTTATTTTAATTGCTCGTTTGAAGGGTATACAAAAGAAATATAATACGTACCTTCTGCTCCCTCCGCGCTGGAAATGTCACGCTGTACGTGCGTGTTTCTATGGTGGTTTCTGTAACTAGACTGTGAGCTCCTTGATGGCAGGGAGTTTGTCTTATTTACTGTTCTGGCCGAGCTCCTAGCACAAAGGCAAAAAATAGTAGGTGTACTCTAAAACTTTGCTGGAATTAATTCGAAGCCTAAATGAAAAGATAAGGCAACTGGTATCCTCTGTGAGACTGCCCAGAGCCTGAACATTTGTATGCTTTTCACAGATGTTTTTTATATATCCTTTAGGTGTAAGTACGCTTTTCTAACTACATGAGACCCAATTTGGAGCCTTTTCGGAATCCACTCTAAGGCACAGAAAGTCAAGTTCTGGAATTATCCCTTGTATTTTTAGGAACCATTGATGTAGGTTATCTGTGCAGTGTGTACTCCCGTGTCCTGTTCCTGGTTCAAAAATAGTGTTAGCTTAAATATTTCAAGAAAGATTATCACGTACAAAATAGGGTTCACAATGTATTTTGAGTATTACTACCAGTTCTCACTAATATACACAACCTCTCAACACTAGATTAAATGTGCAGAGCTAATGATGCAATTTGCTGTTGCTTAAGGAATTGATTATAGCCGTGTAACAACAAATTTCCAATCTATCTGGAAAGTTTGTTCAGGAGTACATATCAATATTGATAAAGTGACATTTGATCTTATTTTTCCCATGAATAAGAATAGGAATGCTGTGACTTTTGTAAGTTATTATGGGAATTGATTATTGTTCATGTGAGTTTCCACCTGGGAATAAAATTTTTGCTAGCACTAGCAAGAAGTGTAGATATAAACTAGAAACGCACTGAGAGCTTAGAGAAAGTGTTTAACATGGGCTGGAGTAGGCAGAGGCTTCCTAGAGATGTGTAGTTAATGGAGGAGGACTAGCCGGGAAAAAAATGATATACAAAGAGGTGGGATGGAAATGAAAAGCAGAGGTCATGTACTATAAAAACAATGTGAATTAAATTTGAGCAGATTGAGTGGAGTCAAAGTACGGGAAACACTGATTTCCTAGTGGAGGAGCTTATACCTGAAATAACAAGCAAGAAAGAACCACAGAAGAACTTCAGCTGTTTAGAAGCTTGGTTTGCTCTGGGGCATGTATGGTATTCCAGGAGGTCTCAGTTATCAAGTCTATCCCCAGAAGACTGCCAGAGTAATCCAATGGTAATAAATATCGTCCTAACTCCCCTCACTTGGTCAAAAAAATTACGTGACTAGTCACTTTTTTGTGTTAGATCACAAAACAAAGGCACTGCTGAAGTCAAAGTTACCCTGGTAAAAAGGGCAGGTGGATCCTGTGGTTTCTGCTAATTCCATTCCCATATTAAAAAAGATTGTCATCCACCTGGGAAGACACAAAAGTCGCCTTGGGGAGTAGTGAAGTTGCTATTAAGGTTTGTATGGGGAGAAGAATGACAACCAACTTTATGTGACTGAGTGACAACAATGGAAAATGGACTTCGAGGACCACCCAACGTGGATCTGAGAGTCCTGGGAAGGGTGATGGAGTGGGAGGCTCTGGAGGTCAGGTCTTAGACAATTAGGTCATTGCAATAGGCCAGGTGTGGGAGATGAGAACATATCAGTAGGGTGGCAACAACAAAAACATACTGTATCTCACATTTCCCAATTTTATTGAGGGTCATGATAATTTCTGAGACATGTTACCACACATCATAGTCCAAATACATTAGCCATTGTGAGTTAGTTATAAACCTCTAAAACCACATGGTTTCATTCACAGTCTAAATTTATTTATTTATTCATACATCGATTGATATAAATATAAAAATATGTATTCTATAATACATATCATATAAAATATATTTTATATTTATAACCTCTGTGTGTGTGTGTGTGCACGCACATGCTGGTAAAGTTTATTTATGATATGCCTATCATGTCAATCACATTTCAGTCCTGAGAATTTGTGTTTATATGCAGAGGTTTGCACATTCCTGGGAGAATACTTTTTTCCACCCAAACGATAACAAAACAGGATGCAATTAATATGATAGTTGGGTAGCTGAATGGACAACATGCTTTTTGAGAGTCTCATCTGGGATTTTAGAGTGAATTGCATCCAGACACGGCCAGTAAAGCCCTTGAGTTCTTTACTTTTCACCTGAAGCTCTTGAATTCCTCAATATCCCACTGAAGATTTGGGTCTTCCAGTGGGTCTTCATCTTGGTTTTCGTCCACAGCTGTTGTTTTCTCAAGTGTAACCAAAGTTTCAGCTGGGCAAGAAGAAGGTTGCGTCCATTTCCATTTTCTGCATGGCCCCAGCTGTAGCCAGCAAGAGAATAACAGGTGTGCTGTTTTTCATGGCAGTTGGCCAGAGGTAACCCTGGTGGGGGGGCTGAAACTGGCTTTACTCTTTGACGGTACCAGTAATAGTTGTTTTGTTGAACTATGCCAACAGAATAAGCTATAAAGTAAATATTTATATCTATCTATATCTATTTCAGTTCTTTAAAATTCATCCTTTACATTCATTCATTCATTCGTGCAATGCATTTTTATTGTGTATCTATTCTGTATCAGACATTGCTTTAAGGGCTGACTATTCAAATATGAATTACTCCATCCCTACCATAAAGGGACTCAGTCTAATAGGAGACAAAGACATTGATACTACAAAATGTCTTTGTGGAGGATTGCCAAATAAAATACAGCATGCCTGGTTAAATTTGAATTTCAGATAAACAATGAATAATTTTTAGTACAAAATAATTTTAGTACACTATGAGGCACTAAATTTAATGAATAAATTTTTTGTGTAATGAATAATTTTTTAGTACAAGCTAATATTTTAGTGCAGTTCATGCAAAGTTTGGAACACACTTATATTTTAAAAATTTTATAAATTTTTTTTATATTTTTAAAAATTTATCTGAAATTCAGACTTAACTGGGTGTCTTGTATTTTTATTTACTGAAGCTGACCATCTCACTTTGGTGTGTCTGGGAATTGCCTGGTATATCATTTGAGGTTGTGAAATGTCCATAGTTTCCCATAAGTTTCCTTACTCTACAAATTATTTCCAAAGTATCTTTAACATGAATACAGTTAGGTGCACATGGGAGAAACAGAATGTTTCCTTTGCAGAATCTGTTTGGCTCATAAATTCAGTGGAAGTGCTAGGAGACTACAGAATATTGTACAGTCACTAAATAAAACATGGAATTAAAGGGGAAGTAAAATATCTCTACTTCCTATACTATGGCAGTAACAAGTTGTTTTCCTGTTTGGCTCACATACATTATTGCACATTTTTATCCATTGTCATTTGAATAGAAGTTATTAGGTTAGATCACTTAAATATTTACAGGTTGAGAAAGTAATGTTACTTGCTTAGAAGCAAAATACAGTTCTTGGAGTTATAAGATGTTTGCCAGAAGGAGTTCTCATGTTTCTCGAAACCCTGAATTTTACATTGTTGAGGATAGATCTATCTTGTGTTTGGTACTTAACAAATTTTGTTCACTCTGGTTGACACAATGGCATCTACTCATGGCATCTTGTAGTGAAATTTCTGACAAGAGTTAAGAGTAATTTTACTTTCTGCAACATGGTCAACACTTTTATTTGGATTTGTCCTACTGGTAACTTTCTACCTAAAAAGCAATTACTTCCTACCTGCCCAACGGCCCTCAGGAGTTTAGTTAGATGGCCTGTTACTGCCTTTCCCCGCTGTGAGGCATAAAACTGGTGGGAACATCCTCCATGTGTAAGTCCAGAGCTTAGAGTCCATTTGGAAGAAGCATAATTATGATTAAGAGAAAACCATAGCATATTACATACTTTGCCTTTTCGTGTCTTGTTATGATTGACTATAAAACAATTTACTCTTATTATATGTGAAGTATATAATTCAGTGATTAAAATTGTATTAAAAATACAAAAAAGTAGGAATCAATTTTGTCCATGTCAGGAATACTTAATATAGTACAAGACTCAGGATAATTCTTCCTATGTATATTAGCAGAATAATCTTTTTTCATATTTTATATATTTTCATTTTAAAAAAGTTTAAAAATTAAAATTATAACTAAAATAACCATACATGTTGCAAATTATTTGTGGATGACTATCTTCAATGTAAGTCAGAAATGTGCTATATTGTTAATTATTGGTTGTATTAAGATAGGTGTTCGTTGTACTAGGAGAATTGCATTCTTTGGAATAGAAAGGCGATTCCTCTTCTACATTGTCCTGGTCATAAGATAGTGACTGATGTTTCAATATCTACACATCTGGTTCCCTTCCCCCCACTTCACTAACTCTCCATTATAAATCAGAATAATCATATTTTTCTGTTACCCCAACAACTATTATCTGAACTCCATTATTCAAATGAGTTCCAAGAGAATCTCTTCAAATTTGTATTGTATTACAAAGACCCACATAACCAAATTTTGGTTTAATAAACCTAAATGCTACTTTCCTTTCCTTGCCATTTAAAGGTGAAAATGCACTTCTCTTTGTTCTACTAGAGGCAAGCATGGGATTTAAAGTCTTTCAACAAGCTTAATTTAAAATCAATATTTGTCTGCTCTCTAGGTCTTTGAAAACTGTCCAAGATAGTGTTAGAGTAGAAAGCTAATGTGTAAAATAAGTTCTGCAAATCAGAAAATCAGCATTGGATTGGGTCATTCAAATGAGCTTCTGTATTTCAAATGCATAAACATTTCTGATAAATGGTCATTTAGCTGTATCTTGCCTATCCACCGTCAAAAATGTAAAACCACTCTACGTGATCTATTATATACATATTTTAATTAAACGTTTTTTTAATGTTTTATTTATTTTTGAGACAGAGAGAGACAGAGCATGTGCAGGGGAGGGGCAGAGAGAGAGGGGGACACAGAACCGGAAGCAGGCTCCAGGCTCTGAGCTGTCAGCACAGAGCCTGACGCGGGGCTCGAACTCACAAACCGTGAGATCATGACCTGAGCTGAAGTCGGACGCTTAACCGACTGAGCCACCCAGGTGCCCCTGATCTATTATATTTTTGACATTAAAAACCACTTTGTTTATCTTTATTTTTAGCCAAAATATGATATCTCTATAACTGCCATCCCCTTGATTTAAGGGACCCAGAACAAATCTCTTCCCTTCCCTTGTAGAAATAACATTTCCTTTACTCTATTCCCAGATAATGAGATTTTTCCTTCTTTTGCTAAACCTAATCTGAACCCCCCACGTCTTCTGGAGTCAATGCTCCATCATTTCTCTGAATCTCTCTCTCCCAATTTATTCTTCTCACCAAGCTATTAAAATATTTTTCCAGTAAAAAAAAAATCCTTCTCTTGACCACATGTCTCATTATATAATTATGGTACCAGGTGTGTCTTCTTTCATAATTTTCTTGTAAGAATAGACCACAGTCATTATCTCCATTTCCTCACCTTCCAATTTTTCTCAAACCACTAAAGTTTCTGCCTTCCTTATTCCATTTATAGTGCTCTTTAAAGGTAAAAAAATCATATTCTAATAGCCTTGTAATGGTAAGTTTATTTATTTACTTTGAGAGAGAGAGAGAGGGCTGGGGTGGGGCAGAGAGAGAGAGAGAGAATCCCAGGCAGGTTCTGCACTGCCAGCGTGGAGCCCAATATGGGGCATGTACTCACAAACCATGAGATCATGACCTGAGCCAAAGTCTAGAGTCCGATGCTTAACTGACTGAGCCACCTAGGCGTCCCTCTAATAGCCTTGTAAATACTGTGCACCTGAAGCTAAAAACTCATCCTTCCTCCCCAAATGGTATTTTCTAGGGTCCACAAAACCTGAGAAGTCTCCTTGGCCATTGTTCCTCACTCCCCCAGTGTAATCAGTCATGTTCCACAGCTTACTCTTAAATTCCATCTTGTTTCTACCATTTTTTCTTCACCTAATCAGTGGGCCTGGCACATATTCTGTGATTAATAAATGTTTAAATATGTGAACTAATTTATCAAAGAAGGGCATCTCTCAGGCAAATGCTACTGGCTACTTCTCTTGTCTGCTTCTAACAAGGTTCCAGAGAGCCCCTTTGATGTTTCCCTTTCAGTTCCTGGTCACTAACCTAGACCCTCGGACTAAGGAGGCATCCCCTCTCCCTTGATAACAGACTTAGACTGCTCATAACATATTTGTCTTGACTTAGAACTTAGAATTCAGGCTAACAGGCCTAGAACACCTCATGTGCTAGATTTGTTACTCTCATAAGAAAGGCTATAACTCAAACAGATAATGTACAATTAAGAAGCTGGTATAAATATAAATCAGAGTTCTAGAAAACTAATGATCAACCTATACTGAAATCTTGTACCACAGTAGTAATTACAGCCACACTAACATAGCACCAATTACGTGCCAAGCATTGTTCTAAAGGCGCTGTTTATAATTGTTTAAGACTTCAGCAAACGATGTGTGTAACATTACCATTTTCCCAGTCTCACTAAAAAAAAAAAAAAAAAACTGAGGCAAAATTACTTGTCCAATCATATCGATCGTAAGTGACAGACCTTGGGTGTGAACCCAAATACTTAATTATTAACCTACACTGCCACACCCTGAAGAAAATCAAGAGATTCTATGCCAAGTAATCCCTTACCAAACTCAGACCGGTGCCTTAGATGGTTGGACATGTGATCCTACTTTGCTTTCCTGATACATAGTATACTTTACAAACCTTGTCCCATGTCAAATGTCAATAACATAAACAATGTGCGACGTGAGAGGTAAACGCCATTCCAGGAATCCAAATGTGCTGTTTGCCCAAATAACATTATTATTAGCCTGAGAAGAATACGGTTACTCCCCCTTATCTGCAGTTTTGCTTTCTGCAGTTTCAGTTCCCTGCTATCAACCGCGGTCCAGAAGCAGATGGATGGTCCTCCTTCTGACGAATCGGCAGAACGTCAATAGAAGCCTAAGTTTACGTCAGAATGCTGCGTCATTACCTCGCTTAGTTTCGCCCAGGCATTTTATCATCTCCCATCATCGCATGAAGGGTGAGTACAGCACAATAAGATATTTTAAGAGATCAAAACCACATTCACATAACTTTTATCATAGTCTGTTGTTGTAAATGTTCTATTTTATTATTACTTGTTTCTCTTACTTTGCCTACTTTATAAAGTAAACTTTATTTTATACAGGTATGTTTTATGTAGGTATGTTTATAATAGGAAAAAGAATAGCATATATAGGGTTCAGCACTATCCAGGCACCCACGGGGGGTCTTGGTGCATATCGCCTGTGGATAAGCACGAACTGCCATATTGGCCTGTGTTTCTCTTCAGTTACATAAGTAGATACATTTGGAACTAATCCCTACAGAGATTTGGGAAATGAATACAGGAGAGTTGAAGGGAAGGAGACTAGAGAACAAAGGGGTACCATTGAGAACCTTGTTTCCTTCCCCCAAGCCCCTAGCACCTGGTAAATTTCCAAAATCTCATCAGAAAGCATAATATATTTACAGCAATATTTATCCTCTTGACTATTAACTCTATGCCAAATATTCTTGCCTACATTATCTTTAATTACGTCCAAGCCCCACAAATTAGATATATCATCCCCCCATTTTGCAGATGTTTTCCAAGGCTGCAAGAATTTAGCATTACTAAGAATCAAAGAACTTGTGGTTGTGGAAGTGGAATGAAAAATGGAATTCCTCTGATTCCAGTGCGTAAATGTACTTTGCGTTGTCAGTCCTAGGAAAGCATCTATCTCAAGCAGCAGTAGCCCAGTATTTCCCATGTCACCTAGTGAGGACTTGTGGCTCAAGCTGAATTGACAAGATTCCTGCCAGCTTTATATTCCAGAGAAACTGGTTGTTCATCACATTTATGCCTATACCTCTGTCTATGTGTATATCTGACAAATCAAAATTTGCAGGGTGATCAAGCATGTTTAGTAATGTGAAGAAATGCCTAAGGATAAGTGCAAATTAAAATTAACACCAAAATAGAGAAATAGGTTATGCATAGTGAGTATATCAGTCAGGATGAGCTAGGTTATACTACAGTAATGACAATAACAAAAAATTAAACTGTCTGTGATTTGGCCAGACAAAAGTTTATTTTTTGCTCACTTGAAGCCAGTTTAGGGTTCAGGTGATTCTCCGGGATAGTCACCTTGAATGTGGTTGTTTGGCAATCCAGGCTGCTTGGAGCTTTTGGCTTCTTCTCAACACGTGTTTTCATAATTTCAGGGAAGGAGAGTGCTGATGTGTCTTGTACTGTCAACTTAAATATCTCCATACAGACATGACATATATCACTTCACTTCCAACCCATTGGCTCTCCAGTGTGCCTAGAAGGAAAAGAGAAACAAACAGTGAGTAATACAAGTGTCTCCTACACAGAGCAAAAATCAAAAAAGAGAGAGAGAGAATATAAAGTATAAAATAAACAGAGAAAATCGATAGAGTGAACTGTGTTATGATTGCATGATTGATCATGTTTTTGCTATTTTAGGTACTGAATGTTAAAAATTATTCTAGAGGTGCCTGGATGGCTTAGTCAGCTAAGCGTCTGACTCTTGATTTTGGCTTGGGTCATGATCTCATGGTTCCTGAGTTCAAGCCCAGCGTCTGGCCCCCATGCGGCTCCTAATCAGGCTCCCATTGGGCTCCTCACTGACAGTGTGGAGCCTGCTTGGGATTCTCTCTCTCTCTCATTCTCTCTCTCTCAAGATAAATAAGCTTAAAATAATTATTCTACAGTCTTTCAGAGGAAAAATACATGAATTTCCACTGTTAGAGTTGAAACACCTCACTACATGTTACCCTGTACCTTCCATCAGTCTTTGAGATGTTGCTCCGTCCCTGAAGGCTTTTTAGTGGGTTGAAGAGGTAGATAAGTAAGGGTAAAGAGACTGACTATGACAGCAGAGCAAATAGTTTATGTTGCACAAGCACATCACTTCCCTGATTTTTTCCTACCTTTTTTTTTTACCTTTGAAAAGAAAAATGTTGTTTCCATTTATATACTTGAATATCATGAAGGCATGAACTCATTGGTTGTATTTATAATAGCACCAGTCTTTCTATTGCTGCTTAGAAAATGAAAAGTAATTTTACTGCTTTTAGTTTGGACCTCACTTCT
The DNA here is from genome assembly GCF_014898765.1 of Herpailurus yagouaroundi. Classification (NCBI taxonomy): domain Eukaryota; kingdom Metazoa; phylum Chordata; class Mammalia; order Carnivora; family Felidae; genus Herpailurus; species Herpailurus yagouaroundi. The sequence goes on from NW_024412391.1 coordinate 23,362,907, forward strand.
TTCATTTTAAAGAATATAGTTTTAAAGAGAACCATTGCTGGAAATAAGGGCCTGAGGAAAGAGCATGGTCCTTCAGCTCACTTGAGGGACATCATGTTCCTCTCTATTGTATTCCCCAGAGCTAATGTAATCTAAGTGACATACAAATTGAATTGGCTTTCCAGATTTTCATATACTTGTAACAGGTTGTTGAAGAATATAGACTCATAGAGGTAAGAATATAAGTTAAAAATTTTTCCCGAACTGTCCTCAATAGTTACTATGCTATAAATTACTTTTTCCATCTCTTACTGAATCTTTGTCAGAGTCTATAAATTTTCCAGCCACTTTTGTTTATTAAGATTCCAATCAAGTCTGCAGCATCAATATTGTATGAATTCAAAGCTCTTCTTCTTCAAGGATAGAGTCGAGTAGCTTGGTGGTGGTACTTTCTTCTTACAAGATTCATGCTCCTAAATCTCCTAAAAGTTCTGACTTCTCTAAGCCTGGGGATAGAGATATCAGAGAGAAGTGGCAAATCTTTCCCCATTTGTCTGTGTGATGACACAGTCCTCCTCTTACTGTGTTTTTGTTTTGTTTTTGTCGCTTTTCTGACTGCCATTGATTGGCTATCTATGCTTTTTGAAGAATATTTGGTCTAACTCTTGATAGTTCAGCAAATATGTTGGTCCTTTTGAGCTTCTCCACTACAAAGTTTTCTTTTGTACACCATCTAGAGTTGTCTCCACTTTTCCCCCTTAAAGCACACAACCACTGATCTGCCCCTCGGGACTTTCTGGCTGGTTACCTTACGGTACATCAGTGAGAATTGGGAATCTGTCTCAGGTGAAGTACTAGAAAGATGCGTGAAGCCCAGATGTCTTCTGAATTGTCCATTCTGTCCCTAGGTGTGTTAAATCATGGTAAGAATAGATGGTCCTCCAAAGATTTCCACATCGAATCCCTGGAATCTATGAATGTGTCATGTTACATGGCAAAGAGAAATCAAGGTTGCAGACAGAATTAAAGTTCTAATCAACTGACTTTAAATGAGAGATTCTCCTGAATTACCTGGGGGGATCCAGTGTAATCATGGAGGGCCTTAAGAGTGGAAGAGGGAGGCAGAAGGTTAGGTCAGAGTGGTGTGACGTGAGGAGGACTTGACGCGCTGTTACTGGCTGTGAAGCTGGAAGAAGAAGGTTACGAGCCAGGAAATGTAGGAGACCCCTAGAAGCTGGAAGAGGCAAAGAAACATCATTTTCTAGAGACTCCAGAAGAGAAGGCAGCCCTAGGGGCACCTTGACTTTAGTTGAGCGAGACCTGGGTCAGACTTCTGATCTACAGAACTATAAAATTGTCATGTAAAGCTGTAAATTAGTCTTAAAGCACTAAATTCGTGGTAATCTGTTATGACAGCTAGAAAACAAATACACTGGACAATCCTTGCGTTCTTGCCATGCCAGTGCTTCCAGTTGCTCCACGTGGCTGCCTCTTCTTTCAGCCTGGGCTCCCTTTCCTCAACTCAGCCCTGTAAAGGTACAGACTAGCAGCCCAGGTAGTGTCAACATGGGGAACGAGGGGCTCTTTCCTTTCACACAAGCAGTGGCCTTCTACTTACTTTTGAGTTCATTTTTTCCTGAAAGTATACATTTATTGCTAGAGTAAATGTTTTATAAAGCTCTTTGCAAAAACACAGCAGCCTCTTGCCATCAGTACCTTCTACCGTTTCCTCGTTTACAGAAGCAACCGACTTTAATTCATTTGGCTATGTCTTTTGGTAGTCATACCTCTAAATGACATGCTTATATTGCTACTTCTTGATCTTTCTCTATCTGCTGTCTTCCCCAAATGGAAAAATTATCCATCCTTTACCTACATCCTTGCCCACCATACATAAAATCTCCTCCCTCCCAACCTCCCAAGAGGGTTATGTTATAATTTTGTCTTAACAACTGTTAAGAATTTATATTGTTAGGGTGCCTAGGTATCTCAGTCGGTTAAGCACCTGACTGTTAATTTTGGCTCAGGTCATGATCCTGTGGTTCATGGAATCGGGCTGACAGTGCGGGGCCTGTTTGGGGTTCTCGCTTTCCCTCTCTCTCTGCTCCTCCCCTCTACACACACGCGGTCTCTCTCAAAATAACTAAATAAACATTTTTACAAATCTTAAAACAAGAATTTACATTGTTATGACATGTAAATCCTCACACAGTATACTATGGTTTTCATCATCTTTGGGATTAAAATTGTCTTTTCTGTTAATTTTTTGATTTTCTGGGTACACATTATGCTTCCACCTCAAATATTTGCCAAATAATAGAAATCCTCTCTCAATACTTTTAGAGACAACAGGTGTTCTACTTTTAGTGTTTTCAGAGAAAACACAGCCATAAACTGATCTGCTTCAATCTGGACTGGTTGCCTCTAGGTCCCTGCAAACCATTCCTCCTGAGATCTCCTTCCATTGTCTTCCTGAGGGTTCTTTAAATTTTTTTAATGTTTATTTATTTTTGAAGGAGAGAGGCAGAGCATTAGTGGGGGAGGGCAGAGAGAGAGGGAGACACAGAATCTGAAACAGGCTCCAGGCCCTGAGCTGTCATCACAGAGCCCAGTGCAGGGCTCGAACTCACGAACCTGGAGATCATGACCTGAGCCCAAGTTGGACGCTTAACCAAATGAGCCACCCAGGTGCCCCATCTTCCTGAGGATTCTTGTCACCTCTTGCTTGTGCCAGATACGTTTCCAGTGTCCACTACTGGGAAAGTATGAGCAGGAGGTAAAATTTGAGGATTTTGTCTATCTAAAAACATCTCTTACCCTTGTCTCTACCCTTGTCTTGATTTTGTCTGGGAGTTGAACTGAAAATAATTTTTGCTCAGAATTTTGAAGCAATTGCTCTGTTTTCTTCCGGCTGTCAACAATATTGATGTCAGACTTCCAAAGCTGTTCATACTCTTTTTTTTTTTTTTAATCTCTGTAAGTAATCTCTACACTCAACATGGGGCTTGTTCTATGAACCAGGATGCTAGTCCTCAGCAGATATTGAATCTGCCAGTGCCCTGATCTTGGATTTTCCAGCCTCCAGAATTATAGCAAATAAATTTCTTATAAGTTGCTTATAAGCCTTCCAGTATATGGTATTTCTGTTATAGCAGCCGAAACAAACTAAGGCACTCCATAAATTTTCCTTCCTTCCTTCCTTCCTCCCACCCTCCCTTCCTCCCGTCTTCCCTTCCTTCTTTCCTTCTTTCCTTCCTTCCTTCTTTCCCTCCCTGGGAGATTTTGTTTCCTAGGAGATCTTACCTTGCTTCCAACATGCATATTGAGTTTACTGTTTCCCTTGACATATTTTTAATTCTCAAGGGCTCTTTTTGGTCTCTAAGTGCATTTTAAAAGTAGTTTCCTATAATTGTTTTGTGTATGCTGCATTCTACCTTGTGTTTTATCCTCTCCAGAAACTAAAACCTCCATTGTCTACCAGGTTGGAGAAGCTATAGTAATATATCTTCTGATATATATACTATATAGATATACTATATAGATATATACTATACAGATTTTATATACTATAAGATATAGTAATATATCTTGATATACATATATATATATATATATGGTAATGTGAATATATGAAATAAGTGAGAGGATCTAAGATTCTAACTTCTTCTTAAACAGACTTTCAGCCAATCTGCTGTTTTTAAAACCATCTTTTCCCCCTACTTCCAAAGCATCTGGTGCTTCCAACTACTGGAGTGTTTTCAGGGATGAGCAATGCAAATTGGGTTATTTATTGGCCTTCACCACTGCCAGTTTAGGATCCAGCTCTCTCAGGGCTGGTAGATCCATTAACTTTCATTCTGATTTTCAGATTCTGATTTTTCTCAGTTTATCTGCTTTTGCAAGTATTTTTTCTCCTGTTTTCTTTGTTCTTGTGATATCATTCCTTTAAAAATTCTGCAAACTGTTGTTTAAGTAGGGTTTTTATAATGAGTAGGGATAAAAGTATATGTTCAGTTGATTGTATTAAATACCTTTAATTGGGATGACACCACACATGTTTATGAACAATTCACTTAGAATCATCCTCCCATTGTAATCACTTGGCTTTGGCAGGAGTGGGGAAGGAGAGCACAAAGAAAGAAAACCCTCTCAACACAACACTATACTTCTTAGAGAACTTAATGCTTTCTGCCATTCCCTAGGTGGTGGTTGCAGACCTGTTTCTATAGCCTGTTAGAAAATGCTGTGTTAAGGGTCTCACCCAAATTTTTGTTTTGTTTTAGAATTTTGCATTTAAGTTTTGGCTTTGTACCTTAGCTAAAATTCTGAGATTACAGGGAAAATTCCACTCAAAATCCTATTATATGCTGACCTGGTTATTATATTTCCTAAGAAGTCTTTTTTCCCCAAGTTAAATTACAGAGTTGTTCCGAGTAATCAGACGGTTGATGATAGTTATTTTGTTTGGATTTCTTTCACCTGTACCTTTTGATTATCTTGTGTCCTTGGTCTTAAACATAAGAGTAGGAACAGATTCTTTGTGTTTGTACTCCCACAAACTTATGCAGGTCTTCAAATGCTATTTATTTGGTGCCAAGAATGAGTATGTCATCCTAAATGAAGACCTGATTAGGAATATTTCATAACATATGGTTCTGTGTGTTGAAGAGTGGAAGTTTTGAATTACGATTTGTAGGAAAAATCCTTGTATAATACCTTCAATCAAATCAAATAGACTACACTTATTGTATTTGAAGTATGTCATTTTTCCCTTCTTACTTTTTAAAAATATTTAACGGCTCAAAATAACTTTAATACTAGTTTTAATCCCTTTAACATATATGTACATACATCATAAATTTTTAGGACATAAGGTTAAGTAGTATCATAATTAATGGTTTATAGCTCTGTAACATCACTTCCCGTTTTAGTGTCCTCTAATTCCATTTAAGGAACTCACCCTGGACCTGGATCTGTTTCTAGCAATAATAGTTTTTATTCATTGTCATTGTTATTTTATATTATTCTATTTTTATGAAGCAATTTCAAATGTGAGTTTATTTTTCTCTATGATGGAAACTAGACTGTTGATCGATTAATTTTCATGTGCAAGGGCTTCTTATTTGATTTTTTTTCCCCTGACGGTATGGCACTGCTAGTGACAATATTCCAAAAGACAGCTCCATTGCTTCTGTGCCTAGGACCTAGAGTTAATTTGCAGCCTCATTTTTGATCTTACAAGCCTACTGCAAATGTGATGTTGGTAGAAGAAAGTTTTCCTCATCTTATATATCTTGCACATGCCTCTTGACAGTATTTTACGATATCATTTTTTACAAAGAGTTAAATATGTTAGAACTATAATTTCTGGTAGTTGATTCAATCAAAGTAAAATAAAATAAAATAAAATAAAATAAAATAAAATAAAATAAAATAATTCTATGTTGCCATAAATTGATCATATTAGGGTGTTTCTTTAGCAAGGTGAAGCTTCAATCTTTGTTAAAGGGAATGACTACGTTTTGTAGGCCGCCAATCAGGAAAGAAACATAACGGGAGCAAGTGCTGGCTTTGGCTGGAATTGAGCCGTCCTGACCAAAGCAAAAGGGAAAAATGAACTCTAGCAGAGTAGTGTCAGTTAATGAAGGTTTGTCTTCATGTGCAGTAGACAAGATATTATAGTGAAAAGGCTGATGTGGGTTCTGAGACACAGAGACCTGTCAGGACTCAGCCATTTCCTTGCTGTGTGCCCGTGAACAGATTACTGACCTGAAGCTCACTTGCTTCCTTGGTAAAAATTTTATATCTTACAAGGTTCTCATGAGGATTCAGTGAGATAAAATTTGTGAATGTCCTTTGGAAATTTAAAAATCCCACGGAAATCCAACTGGTATGATTAATGCTTTCTATAGCCAAAGGTAGTTTAGATTGCATTTCAGGACTGTCTAACACAGTGTCTGATAAAGCATATGCTCAATAAATAGTAGTTCCTTTCTTTATCCAAGGAATAAAAATAAGTTTCCCAGTAATGAGCAATTATAAGATACCATAGCGATTCCAGCACAGCATAAACATTTGGGGGTGGGGGAAGACAATTACATGGAATATTCTAAAGTTCATACAACCTGGTTTTCCAAAGATTATCATTATTGTAGAAAAAGAGTGACAATGCACTTATGGTATATATGGCACAAGTGGTTTTTCCTTTTCACAAAAATAATACTAAATAAGCTAAAATTTACATAAGAAGTCAATAGATTAGATGATCATGATATAATAATGGTGAAATTTAACACTTTTGAGGAATTGGTAAGGAACTTAGAAATCTCTTCTATATTTCAATAAACTGGCATTATTCAGAGATCTCGTATGAGTAACTAGTTATTTACCTGAATGACTAAGTTACTAAGTAATCTATTTAGTGGATAATAAAACCAGAACTGAAACACGAATCTGTTGATCCTCAGCTTAGTCCTCTTTCTACAACACTAGGCTGACAATTCTATCATTTATTTATTTATTAAAAAAAAATTTTTTTTTTCAACGTTTATTTATTTTTGGGACAGAGAGAGACAGAGCATGAACGGGGGAGGGGCAGAGAGAGAGGGAGTCACAGAATTGGAAGCAGGCTCCAGGCTCTGAGCCATCAGCCCAGAGCCTGACGCGGGGCTCGAACTCACGGACCGCGAGATCGTGACCTGGCTGAAGTCGGACGCCCAACCGACTGCGCCACCCAGGCGCCCCACAACAATTCTATCATTTATGATTTCATCCATTTGACAAGAATTTAGAATACCTTAGTCATTGACAAACATTCTATTATTAAACATTTTTTTAAATAAGAATTTTTTTCTGAATATGCTAGTTTTAGAAATTATGCTTCCTGAAAAATGCCCATTGATCCTGTACCTGTGCCTCATTGGCTCCTCCCCACCTATATAACTATGCTGGATAAAAGCAACTGTTCATTTCCTAACAGCAGCAACAAATCCTGTGGATTACCTCCCTCAACATATAGTCCGACCCCTTGTAGCATGCAGAAGCTGGAAAGCTAAAAAAAAAATCTACATTTCTCATACTTCCTTGAAGCTACAGTTACACTCATCAGATGACCTGAGGGAGGCCTCTTTGGAAGTGAATGTGGGTAGGCATGTGGTCCCCCCACTTTTCATTGCAAATCAGACCAAGGTGACATAATTCTGGGTCTGGCAGCTGTTTTGGAAGTTCCTCATTGTACAGATACCTTAGTGATCACAGGCAGCAGATTTTTATACTTTACAACCTAATGTTCATAACCATAATGTTTCCTTGATATTTCACTAAATGACTAAATCACAATTTTATTAAAAATTTCCCCATTGCTGGGGCGCCTGGGTGGTGCAGTCGGTTGGGCGTCCGACTTCAGCCAGGTCACGATCTCGCGGTCTGTGAGTTCGAGCCCCGCGTCAGGCTCTGGGCTGATGGCTCAGAGCCTGGAGCCTGTTTCCGATTCTGTGTCTCCCTCTCTCTCTGCCCCTCCCCCGTTCATGCTTTGTCTCTCTCTGTCGCAAAAATAAATAAACGTTGAAAAAAAAAATTTTTAAAATTTCCCCATTGCAAGTTATTGACTCTTTTCAATTATTACTATTATGAACACTGTTGGAATATAATTCTGAATGTTTAAAGTTATCTCCTTTAAAATTTTCATACCTGAGGATAAATTCATAGATATGAGATTAGGAGCTGAAGGGCATACTCACTTCTATAGGATTTTGTTCTGAAGAGATGCCTGTGTAGGGGCCTCTTCTGGGCAGAGGACAGAGGTATGTATGGATGTAAAAACTAGGAGAAATGTAAGTTACCCTCTAAGACCAGGCAACAGTTGTTTTGTCCTGACTTCTTCCACATACTTACAGGCTGAGCAGACTCTTTATGCCACTCAAAATTAGGGACAGGAAAGATGGTGGAAGTTTAGGGAATCCTCCCTCTGGACAGAGTAGGAATGGAGAAGAAAACTTCAACTTGGCCTCTATGCAGACCCTGAGAAGGAAAATTGGGATCTACAGACATTTATAGAGTTAGATACAGTTACTGTATATCTATTTAAATAATTTATAATTGTTATACAATTATGAAAAATTTGAAATTTCCCATTTTAAATCATTAAACTTTGCCAATTTCCTTAATAATGTTCATGAAAATAATTTGAATGAATAGGGATGCATTTATGATTGCGAGCACCAAGAAAGGGAGGAAGCAGGGACTGTGCTGCTTTTCAGAGCCCTGCTAGAAGAACACAGCTTAATTGTGGACCACTTGATGAGGTGAACTGGCTGGTCCCTTCTCATGTGTAAGCCTTGGATCTAGTGTCTCAGTCAAGTGTGTCCGGAGATTGAAAGCTCTTTTTTTGTGAACAGCCAAATACACAATGGTGTCTACCTAAGTGGTATATCCAATGGGACTAAAATCCATTAACGATATTTTTTTTTTGCTTTGTTAACACTAGTGTTCTTAACTTAATGGTTTAGTTATTCTATGTCTATCTTCAGAGGTTTTTTGGCAGAACAAAAATGTCTAAAGTAATATTTAGCACTGAGAACATAAATAAATTCAGTTGCAGTATATCTGTAACATAGTTAACACAAAGTAACATCTAGCAGCAGATAAAAAGCTATGATACTAAAAAAAATGTTTGCGTGAGCATTGTCAACTCAACTAAAAATGTGTATTAATTACCTGTTTTGTACCTTGTACTACGTACCCTAGGGATGGGGAGAGAAGGTAGGTACGAAGAACCACAAGAGAGGTCTGTCCTTGCCCTCAAGGAGCTAGCAAGCTCTATTTTAATGAGTACTACTAGCCATATGGACATTAGGGGAAATCTATATTGTGTATGCATGTGTGTGTCACAGTTTTGCTGTCTGTAAATATGGTGTGGAAGCGCTGAAGTCTCTACTGCCAACGTGTAAGTACATGAGCAAATGAGACGCCTCTTCAGCTACTGTTCTTGTGCTTATGTTTAACACATTTTAAAAAAGTGGTTATTGGATATACCCAAGCTCTTTTTTATTATGGAAATAGATATCTTATTAGGAATTACGGGCCCTCCATTCTGTCTGATGTGTTGAGTTTTCAAGCTGTCCTTCAGGATAAGTGAGTTGCAAAATATAATGATGCATGCCTGTGTTGGAGGTGAACAAGAACAAGTTTCAATGTATGTTGAAGTTATTTTAGAGCAAATTTCACAATGCTAATTGTCCTTCAAAGTAATCTGTCTTAGAAGTCAAATCTAACCAAAGAATTGAATGCCATCTATTATAACAAATGTAAAACTCAATCATAATTTATTACTATGACATAGGATAACACTACATAAGTATAAACATTTTTTGATAGATATGAAAAATTGGGCAAAAAATTCATAATAATCCTTCAATATCCACTCAGTCTCATAAAGATAGGTTCACGTTTTTAATATATATTATCCTTAACTAAGATACAAAGAAACATTTTGTACTTTCATCACACATGTAGAGGAAATGATATTATCTAAAATTTTGGTTATTATATGTCGCTATATCTTATACAGATGAGATACCTCATATGGTAAAATTATATTTTTATAAAATAGCTGTTATTTTGTTTTACAAAGTTTATTTGGGAAATTATCAATTAACTGTGTCAATTTGATATTCATTAAAATGTTTATTCTGGAGTTATCTAAAATATCCATTGAACATAAACATGCCATCTGCAAAATAGGCAGCATTCCTTTTAATTCATTTAGCTGCTTTTTCTGACAAATATAATGACCTTTTAAACTACCCTTAATATAATATGTTTTATCGTGTAAGGCTTCATTTTTTCAGCAATATGATGAATTAAAAGCAATACTTGAGCAGGAATTATATTGCATCTGATTAATTATCCCTAAAATTTTCAGTTTATTTTTGGGCTTATTATTATTGAAGCTTAAATTGCTTAGAATTAAAAATGGAATGAACTAAACTAAGTTTTAGTGGAGTCATCCTATGCTGAAAGTGCATTTTGTGGCTTGTGTCAATTATGGCTTATACTGACTTGCTTTTGCTTCTGAGAAGAACTGAGGAAGATGCCAAATACGGCAATAAATCAGCGTGGGTTGGGAAATCATTGAAATTTCAAAAATCTTTACACCTTTTGTAGCAGCCTATATAATCTCACAAAATGAGAAAATAAGTCATGGTGCCATAACATAGTGGTCTTTTATGTCTTTAAACATAAAATTTGTACTCATGTGATATTTTATTGCTAAGGTAGAAGTACCAGACTCTTGAAACTATTATAATACATAGTAAAAAGAGGAGACATTGTTTATGATTCTGTGCACAAATAGGAGGAAATGTAAATTATGTACTGAGACTAGGGAACAATTGTTTTTTCCTGATTATTCCATGCACCTACAGGCTGAAAAGACTCTTCTTCCTAAAATGATACCAATCAAAAGTAGGGGCCCGAGGATGGTGGAAGTTTGGGGAACCCTTCATCTGGATTGAGTAAGAGTGGAGAACAAATCGTGAAATGTTCTGTGAAAATAGCTTACCATCTGTATTAGCTATGTATTGCTGCATAACAAAATACTTCAAAAATTAACAGCTCTAAGAAACTAACATAACTATCTCACACAGTTTCTGAGGATTAAGAATTTAGGAATTGCTTTGCTGGGAGATTCTGGCTCAGGATCTCTTACAAGATTGTAATCAAACTGTTGGCTGAGACTCCAGTCTTTGAAGACTTGAGTGGCATTTGGATTAGCTTCCAAGTTCATTCATATGGATGTGGCAGGAAACTTCAGTTTCTCACCATGTGCTGCTCATGATGTGTCTTCTGTCAGCAGAAGTAATCCAAGATGGAGGCTATAGGCTTTATACACTACTCTCAGAATGGACACACTTTCTCTTCTACCATAGTCTACTGGTCACACGAATCAGCCTCGATAAAATATGGGACATAAGTACATAAGGATATGAACACTAGGAGCCAAAGCTCATTGGTAGTTATCTTGGAAAGTGGCTACAGTCACCTTTCACAGCATCCTTTTTTCCATCATTTATTTATGCATTCACTCATCTGTAAATACTTATTAAGCCTCTGTGTTCCAGGAACTGTGTTAGATCTTGGAGATAACCAAGGTAGACATAGTTTCTATGCTCATGGAGACAAAGAAGCACCAGATATTTATAGTGATTAAAGCTATGTTAAGGAAGCCCACAGATTATCTCATAGCCTCCCATAGTATTTTGTATTTCCTTAACATAGCTCTGGTTCTTGTCCGACTCCATGAGTGTAGGGAGTATTCCTATCCCAACTGATAGTGCTTCTTCTCTGATTATTTTCACTTCTATTCCATCTTACTACATGTTCACTTCATGCACAGCAATGGAACTTTTCTTCACCTAAAGCGTCTTTGTCTTCAAAAGTGCTGATTTAAATAGTCCACTCTTTAATCCCAATTGATATTTCCAACTTCCTTATTTAACTAATTGTACTGGGATTGTACTTAAACACTATTGTGATTTCTGGGCCATTTATCCTCATGTTTTCTTCCCATCTGTCAGATTGCTCCTGTCTCCACTTCCCTTTCTAGCCTCATCATTTCTACAGTTCATCATTTTAATTTTCCTGTTGCCAATATCCCAAATTCACTTCCCCTTGTTTGACAGAATGCCAAACTAGAATGAACCCAATTATCTATTTATTTATGCCTTTGGATGACAGCTAGAGTACTGGAAGAAAAATCCAAAATAAAGTATATGGATTTCATTATAAATTTATAATTATTAAGCTGAAAATGTATTCCAAGTATGCCAGAAACCTGATCTCATTTTCCAAGTCAGCTTGTTCTTCAACTACACACTATTCTATTCCTTTTCTCCTCTCCTTAAATATCTGACCTGTCTGTACCCTTGCACTCTCACCTCTCAGCAGAAAACTTCTAAGGAGGAAATAGAAGCCACCATCTGGAGGTGACTCAACTTCTCTCTACTATATTTCCAAAAGTAATTCTGGTTGCACTCTTTCTGTCTTCCATCCCTCCTCTTTTAGTCACTGGAGAAAAAGAAGTTTAACATTTCAACAGAGAATGAGTATTCAATGAAGCAAGTATCTGGCGGAGAGGAATCAGAAAACCTTTGAGTTTTAGGTAAAGATTAAAATGGCATAGGTTTAAAGCTCCTATTTTGAATTAGAGATGAGAAAATCTATGATTGGACCTAAAGAGTTGCAACTACATAGGTTCTTCTGCTGTGCTTTCATGGCGTCCCACCACACTAACTCCCTTCCTTCTCCTCTATCACTGTAACTATTTACAAACCTATCTCCCTCGCCTCTTGTGTCCCCTGCTGAGGAGAGGGCCCAACTAAGAAAGAATGGCAACCCTTACGGCAATCCTTACAAGCCCTTAGCAAGTGCAACTTACAAGGCCAGGTTTTATGAGTGGGGTAAAGTGGTAAAGGCTGTGGGAGAAGTCAAGCAAAATGATGCAGTTTGAGAAAATAGAACCCAAGTATGATTAAAAATATTTTAAAACTTTTTTGGTAATGTTTGTATTTATTTTTGAGAGATAGAGACAGAGCACGAGTGAGGGAGGGGCAGAGAGAGAGGGAGACAGAATCTGAAGCAGTCTCCAGGCTCTGAGCTGCCAGTACAGAGCCTGACGCGGGGCTCGAACTTGCAGACCGGGAGATCATGACCTGAGCCGAAGTAAGATGCTTAACTGACTGAGCCACCCAGGCACCCCTAAAAAATAATCCTAACAGCCCCCTTCAACCTAACAGTGAAATGAGAGAGAAATAAGTGGGAAAACAAAGAAATAAGTTGGATCATATACGAGAAATTATTAAATATAAAGGCTTCGTTTCCAGAAAGACAGTGGATTCAAATGCGTGGCCTCTCAGGAAATATTTTCCAAATTATTAAAAACTTTGCCCTTCATCTCAGCATGAGGGTTCCTCACCTTCTTCAGTGGAAGACCCATGTGGATAATTGCTACAACTGTCCACACCACACATGATTTCATAACATTGGAGTCAGTTTCAAGAAATTTCATGGGTCCCATTTATTTTCTGATTGTATGACTAACTATTAATGGTCTCCCCATAAGCCCCGGAGACACATGAAAGATAAATATTTGATGATTTATAGTTATCTGTGGTGTTAAATTTGTTTCAATTTTTTATTGCTTTTATTGTTCTTATCTTTGAGTGAATCAGACAAGAAAACAATTTGAGGGGAGCAGCTCTCTTTTATGTTCTTCTATTTAGGACTGGCTACACATGGGTGCACGTGCAGGTGTATGTATGTGCATACAGAGAGGACAGGTTTGGTTACCTCTTGCTCCCACATTTCTCCCACCATCCCCTCACTTTCAGGATTTCTTATATAAGAGGGTTGGTCAATGTTAAAATACAGAGTTAACAGAGATGCAATATTAAGAACTATTAGGTCCACTTAAAAGTGAATCATAGTCACTAAAGGCTGATAAGATTCATAGTTGAAAAAGGCATCATGATAAAGAAACATGATAAATAATGAAAAAAAGTAAAAAACCTGGAGAGGTACTTAAAATAAGACAATGGCAGCCTAATTGGTGAGGGTTCTTTGAAAATAATTGAAATCCAGATCAAATCTCATGCTCAGAGGTAATAATCCTAAAATGATTGATATGGTACAAGTTTTATTCATTAAAGTTTAAAAAGAACTCTATTATAAACAAAAGAGAGTATTTTGTAACGTTTATTTATCTATTTTGAGAGAGAGAAGAGAGCATGCAAGCACAAGTGTGTGTTAGTAGGGGAGGGGCAGAGAGAGAGGGAGAGAAAATCTTAAACAGGCCCTGCTCTGTCAGCGCAAAGGCTAATGCAGGGCTTGATCCCACAACCATGAGATCATGACCTCAGCGAAAATCAAGAGTCAGGGGCTTAACTTACTAAGCCACCCAGGAGCCCCCAAAGAGAGTATTTAATTGAATTATAAATGATGACAGTTTGTAATGCTTGATTTTATTTTTAACTGATTTTACCTTTTCCCTTTACTGTCTACATTTTGAATCTTGGAAACTTTGTTCTCTGTCAGTAAATCCATAATCAATGCTAAAAGATTTGTCACACACAAAATCAGTTATGTAGTAAGTAATGAATAATTTTGGAAACATTATTAGTACAATTTAAAAACTAAAAAAATCCGTGCATCAGTTGATGGATATTTGGGCTCTTTGCATAATTTGGCTATTGTTGATATTGCTGCTGTAAACATTGGGGTGCTTATGCCCCTTTGAGTCAGCAGTCCTGTATCCTTTGAATAAATTCCAAGCAGTGTAATGGCTGAATTGTAGGTAATTCTTTTTTTAATTTTTTGAGGAACTTCTGCACTGTTTTCCAGAGTGGCTGCACCAGTTTGCATTCTCACCAACAGTGCAAGAGGGTTCCCATTTCTCCACATCTTGCCAACATCTTGTTTCCTGAGTTGTTAATTTTAGCCACCCTGACTGGTGTGAGGAGGTATCTCAGTGTGGTTTTGATTTGTACTTCCCTGATGTTGAGTGATGTTGAGCATCTTTTTATGTCTCTATTAGGCATCTTCTCATTTCTTCTTCTCTTTTTCTCATTGGATTGTTTTTCAGGTGTTGAGTTTGGGAAGTTGCTTATACATTTTTGATACTAACTCTTTGTCTGATATGTCATTTGCAAATATCTTCTCCAATTCTGTTTGTTGCCTTTTAGTTTTGTTGATTGTTTCCTTTGTTGTGAAGAAGCTTTTTATCTTGATGAGGTACCGGTTCATTTTTGCTTTTACTTCTCTTGCCTTTGGAGACATGTCAAGTAAGAAGTTGCTGTGGCTGAGGTCAAAAACATTTTTGTCTGTTTTCTCCTATAGGATTTTGATGGTTTCCTGTTTCACATTTAGGTCTTTCATCCATTTTGGATTTATTTTTGTAGATGGTGTAAGTAGTCCAGTTTTATTATTTCTACATATCGCTGTCCAGTTCTCCCAGCACCATTTGCTAAAGAGACTGTCTTTTTTCCATTGGATACTCTTTCCTGCTTTATGGAAGATTAGTTGGCCATGTATTTTTGGGTCCATTTCTCAGTTCTCTGTTCTATTCCATTGATCTCTGTGTCTCTTTTTATACCAATACCACATTGTCTTGATGATTGCAGCTTTGTAATACAAGCTAAAGTCTAGGATTGTGATGCCTCCAGCTTTGGTTTTCTTTTTCAACATTACTTTGACTATTGGTTTTTTTTGTGTGTGTGGTTCCATACAAATTTTAGGATTGTTTGTTCTAGCTCTATGGAGAATGCCGGTCCTATTTTGATTGGGATCGCATTGAATGTGTAGATTGCTTTGGGTAGTATTGATATTTTAACAATATTTGTCCTTGCAATCCATGAACATGGAATGTTTTTCCATTTCTATGTGACTTCTTCAATTTCTTTCATAAGCTTTCTATAGTTTTCAGCATAGAAATTTTTTATGTCTTTGGTTAGGTTTATTCCTAGGTATTTTATGGTTTTTGATGAAATTGTAAATAGGATCAATTCCCTGATACCTCTTTTTTTGTTGCTTCATTATAGGTGTATAGAAATAAGACCACTTTCTGTACATTGCTTTTACATCCTGTGACTTTGCTGAATTCACATATCAGTTCTAGCAGTTTTTTGGTGGAGTCTTTTGGGTTTTCCAGGTAGAGTATCATGTCATCTACAAAGAGTGAAAGTTTGACTTCTTCTTTGACAATTTGGATGCCTTTTATTTCATTTTGCTGTCTGATTGCTGAGGTTAGGACTTCCAACACTATGTGAAACAACCGTGGTGAGAGTGGACATCCCTGCTGTGTTCCTGATCTTAGGGGGAAAGATCAGTTTTTCCCCATTGAGGATGATATTAGCTGTGGGCCTTTCATATATGGTTTTTATGATGTTAAGGTATGTTCCTTCAATCTCAACTTTCTTGAGGGTTTTTATTAAGAATGCATGTTGCATTTTGTCAAATGCTTTTTCTGCATCTATTGACAGGATCATATGGTTCTTATCCTTTCTTCTATTAATGTGATAAATCATGTTGATTGATTTGTGAATCTTGAACCAGCCCTGTACCCAGGAATGAATCCCACTTGATCATGGTGAATAATTCTTTTAATGCACTGTTGAATTTGATTTGCTAGTATCTTGTTGAGAATTTTTGCATTCATGTTCATCAAGGATAAGAATATGTGGTATATACAATGGAAAACTACTCAACAATGGAAAAGAATGAAATCTTGCCATTTGCAACAATGTGGATGGAGCTGAAGGGTATTATGCCAAGCAAAATAAGTCAGTCAGAGAAAGATATCACATGATTTTACTCATGTGGAATTTGAGAAACACAACAGATTGACATAGGGCTAAGGGTAGGAAAACTAAGATAAAAACAGAGAGGGAGGCAAACCATAAGAGATTTGTAAACATAGAGAACAAACTGAGGGTTGATGGGGCTGGAGGAAATGGGCGATGGGCATTAAGGAGGGGACTTGTTGAGATGAGCACTGGGTGTCATATGTAAGTGATGAATCCCTGGATTCTACTCCTGAAGCCAAGATTTTACTGTATGTTAACTAACTTTAGAATAAATTAAAATAAAAAAATAAAGGGAGAGAAGAAACAAAAAAAATTTAAATAATTCATATTAAAAAAACCTAAAAACTAAAAAAAAAACCAATATACTGTTGAACTCAACGGAGACAGGTAAATTTCAGGTGCCAAAATAAAAAGGGGCTGGGGAGATCAAAGCAAAGCAATAAACACGTGTTGATAACGACATGACTTATGGGATTTGGAAGGTGGAGCTAGAGTTTTCATTCTTATGTGGGGAAAAGAGATCAGGCCAGGGAAGAAGGTGAGTTGGAGACTGAAGACTGATTTATTCTCTAAAGCTCACAATCTCTAAAAACCAGCCTCCTACTATCTCTTTCTTGTATCCAGGAGAAATCTAGTACCTATTACTTAGGATAAATCAGTGACTGTTACTGAGTAGATCTTTTCTGTCCAGAGAAAAGGAAACCAGTTCAATTATATGGTCCTCATAACAAGGGTAGATCTTAATGTAACGCCATATTTGTCCAATGAAAAATCATTGAGTCCTTTTTTCCTTCCTTCTTCCCTGCCTCCCTCCCTTTCTTCATTCCTATCACTTTCCATTATTTTGCTCCTTTTCAGAATAGTACATATTCCTGATTGATGATTACAGTCCCAGCTCAATTCCCATATGGCACAAACTTGAACATAATTTATGATTAAAACCAAATGTGGAGATAGTGATGTTTTGTACTTAACAATTTAAGTTGCCAAGCAGGAGTGGCCCCAGTAGAAGATTCAAAATCAGAAGGAAATTAATATAAAAACTGGTACAGGATTTATGAAAACCGTGGTATATGGACATTTGCATAATTCAGGTTCTATGAGATCTCTCTATCTCTTTCACATGCACACACACAACACTTTTTATGTTTGCAGTTAAAAACTACACACAACATAAGAAGAACTATTATAGGGAGAGTATCAAATTTTGAAAATAGAATTTATACCATAAGAACCAGAAATATGAGAACAATTAGAAAGACCTTAAACATTATACTTATATAGATTATAGGGAGTTTCTTGTGACTCCGCTCACTGGGAACCAGTCCTCCACCTGCCAGAGTAGGCTTCTGTACTCACTTGTGGATGTGGTTAGGTGCTGTGGAAAGTGTGGGTGAGCTCTAGCAATGCCACTGTGAACTTAGTCCAGAGTAAATCAAGAGTTTTCTTTAGGCGACCCTGTAGTGATGGCCACCGTGATCAGTGGAGCAAAATCTTCACACTCTCTTTGTGATTGTGGTGGTTGACAATAGACAGAAAACTACCACAGCAGGTGGAAGTCCCACATGCTCTCTGAGAAGACAGGCTGGTTTCTCTGATAAAGAAATGGTTACAAGGAAGTAATAGATGGGTCAATTAAGCATCTCTTTCCGGATGACTCGTATTATGATACATAGTTCCTTTGTAATTTTTTTTTGCAGTAGATGGTATTGCAGTTATTATAAACTTTTCTTTCTCATGATTTCTTAAATAATTACAGGATAGAGTTTGCCACACCAACAACGATTTTGACATTTCAGGAATACTTTCTAGTGTATGGATTTATATACAAAACAAATATGTACTAGTATTTTATTAAAAGTGAAGTAGAAGGAATTTAAAAAAAGAAACAAAGGAAAGCCTTGGGCAGTGTGAAAATAGAACAGGAATATGTGCAGCACAGTGGTGAATTTCTGTAAATGAAAAATAATTAATTAAAAATAAACAATGAGTGATTTAGAGAGCAAATAACTGAAAAAAAGTGTTAGTAAATTGGAAAATAGGCCTAAGGACATTTCTGGGGAAAAAGTACAGAGAAACAGAAGGAAAAATTTGAAACACAGGTCAAGAGAAAGATAGATTTGAAATGATGTGTCTTCATCTACTGTCCAACAATATTTTCTATTTTTTTTTTAATTTTTAACATTTATTTGTTTTTGTGGTGGGGGGAAGGGCAGAGAGAGAAGGAGACACAGAATCCAAAGTGGGCTCCAGGCTCTGAGCTGTCAGTACAGAGCCTGACATGGGGCTCGAACCCACAAAATGTGAGATTATGACTGAGCTGAGGTTGGGACGTTCAACCGACTGAGCCACCCAGGCACCCCTATTTTCTTAGATGAAAGCCAGAAGAAAAAATGATCTAATAAATCAACATTTCAAAACAGAAGAGGAAACAAGCTACTATGAACAAGTGTCGGTGGAAACAATAAATAACAAAATCAGACCCTCAAGGATCCAAACATAGTAATGATCAGAAATATAAAACAATTTATGAATATATGTTTAAGGGAATAAAAATAGGAACCACAAAAATAAGTAAGTGATAAGATTTAAAATAGCAAAGCAAACCTGGAGAACAAACCAGAAATTCAAAAAATAAAAAAATATATAACCATTGAAACTACAAGATGGATTTAAAGAAATTATTAAGGATTCAGCAAAGAGGAGGAAATGGAAAAGACAAGTTAGGACATGTAGATAATAGAATGTGAAAGGTTACATACATCTAATCAGAGTCCCCAAAGGGTAGATAGAATTGCAAGAGTGGAAAGAAATAATGTTTGAAGAGATAATGGCTGATTATTCCCAAATTGAGGAGACATAAATTATCAGGCTCGGAATGCATCTCAAATCGCATAAGGATAAATAAAAATAAATCCAATTCAAGATATATTTATTAAACTGCAAATCTCCAAAGGTAAAGAGAAGATATCAAAATGCATGGAAAAACAGCCTACCTATAATGCAATGTAGTTTGATTCACTGCAGGTCTCTTTTTTTTTTTTTTTTTTAATTTTTTTTCAACGTTTATTTATTTTTGGGACAGAGAGAGACAAAGCATGAACGGGGGAGGGGCAGAGAGAGAGGGAGACACAGAATCGGAAGCAGGCTCCAGGCTCTGAGCCATCAGCCCAGAGCCCGACGCGGGGCTCGAACCCACGGACCGCGAGATCGTGACCTGGCTGAAGTCGGACGCTTAACCGACTGCGCCACCCAGGCGCCCCACTGCACGTCTCTTAAAAACATCAGCAAAAAACCAGAAGATGATAAAGTAATATCTAGATAAAGCTTAGGAAAAAACTATCAACATAGAATCATATACATAGCAAACTATTTCTCAAGATTGAGGAATATTTCTTCAAGCAAGCAAGACACAGAGTTAATTACAAGTACACATTCTTAAGAGGAAATAATACAGAAAGAAGGGAAAAAATCTATCTCAGACTAAACAAAGTCTAAGATGCAATTAGGAATGAAAACTAAGACATTTTAAAACATGTGAGTTAGCCACAAATCATCAGCTATAATAATGTCTAATTTGTGGGGTTAGTAAACAACCAGATAAAACTTATTTCTGGGCAAAAGAATTGTATTACATAGGAATTGTGCTATAGGAGTGAAAGCCCTGTATGTTAAGTGTATGTTAAAAAGAAGGTTGGGTGACGCCTGGGTGGCTCAGTTGGTTAAGCGTCTGACTTCGGCTCAGGTCACGTTCTCACTGTCCATGGGTTCAAGCCCCGCGTCGGGCTCTGTGCTGACTGCTCAGAGCTTGGAGCCTGTTTCAGATTCTGTGTCTCCCTCTCTCTCTGACCCTCCCCCGTTCATGATCTGTCTCTCTCTGTCTCAAAAATAAATAAACGTTAAAAAAATTTTTTAAAAAAGAAGGTTGGTACTGATTAATTTTTGTCTTAAGTTAAATATACATGTTACTTGTAGAATACCCATTAATAATAAAAATAGAGTAACATTCAAATCAGTAGTGGAGGGAAAAGATGCAATATAGAAAATGCCACTAGAAGGCAAGAAGACAGGACAGAAATGAAGGTTAAATATATCAGTATTTATATTGGTAAATATAAAAAGTAAGAAGGTTAAATATATCAGTAAAAGTAAATGTAAGTGGATTAACCTCCCCTTAACTCCCACACACAGAGCTAAAAGGCAGACAGTTGGTTTACATGTTACCTTCAGAAAATATATATAAACCATGAAGTTACAGAAAGTTGATATACTTTTAAAAATGGCCATGTAAATTTAGATATACCTGTTTTTCCCCTATAAACCATTCAAAAGCAATAAAGAGAATAAACACTAAAACTACAAATACAAATCTGTTTCTCTTAAATTGGGTAGCAACAAACACATTAAGTTCCCAAAGTTCTGGAGAGAGGGCTGGCAAAGCAGTAGTCAGAACAGGAATAGGAAGCAGGACTTCATATCCACCGACTTCAGGAGTTTCAGAAGACATAGTCTATCCTAAATTCCTTGTTGGCAACAGTTGAAATGTGCTACCCAAATTGTTTTATGACTTTCCTTTGGTTCTCTTCTAAGAGTTCGAGGAGTCCAGGCTAAACCAGGAACCACTTGATGAAGAAGCCACATTTGTAGGAATTAGGGCTGTCTCTTTAGCCCTAGTGGGAAGGCAAGTATTATAAAAATCCTATATTGCCCATCTCCATTAGGGTCATAGGGAAAATTCTTACTAGCCTGAAACTCTTTCCTTTCCCTTCCCTCAGTACAGGACTGGTTAAGGTAGTTTTCAGAGCCCAATGCAAAATGAAAACGTGGAGCCTTTTGTTTGCAATTATTAAAAATTTTAAGATGGTGACAAGCAAAACATTAAACCAAGCACAAAGCCTTTCTGTGCAAAGGATGTTGTGCTACTGTATATGTTATATGTCTGTGAAACCTTGACTCAATGGAACTCTCTTTCCTAGAAAAAACTCCTGTCCTTAAAATACGAAATAAAGAACAGTCAGCAGAGGGTTTAATTGGAAATATGGAAGGAAGGGAACAGAAAAACAAATTCACAGAAACAAAACCTGCAACAGAAAATGCCATAGGTCTCCTGGGTGGCTCAGTTGGTTAAGTGTCTGACTCTTCATTTCGGCTCAGGTCGTGATCTTGCCGTTCGTGGGTTTGAGCCCCAGCTGGGCTCTGCACTGACAGTGTGCAGCCTGCTTGAGATTCTCTCTCTCTCTCTCTCTCTCTCTCTCTCTCTCTGCCCCTCCCATGCACTCTTTCTCTCAAAATAAATAAACTTAAAAAAAAAAAAGAAAAAGAAAATGGTGTTATGAAATGCTGGAAAATTGTCAAACTTTCACCATGAAAACCGTACAAAAAGAAAACTGCCTCTTTGTGGAGGAGTATGGAAAGATATGATGAGGCATCAGATAACGGAAACTGAATTGGCAGAGTAAATGAAACAGTAAAATAATATCATCATGTGAATCAGCAGTTCTCAAGCCTGGCTGCCTATTAGAACCACTTGTAGAACTCTGAAGTCATACCAGTGCCCCAAATCCATGTCTGTGGGTGTTTTCTTTAATAGTTCTGGGCTGGAGCCCAGTCATTGGTATGTTTCAAAATTTTCACAAGTGACTTTAAAGGGAATTCAGTTTGATAGCCACAACATAACCAAAGGAAAAATTAGAAGGCAAAGAAGGTGATAATATAATAAAAAACAGTAGGAGGCAAAGGAGAAAGAAAATGGAAGCTGCTGTAAACGCACCAATTTACTTATTTTTATTACCTAAAGATAACAAATGTAAGCCTATAAACCAATTAATGTATATATAACTGTATCGGCACAAATGCAAAATCTAAGAAAAATATTAAGGTATTAAAATTACCTAAAATGAGGTGCAGAAGGAAATGGAAGGGAGTACAGATAAAATATACTAATAATTTTCAGAAGGAAATTTGGAAATACATTGCCCAAAATGAAAATGATTATTTTAGGGGCGCCTGGGTGGCTTAGTCAGTTAAGCGGCCCGGCCGACTTCAGCTCTGGTCATGATCTCGCGGTCTGTGAGTTCGAGCCCCGCGTCGGGCTCTGTGCTGACAGCTCAGAGCCTGGAGCCTGTTTCAGATTCTGTGTCTCCCTCTCTCTGACCCTCCCCCATTCATGCTCTGTCTCTCTCTGTCTCAAAAATAAATAAATGTTAAAAAAAATTAAAAGAAAATGATTATTTTAATAATAAAGTTATGTAGGTAATGAGTAGAATATAACACTACTCAGTTTTCAGGAGAAGCATATACCAAAAACTAAGAAAACAGACAACAGAATGAGTAATTAAGATATACAGAGAATGTATCAAATAATTTAACAAACCACCCATATCTGTCATATTGACACATGTAAAATATTATAAGTCATCTATTAAAATAAAAATAATTGCTATTTTGATCATACTGCTACCCCTAACTCTGTGATGTGATGTGTGATGTGTGTGTGTGTGTGCATATATATATATATATATATATATATGTATATATATATATATGTGTGTATATATATATATAAAATAAAAAAGTGGTTAAAAATTAAAAGGATGGGTAAAGAAAATCTAGGCAACTACAAACAAAACAAAAAAAGATTTTCAATAACAGCTGAAAAATATATTGTAGGTAGGAATATACTTAGTATAAAATGTGTGTATCTGAAGACTTATAAAAAATTCTTTAAGAGACACACATATCCGCAAAGTCTGGAAAACTTGAACAAATGGAAATGCACTACCATGCTCTAGGTTACAAGGATGCAATTCATAAAGATGCTAATTCTTCCCGAGTTAATAATAACCTAAATAGTAAAATTCTAGTAAGAAATACAAATAGATCTGTGTTCACTCAGGATAAATGGAGCCTCCATTTGCCCATCACAGCCATTCTCTTCACCCCCACCTCTAAATCCCAAGGATAAAAAATACCCAAGGATAAAAAACCCCAAGAATTAAAAATACCTAAAGATCCAATATTTAAAAATACAGACACTTTATGAGGCCACTATTATGTGGGAAAAAAATAAAGCATAAAAGACTAAATAATGAGCAATATTGAATAACAACAAGTTTACTTCTTTACCTTCAATCCAGACTAGGAAGGTGAGGGCATTTTATGCCATTCTTTTCCTAAAGTTGGATCAGGTCTCTGTAGAGAGCATTCCAAAGACAAGTAAAAATACTAAGATAATTCAGAATATGCAAAAGTAGGTAAATATTTTTTTAAAGTAGGTAAATATTTTAATACATTAATACCTTAACATATTATTTTATATGCTAGATTATAAAAATTGTATTTGTGTGAGGCCCTAAGAATCAACAGACCTCTCTGTAAGAGGAGTGAAGGGAAAAAATTAACAGTTGGTCAGTGCATGACACAATAACGTAATAACAAGTTTCACCCACAAACTAACAGATTGCATATTAGGTACTAAAAAAAGGCAGTCAAATTTACTCATTAATTCTTCAAAAAAGAAACTTTTAGCATGTTTTTTTAAAGATTGGCTTAAATATACCTTAAATGTAAATAAAATTAAGTTGGGCACATACATTTTAATGTGTGTGCATATTAATTGAAAGAGTATGCTCCTTCTGGATTCTAAATTGTTTCCCCACTTCAGACACCACTTGAAAGTTCAGACCTCTGGTACATCTGACCAACTGGCTGTAAATGAGGGGTTCGCACAGCCCCCTTCCTGGATTTGATAATTTGCTAGAATAGTTCACAGAACTCAGGAAATGCTTTACTTGCTTACTATTACTCACTTATTAAAAAGGATGTAACTTAGGAGCAACCAAATGGAAGAGATGTATACAGCAAGATATGGGGAAGGGGCATGGAGCTTCTATGTCCTTTTCTGCTCTGCCACCTTTCCAGCACCTCCATATGTTCACCTACCCAGAAGCTCTCCAGAGCACTTAATTTAGGATTTTTATGGAAGTTGCATTACATAGGCATGACTGATTAAATGATTGACCACTGGGGATTAAGTTAATCTCCAGCCCCTCTCCTCTCCCTAGAGATAAAAATTTGGGGCTGAAAGATCCAACTTTCAATAGTTGGTCCCTTTGGCAACCAGTCTCCTTCCACAAGAATCACCTCATTAGCATACACTCAGGTATCATTAAACAAGACTTCTCGTAATTAACAAAGGTACCCCTCTTATCCTTATTACTCAGGAAATTTTAAGGGTTTTAGGAGATCTGTGCCATGAACAGGGGCAGAGACTAAATATATCTATATCTATCTATCTATATCTATCTATCTATATCTATAGATATATATATCTATAGATATAGATATATCTATAGATATATATATCTATAGATATAGATAGATAGATATAGATAGATATAGATAGATAGATATATCTATATATATCTTAGTATGTCACAGATTGTTAAAAAATAAAAGAAGGTATGGCTTGTATATTAAAGGAACATAAAATTTTATGGCAGAAGATGGGATAGATGGAGAGGAGAGGACTATCTTAAACTACTGGAAACAATTTAGAATCCAGAAGGCGTGTACTCTTTCAATTAATATGTACATACATTAAAATTTATGTGTCCAATTTAATTTTATTTACATTTAAGGTATATTTAATCCAATCTTTAAAAAAACGTGCTAGAAGTTTTTTTTCATGTCACTGAAAAATTAATGAGTAAATTTGACTGCCTTTTTTTTTTTTTGGTACCTAAAATGCAATCTGTTAGTTTGTGGGTGAAACTTGTTATTATGTTATTGTGTCATGCACTGACCAGCTGTTAATTTATATTAAGCCAGGTATATTTGTTGAAAAAGAGCACATTATTCAAAAAATGATCAGAAATATTCCCTACTTGTTCCAGTGAAATTCTATCCCAGTCTTCTGTTAATTGCCCTTGGCTTTGTACATAACAACAGATGGATTTCATGGCTGAAAGGAAAAATCCCTGCATTCTAAAAGCAATTTTAGTAGAAATTCTCAAAGAAAAAAAGGCATAAAAAAGTAATTGAAAGCAAAATCATATGAAATGTATACATTGCTTTTTGTGAGTCAAACATAAATATTTAAAAAGTGTAGAGATACAAATGAATACTTTTCAAAGCACTTGGTACTAAGTAGGAAAGGACAAATTTTTCAATTGATAACTTATCTATAATTCTCTGCTTTTTAACTATATTATATTCTCTTGGTTTTTAGATTTGTTATTCTATTATAAATCCATGTTTGAGCTATATATTTCAAGTTTCTTGTTCTATGTTGAGGGAAAGGATGCCCCTTGTACAATCCAATATTTTTATATTAAAGGATGACTAACTATGTCCTTCTCTTCTTGTTCACACTTTTCACTAGGCAGATGAAATGTTTTGCAAATTTAGAACATATGCACCATCTGGCTTTGGTGTGCATAATTCATACACTGAAAGGCAGTGCAGTCATGACTAAAGGGAACCAATTTAGAGTCAGATAGACCTTCATTTGTCACAGGCTGTGTGAATATGGATGAATTATTTCCCAACTTAGTCTTTAGTTTCCTCATCTGTAAAATGAGGACAACAGTACTTATTACAAAGTTGTGATATGGATTAAATGAAATAAGTATAGTAAGGTGTTAGCTTAAAAAAAAAACATGACATACATCTTTTAGAATTGAACATAAACTAGTATTTGACTAAGTTTTTACTTCTATGTAAAGAAAATATGATCATTGATGTATGAAAAAATGATTAAAGTTGATAGTTTAGGTGATAAAAACAAACTTCATTTAACATTTCATGAAGCTGATAGTCTCCTTTTGGAGAAGTGCAAAATGAGGCCAAAGGCAGGAAGCTATTATAGAGTAAAGAATAAAGAACAAGGAAAAGAAAAATAGAATATACCTGATTGGCTGGGCCCCATACTCAATCTTGTTTGTGATGTGGCATCCTGAGAGGAGTGACTTCATCTTAGGCCTGAAAAAGTTATTTCAACAAATCAAAATCAGTCTTATGAAAAGAGAATTTTTTCCCTAGTCTAATACCTTTCATGACTTTTACTGGTTCCTACAGTGACCAGGAGGGAACAAGTGCTGTGGGACACATAGGGAATGTCAATTTGATTTTGGAGACCATAAAAGACCTAAGGAAATGTAGAGGTGTTTCAACTAAAACTGAAAAATTGTTTGAAAAATTTACTTAATTTACCAAATATTTGAAGATGTAGGCACCAAACCAGTAGAAAGGCCAATTTGCCCTTTTAGATGGTGGAAGCCAGAACTAGAGCTGTCTGATGAGAATAAGAAATGGTAAGTTCAGTGTTGAGATAATTTTGTAGTTTTGTGTGTGTATTTTAAAAGGAATGTTTTCATTACAATGAATTCTATTCCCGTTTTGAGTTGTGCTTGTGATCGTTATCAGGATAAGTCAATGATTATGTCCATCACCTCTGTTATTAAGGACCCTTCTTTCCTGAAGATCATAACCGTACTGCTGATTTGAGGGGCATCTTCTGTATAAATGGTTCTGCCTAACATGATCTTCACAGATTTTCCTAGACAAAATGTCTCTGTAGGCTGCATAAAAGGTACAGACTAGGCTGGGCAAAAGATATGAAGTGATTTACTCAGGATTTGTAGCTATATTGACTATTAGTTACAGCTATATAGACCAGTACCATCTAATAATACACAGTGTGAGGCACAATGTAATTTAAAATTTTCTAGCCACCGTATTTCTAAAAGTAAAAATGACCAATTGAAATTAATTTTGTTTTATTTAACATGACATATCTAAAATATCATTTCAACATGTAACCAGTATAAAAACTATATTGAGATACCTTCGTTCTTTTTTCACGTGACATTTTCAAAATCTGGTATGTATTTTACATTCACATTGTAAGTCAACTCAGACTAGCCACAGTTCAAGTGCTAAATAGCCTCTTGTGGCTGTCGCCTTCCATATTGGACAATAGGGAGGACACATGACCAATGTGACTTAAAGAAAAATGTGGTTGCATAGAGAAAGGTATTCTCATTCTGGAATTCATGATTGGTGATGACTCTTATTTTCAAACGACTTTACAAAATATACAAACTGGGCAAAGGGTACTTAATCTAGCACATGATATTTTACCTCCTTAAAATTCAAATTGGACCACCTAGAGATTCATAGCATTAGGACCAAATATCAAATATCAATGTAATTTCCAATTGACATTGACCTGAAAGGAAAATTCATACCCTAGACTAGAGAAGATTACAGAAAACAGCATTATCTTTAAATATCTTAAGAAGTCTGAGAAGACAACCAACACAAATAATCTTTGTTCGAAAGAAAGGTATATATATATATATGTATATATATATATATATACACATATGTACATATATATGTACATATATATACATATATACATACATACATATGTACATATATATACATACATACATATATACATATATATGCATATATATACATGCATACATATATATAAAGTTTATTTGTTTATTTTTATTTTTTAATTTTTTTTTTCAACGTTTATTTATTTTTGGGACAGAGAGAGACAGAGCATGAACGGGGGAGGGGCAGAGAGAGAGGAAGACACAGAATCGGAAACAGGCTCCAGGCTCTGAGCCATCAGCCCAGAGCCTGACGCGGGGCTCGATCTCACGGACCGCGAGATCGTGACCTGGCTGAAGTCGGACGCTTAACCGACTGCGCCACCCAGGCGCCCCAAGAAACTAATATTTTAAATGTATATTGAGAACTCCCTTGTTTACAGTTAAATCTAATGGCAGAATCTTATGTCTGCTGACAATTGACTTCTATTTCCATCCTAAGGAGAAGCGTCAAAGTACCCAGTTCCCTCATTCTGTAATTGTAATTCTTGTGTCTCAATCTCCTTCTGGAGCGAGCCACCCCCACCTAAATGTTAGGAAGTCATTAAGAATTCGTCTCTATTCAATCTTTCAAATTTCTGCCAAGATTGCCCAGTGCCAAACGGCTCTTAGTTGTTTGTAGATTTGGACTGAGCTGACAGGCAGGCTTACACTAAGTCTTTATTTCCCTCACAGATTCTGAGTGATCTGACTTCCCATCAGATTTAATTTTGATGGCTTTTATTGGTTTCATTAGTGAAAACAGTGGGAAAAATGAATAACAACTATGAAAAATGTCCATAGTGGAATCACATTACTAACATGGATATTTCGTTTCTCAATGGTTGTCCTTGTCACAATTTGCAACTCAGTGTCAGCTGAATTTTCAAGAAATACATTTCCCTCTTGTGTGACATTACCTTACTTTGATTTTTTTTGATAACTATCATAAATATGGAAACATATATTAAACAGGACTATTTTTGGTAGTTTTACTTCATTAAGAAGATGTGTGACATCAGGAAGAGAAAAATTAGACATAGTTTATGTTTTAGCACAATATAGACAATTGATATTAAAATATACTATGGGGGTGGGGGTGCCTGGGTGGCTCAGTCAGTTAAATGTCTGACACTTGATTTGGGATCATGTTATGATCTCACAGTTCGTGAGATCAAGCCCCGCATCGGGCTTTTTGCTGACAGCACAGAACCTGCTTGGGATTCTCTCTCTGCCCCTCCCCCACTTGTGCTCTCTCTCAAAGTAAATAAATAAACTTAAATATATATACACACACACACACACACACACACACACACACACACACATATAGAATGCTTTTTGTTGTAAGCAACTGTTTTCCAGGGTGTTGAAGAATTGTACCTATGAATGTGTGTTATTCAAAATATAACTTTGAAACCTTTCCCTCTGCCATGTAAAAACAAATCATTACAGTCAAGCAGTGTTTGCCCTGTGGGTTTATCAAGCCATATGCACATTAATGACAGATGACTTAAAGATGTGTGACAGTTCACCTTATAGAGCTGTTTAGAGTAAAAAAAGACACAGCTTACTACAAGCAATTATCTAATCTCACTTTAATTTCTGTTAAGTCTCAGCATAAAAATAATGTAAATAAATGCCCAAAGGCTCACAGTTAGAGATGACATATGCTAAAAAATTTTACATTTGAGGACTGTAGAAAGTAATACAATATGCAAGTAACTATGGAGCTATCTTGTACGTTAGAGGAATATCTTTGAACATTTATATGCGTCATGTGAATGGCTCCTTTCATCTTATATGGAAAAATAAATGAAATATGTGTATCATATCTTAGAAATCAGTTATTGAGTGGTCTGAATATACTAGAGAAAGATTTAAAAAATGGAACAGCTAGTTTTAAGTTGCCCTTTTCTGTGGTTCTTAAAAAAAGAGAAAAAATAAGTCATTGCATAAAAAAGACAAAGCTGTTTGAAACACTCAACCAATAAATGGAAATAAAAACATATACATGTACATATATATGTTAAGGGGAAAATATATATATAATATGTACATATATATTTTCGTAATACATGTAGTTGTGTGTGTGTGTGTGTGTGTGTGTGTGTGTGTATTCCTCCATCCTTTAAAATAGCATCAAGAGCCAAGATGAACACTTTATGTCTTGTAAGGTCACTATTTATGTAGATTGCTTGGAAAATTACTGTTTGTCTCTCTTGTGTGACTTCCATGAAATCAGCATTCAGCAAGCCTGGCTTCCTGGCAAACAACGGAACATTCAGCTCATATGTGAGGAAAGAGATGCTCCAATGAGAAGGGAGGGCAGAGAGTGGGAAAAGTGGCAACTCTGGTACAAAGGAGCAAAGAACGGTGATTCATAAGGAGGGCGGGAGAGCGCAGCCTGCCTCCATGACTGCCACAGTATAGATCCCACAACTGGCACTTACTTGGCAGATAATCCACCAGGGCGCTGACCTTGGCAGCTTTACAGAGGTAACCTTTATGTGAAGAGGAACTGTTCTTCAACAATGTCTCCAATATGCTTGCCACAAAAATTCTCTCTCTCTCTGTCTCTCTCTCTTTTTTTTTTTTTTTTTTTTTTTTTTTAGAGAAAGGGGGGAATGCATGGAAAAGCATATTTTATTTTTCCATTCCCCCTTTACCCTTTGTTGCAGAGGCAACATTCATGGCTCTTTGTGGAAAATTTCCTGTATGCCCTGTGTGTTCATCATAGTTCTTAGGTTCATGTAAATGACATTTAATTATAGGACACAACAGCAATGGCTTTATTAGTTCACTACATTTTCCTTTCAGTTCATGGCCATAGAATAACTAGTTCTCCCTAGTAACTGACCTTTTGTGTGTGTAATTCTGCTAGGCAGTCTCATACCCAATGGGGCAGCCTCTACTTGGAATGTTGCCTTCTGTCCTAGCGTCCCTTCTTTCACCCACATGCCCACCCACATTATAAAAGTGGCCGTGATGGTGGCCTTCTTGCTCCATTTATATGTCTATCAATTGCCTGTAATTGGTCTTCTCAGTACTCATGTACTGACACTCAGAGGTGCCAAAATCTATCTAGTACCTTATGTTTGAGAAAGAGAAAGCCCTTGTTTAAGAGAGCCCAAGGTAACTTCATATTCTCACTGTTAGAAGCATTAATGCAGAAGGAGAATGCAAAAATGAAAATCTAACCTTGTTTTTTTTAATGATTATACAAATACCAGGAAAGGTCCCAACACTGGGGGAAAAAGTACATTTGAAGAGTTTTCATGCCTGGGCTGCCAGCTGAGACTGGTGGTGAGCCCATTCAGAAATTTCAAGTCATAGTTCCTTTGGGAATAATGTGCTATTGTGCCTGCGAGCTCTAAGTCAGAAAGGGCCTTTTCCTTTACAGCTGGCATCAGGCTTAGTGATGAATCACTTGCCTCTTTAAATTTTTGCTCTTCTTATTTTGTTGGAGATTACTGGCCATGATTGATGGCTCCATGCAACTAGTGAAAGCAGAAAATAGCTACTTTAGAGTAAAACAACAGGAAGAAAAAAAGCAATATTATACTTCTGCCTTAGGTTTGCAACTAAATTAGTCAGTTATGCTTGCCCCAGAATGGGAATTTTGTTTCCTATTTTGTCCCTCAGATATTATTGTCTTTACTCGTAATGGCCATATCATGCTGTAAATCAAGGAAAATAGTTTCTACTAAACTAGCAAACACTTTTAAGCTAAACTAAATATGGCTCCATTTTGAAAAGGTGTTTTGCGGTATAAAGCAAAATTATTGTATTGTGCACTTTCTATATAGTCATTTGGCATCTTATACTTTTTATGTTTAGCATTTATCATAATTTTATTTAGTGGGCTACTTATTAGTCATTTGTTTACTGACAGTCTTCCATGCTGAATGAAGTCCTGAGGAAATAGGGACAAAGCCATATTGTTTATTATTATCCCCATCACCTAGTACATATGAAGTGCTCAATAACCATTTCAAATCATTGGATGAATAACTAATACAAGGATGTATTAGGTAAGGCCTCACTATATCATATGTTTTTATGAAAAACCAACTACATTTTTGCATCCCTATGAAAATATGAGGAAGCGGTAGGAGTAACAAGAGAGAAAGAAAGTGATACAGAAGTTTGGAGGAGGAGAAACTACCTTTTTTGACTCAAAGGATGGGAGATTAGAATAGGCTACAAGTCAGGGGGATGGTGTTTGAAGTGGGGCTTGAAAATGGGAGAGCTATAAAAAAGTTGGGGGGCTGAGAAGCATGAAACATATTTAGGTAGAACAAATTGTTTGAAGCAGAGGTTGATTTATGGAAGTTGTTGGAAATCATGATGGAAAAGAGATTAGGATCACCTTGTCAAAAACTTTGGGTGACAAACCAGAGGATTAAGATTCTATTTAGTCAGAAAGGGAGCCAGTAAGGCATCTGTTACTCTCAGTCTGATCTTCCCAATTCCTCACTTTAAGCATGGTATTACTCACGGAAACGCCAGTGAAGCATTGGGAAGACCAGTCTGAGACCGATAGGAAAGATTTGTTGTGTGGAGAAAGGGAAGTAAGGAGTCGAATCAGAATGCTATTGTTATATTCCAGAATGCAGATTCAAGGAGTATGGTGAAGGAGGAGCATTTGCATTTGGCTGAGTGATAACTTGGAGGATTTAAATATTAGTTAATAGGGCACTAATGGCACTGTTACCAGAAACATGGAAAACTGTATGATGAACAAGTTTGGATGACAAGATGATGAATGTAGTCTTAATCATGTTAGTCAGAGGCACTGATAGGCCTCTGTTTGGAAGTTTGACAATGCAATTGGCATTTCAGAGTTTAAAATCTTGATAGAGCTAGTAGATAACGGACAATACCGACATGAGGAGCAGTGGATGGATCGACTGGATTGGAGGTGAAGGTCATTGGAGATAAAATGAAATATAGTGCTCCATAGTCTGGAGGTAAAGGATGAGCTGGAAGAGAAGGCAGATAAAAAAGTATTTCTTGTCTCCCAGATCCTAGAAACTGCTTCTAGCTATATATCCAAACTATGGTGGGGACTACAAATTAAATATAATCCACCACTAACTATTTACTGAGCCCTCACCGTAAACAAAGCATGGTAATAGGCTCTGAAGGGATAGAGGAAAGTATAATTCCTAATTTCCTCTCATAAGAATCTTATAATCTCATTAGCCATAATCTAGTTATAAATCTAAATGGCATTTATTTAATTACTGATTATTTATGAGCATGAAATAAGCACCTATGTTGTGCTTAAGTACAGCTGATCTTTTCTACGTTCAGAAGTCTCTTGTCCAGGCTGGTTATTTCAGTTACTTCAACTGCTCCTCTTAAAAACGTGGTGTCAAGTCCTTTTTCCTACTCCCACTCTCCCTCTAATTTATCAATGTTGCCCTTAAAGTGTGATATCAAAATCATATGTACAGGCAAGCTGACCAGCAAAGGTTAGAGTATGGCCATGATTTGTAGTGGTAGAATTCCTTGGAATTATCTTTTTATTAACGCAAGCAAAGACCTCTTTTTTCTTGCCATTTTATGAAAAAATATATATAACCTTTTAAATTACACATTTTATGGTCATTATGGAAACATTAGGAAATATATAGAAGGAAAAAAAGAAGAAAGTAACACAGAATTCCATATTCCTGAATTCCAGTTTTTAGATACAGAGCAGTCACTTAGCCATTTAGCTCAGATATTTGTTAGCTTCTGTGGCCAGCAGCTGCATGACTGCAGGACGGACGTTCCTACTCCTTCATAAGATATTGAGACCCCTGGCTGGCAACTCCCACTCTTCACAGTCCTTCAGCTGCTCTGTGTGCATTTGCTTTTACCTTGCCCCGGCTCTTAGATCTTAGCCCTCCTCTCAGATCTAGGCTGCTGCCACTGTCTGCACTGACCTGCTGCTTGGAGATCATCATACTGTTGCTGCTTGTTCCTGTACCGGTGTCATTTCCCTGCATTGAAGAAGCTGCCCGCAGCCCTTTCCGGGGTCTGTGGGCAGTTGCTCCTTCTTTATCAGGATTTGGCACCACTGCCATTCTTTTCTAGTTTTTAGTGGATTTCCTGTCTACATCATATGCTACCCACATGGCTGTCAGAGTCATTTGGTGATGCCCACACCACGAGGAAGTGTTCCTAGCTGTAGTCATTGCCATCGCACAGGTGGCTTCGATGCCTGATATATGACTCCTTTTGACATTTCTAATTAATGCCAATTTGAAACCCAAATCACTCTCTAGGAGACATTGACTTTGAGTTTTTCCTCTGATCACTTTCCTGTCTCAGGGTCTTCCCATTGCACTTGCCTCCACTCCCAGGAAAGTTGGTAGAGGCATGGGCTGTGAAGGCCACCTTGATATTTCTCTTTCACCCACATACTGGAGAAATGTCTATCTCGTTGGAGTTTCAGATGACTCTGACTCCCCAGTGGGTAGGGCTGGTCAGAGGGTACATCAGTATCCTCGATAGTAAGCTCTAGATTTATTGTCACTTTGCCCCACAATATCATTAGAATACTTAGGGTTATAAGAACCTGAAGACGCCATTCAGGTAGGCAAAGCCAAATAGGAATTTATCAGGAATTTGCCAGCAGAAAATTGTAGAGTGTGAGACAAACTGATTCCAGGTAGAGCTGTAGACAGGGGCTCAAATGACAGCTTCCAGGATCTGGATTCTCTCTGTACATCTGAGCTCTACTTTGTCTGTTGTTCCATGGAAATATGGCTACTGTATAGATTGAACCAACATCCTTCCAGTTTCAAATTCAGGGAAAAACAGGTCTCTCAGCTTCATTCAGAACATTATTAGGTTCAAATCTGTCCTTTGACAATTCCTGAATTGATTATTACAGGAGAATGAAAGGTACTGGGTCATATGCCAACCTCTAGATCTGTGGATAGGGCTAGCCCCAGAAGGAACTGGATCACTCTTACAAAAAAATAAGTGGATGCCAAACTGCGTGAAGCCAACAAATATCTACTACAATCACTACTTGCCATTGTCCTTTGGTATACTAGTGAAAATACGAACGAGTGGGATATTGTCCATCTATACCTGGAAAGGTGTACTATGTATATATATACTTGGAATTCTGAGACAGTCTGTCATGTATCATTTTTATTTATCAAAAATAAGTGCATACTAGGTACATTGTCTGGTAAACCTGTTTTTACTTTTTTATTTCAATAGTATGTCATGACTACTTTTCATAGGGGTATCTATAATTATATATAAACACAGTTTTGGTTTTGTCAAAATCTGTTGAAATGATTGTCACCAACTTACTCAACCATACCCTCTTCTTATTGTTGAATATATTTTTAAAAATTTTGAGTAAGTACAAATAATTCAGCAATAAATATTTGTGTAACTGATATTTAGGGATATATTCTTCATTGCCTCCCTAGAATGAACTTTATTAGAAGTGGAAACTTATGGCTAAGGTACTCTTTTAAGGCTTTTGATACATATTGACAATATGGTGCCATGCTTGCTCTCTCTCTCTCTCTCTCTCTCTCTCTCTCTGTCTCTCTCTCACACACACACACACACACACACACACACACACACACACGTACACATACACACACATCTATATTACACTGTTCATACTAAATTTGAGGTCATTATTGCACTTTTCCACATATAAAATAGATATTCTCATCAGCATACAAAAGCAATTATAAGTTTTAATCTCTTAAAACTTTTTTGAAATCTTATTTCTGCACCATATCATTTTAGTTACCGAATCCAGATTTTGTGTTATCTGTAGATTCCAAGCAAGTCTTCAGTATCTTCAAGCAAGTTTCTGATAAAAATCATGGGCAATGCAAAACCACGACAAGGTCTTGTTACAGTCTAGTAAGGTCATCTTATGTGTTGATATCAAATTATTAGAACTTTAGAATCTTGGAATTTTAGAATAGGAAATCAGCTCAGAATTAAATAACCCAAGTGCTTATTTTTTCTTTAAAAAAAAATATTTATTTATTTTGAGAGAGAGAGAGCATGAAGCAGGGAGGAGCAGACAGAGGTAGAGAGAGAATCCCAAGTAGGCTCTGCACTGTCAGTGCAGAGCCAGATGCAGGGCTTGAATTATGAACCATGAGATCATGAGTAGGCCCCTTAACAGACTAAGCTGTCCAGGTGCCCCAAGTGCTTATTTTTTTTAACCAGTTAGGAAACAGACCCAGAGAAATTTAATAATGTTTACAAAGTCACACAGGTAAAACAATAAAAATACATACTATTACTATTGTTCGTATTTAATTCCACTCTTATTTTTCTCTCCACTCTCTAATTGCTTTATCCAAAATTATATAATTGGGGGATTCATCACACACTGAATTCATCCCACATTGAAATCAAGAAATTTTATGTCAGTGACTTTTTCCTCTCAATACATCAGCAGAAATGAAGTCAGTATGA
Organism: Herpailurus yagouaroundi; assembly: GCF_014898765.1. Classification (NCBI taxonomy): domain Eukaryota; kingdom Metazoa; phylum Chordata; class Mammalia; order Carnivora; family Felidae; genus Herpailurus; species Herpailurus yagouaroundi. Next base: position 23,399,097 of record NW_024412391.1, read on the forward strand.
CATGCCTTATTTTCTAGTGTACTTACAGTAGCTGTTTGATTTATTGATTCAACCTATATTTTCTCACTATGCTATGAATATAATTAAAGCTCTTTGGTATATATACTCTCTTTCTTAGCTTGTAGGTAATTCTCCTTTTTGAACACCAGAAACAAAATTAATTTGAATCAGACCTTGGTGTCCAACAGCTTTTCACCTGTTGAAGAGGCAGGAAACTGTGTCATGGAAAGATGAAATGACTTGCCCAAAAAGGAATATTGAGTCAGTTGCCTATTCTTTGTCATCTGTGAACATTACATCATATTCCTGAGTCTTTTTCTCTGTATTTTTATTTGGAACACATCTTTGAAGTTTTCTTTGTTGTGTTTAGAATTTTTGAGCCTCCTGTTGTTCAGTGAGGACTTTAGTCTTCCTGATACTATTCATACAAGTTCACATTGATCTTTTGCCTTAGCCTTGGGTGTGGGGCCACATTCCATGGTTTGTCCTAGTCCCTTTTAGAAAGTTTCTTTCTGTAGAAGTTGCTTCCCTCCTTAAAATTTTAGATCATTTTAAATGATTTCTTACTTAAGATTCTTTCCTTCTAGATCATTCCGGATTATCCCTATTATCACAAGTCCTGTCCTTTTATAACAGCATTTTTTTTTCTATCAACTTTGGAAATACATTTTCTTAAAGTCAGGCAGAATTTTCCATTCCTATGCCATACTGTTATTTGGCAAGAATCATTGTTACCAAGTCCTGTGTAGCATCTCAGCCTCTACCCAACATTACTGCATTTCCACATTATCAATTTGTCCTTCATTGATGATTAAGATTGGCTAGAGGGTCTTTCTTCCTCTGGGTAGACTCACAGTTGTATGAGGGATTCCTTTTCATTTCTGATATTTCCCAGCAGTGCCTGTGACTGTGGAAATCTGTCCAAATCAGCAGTTCAGTATTGCAAAGCCTGTTTAGTTACTGACATACCCTACCCTTGCCACAGTCAGCCTTATTGGTAAAAAAGAGGATATATATATTTTTTCTTTTTATGTTTGTGATCTCTCAGTCTAGCTCTTCTGTTAACTCAGGAAGGGAAAAATGGGTGTTACCTCTTGAGCTCCACCTAACTGCACAACCTGGGAACCATGTCTGGATACACTGAATACAACTCTAATACCTGAAGTAAAAGCATGTTAACCTTACACTATGCCATTTCCTAGTGATGGCTCTGACCAGAGCTGGAGGAACTCACTGAAAGTAAGGGACTTTATGGCAGTAAATTGAAAAGAGAAGGTCTTCTGTTAGATGAAAAGAAAATTAAAAGGAGATAAGAAAGGAAATAAAAAGGGAAAAAATAGATGGAAAGTGAGAGGTGATAACAGGAACGTACAGATATACTAATCATACAATAAATTCCCCCAAAATAGCTTCAGATGTGTTATAGATTGCACATAGGAGGTGTTTCATGGTAAAAGTAAAAAAGGTAGCCAGAAGGTATATTAGGACAATAGAAGTGCTAATCTTTTTTAAGATAAAGGATACTGAAAGGGGGAAGGAGTCTGTGAAAAAAAAAGATTGAAAAATGGTAGATAGGAAGGATGCCTGTGTGTATGTGTGTTTTTTGAGAGAGAGAGAAGGAGAGAGAAATTGGAGAATATTATGTCAATATTTTTTAAAGTAATTGTTAAAATTCAGATTCCTCATTGGGCTCAGGGATCTATATTTTAACACTGAGATGCTTTTTGAGCAAACTGAAGATTAAGAACTATTATGTAAGCAGGTTGAAAAGGGATTGGATTTAATATCTACAGACAAGAGAGCAGCTTTAGATAAGGGGTAAATCTCCTCTGAAGCCAGTTGGAATGACAAGAAGATAGACATATTTAGTATATGATGAAGTACAAAAGGCATGTGAAAAGGAAGGTAAGAAGACTTGCGTTGCTTTATGTTGCATGGTTCTTCACCTCCGTTATTTGCTTAAGGACAGAAATAATTTTCCATGTGTATTAGTCTCTAGGCTAGACACTTCACTTCTTTTCCAGGACTTATCCTCAACAGTCACTCTATATAGTAGACATTATCATCCCCCCCCCCTCTTTTTTTATAATCCTCTTTTTGGTAAAACAACAGCAACAACAACCTACAAACCAAAGCTCACAGAAATTGAGTATGTCAGGATAACACATCCAAGTAGTGGTAGAGCAAAGGTCTGGTCTCAGGTAAATTTGTCTCTAATTTCCAGCTTCTTTAGTGAAGGGTAGAGGTCATCAGTTTTTTTCTGTAAAGAGCCAGGAAGTAAAGATTTTCAGTTTTGTGGACAACTGCTCAACTCTCTGCCATTGTAGTGTAAAAGCAGCCACAGGAAATATGTAAATGATGGGCCGTCTTGGTTCCAGTAAAACTTTATTTGTGGACACTGAAATTTGGATTGCATGTAATACCCATGCGTAACAAAATCTTCTTTTGAGATTTTTTTTAACCATTTAAAATTGTAGAAACCGGGGCACCTTGGGGTCAGTTGGTTCAGCATCCAAATCTTAATTTTGGCTGAGGTCATGATTCCAGGGTTGTGGGATTGAGCCCCGTGTTGGGCTCTGTGCTGAGCATGGAGCCTGCTTGGGATTCTCTCTCTCTCTCTCTCTCTCTCTCTCTCTCTC
>NW_024412391.1:23401835-23432572 GCF_014898765.1 Herpailurus yagouaroundi
CCCCCCCCAAAATTAAAAACAAAAATACCCAAAGCACGCGTGTGCGTGCGCGCACGCGCACACACACACACACACACACACACACACACACACACACGCAGAAACCATTCATACATTATGGGCTGTGCAAAATAGGTGGTAGGCCAGATTTAGCCCACAAACCATAGTTGGCTTGTCAGTTCCTGGCATAGGGAGGGCACTGCTTGTCAGACTCATGCTCTCCACAACTGCCCAAATGTCAGAACTGAGATTATCCAATGAGAGTAAACACTAAGGCTTATAGTGTGAAGTCAAAGTCTGAAGTAATTGTTCTCCAGAGAAAAACTGTGATTCTGTATAACCTCTATATAATTTTATATCTTTAGATCCTGGAACAGAAAATGAGAAAGCAGGCTACGATGAGGATTATAGTGCGTGTCATCAATTTGTCTTTTCAGATTCATTTTCTATGCTGTTCTGAGACTGAGGAGGCTGACCTGAATGGATGCCTCCTTATTCTTTTGTTTTTGGTTGGGGTTGGACAGTGAGGAGCACCAGGAGAAAATGAAAGGAAGGTAGAAGTACAGTTGGGGTCTGTCTTTCTTGCTGTGTTCCTTTCCTAAAAGGTCCATGCAGGTTGGATGTTTTCTCTAAGGTCTTTGCTCCCTTTTAAGTGACCTTCTTTTCAGGACACCTACCCCCCAGGTTCCAGGAACCACTTCTCTCCACTTCCAGTCTAGGGAAATTAAGCATGTCTTGTGCTACTAGCCACAGGATCCCTCATATTTTCCCACATCTTCTTCACACCTTTGTATATAGTCCTTTCATTGATTTCTTCCAAATCACACAATTTGAATGTGCCCTCTGTTTCCTGTGAAGACCCTGTCTGATACAGAGAGCTGCAACTGGGTATATATCAATACCCGTTTAGGAGGCTTCTCCAGAGTATCTCATCCTTTGCATCCACCTGTGTGTACTCTATGATATATTCTTAACAGCTTCACTGAGGTTTAACTGATGTACAATAAACTGCATGAACTGAAAGTGCACATTTTAAAAGGTTTTAATTATGTATATACCCATGAAACATCACCAGAATTAAGATAATGGACATATTCATCACCCCTCAAAGGTTCCTTGTGCCCCTTTGTAATCTCTTCCAGCTCCTCTCCTTACTCCCCTTGGCCCCATGACCCCATCCCTAAGTAGTCACTTATCTACTTTCTGTCCTTAGACATTAACTACATTTTGTATAATGTATATATATATGTGTATATATATGTATATTATATACATATATATCAGAATTATTCAGTATGAACTCTTTTTTGTCTGGCTTCCTGTTTTTAATTTTTCTTTTAGAGAGAGAGAGAGTGGGGGAAAGGGGCAAAGGGAGAGAGAGACAGAATCCCAAGCCGGCTCCATGCTCAGTGCAGACCCAAAGTGGGGCTCGATCCCATGACCTCGCAATCACCACCGGAGCCAAAATTAAGAGTCAGAGGCTCAACCAACTGAGCTACCCAGGAGCCCTTTTGCTTCTTTTTCTTAGCATAGTTTATTTCTTGTGAGATTTTCAATAATAGCATTAGTGTTTATTGCCTGTACATGTCATGATATCTGTTTGCCTCTGTTTAGACTTCAGGTTCTTCAAAGCATGCTACGCTTGTCATTGTAACCCTAGAACCTAGCATAGTACCTGTCATATGGGAGATGTCGTATGGCAAGTAGCCTCTATCCCCTGAGCTGTTTGCCTCTTTGGCAGTGAAACTTTTTTTTTTTAAGATTTTGCTTTGAAGTAATCTCTATACCCAGTGAGGGGCTTGAACTCACAACTCAGAGGTCAAAGGTTGTGCACTTTACCGACTGAGCCAGCCAGGTGCCCCTGGCAATGAAACTTCTCAAGTACTTTCTGCAGACAGTGTATAATAGTCTGTTCATAGTTGAAACCTGTCAGTAGGACTCGGTCAGAAGATGAAGCAGATGAGTTTCTTACTCTTTTCCATGGGATTTATGGTTCTGCACCTGCCTCATCCTCCCTCTCATCTCCTCTATCTATAAGTTCCAGAAATCTACCTCAGTTTATTGTGGTATATAAATGATACACCCAACACCAGTTTCCCACTGTCCATGTCAGCAGTGGGGAGCAGAGAAGGGACTTCTGGGGAAGAGTGAAGAGGTTAGACAGTGCTGAAGCAGAAATAGTCTTGCATTTGTGCATGTGAGTTTTCATAGTGATGTAGATCACATACTTATATATAGGCACTTACCTAAGAGACGTAAACAGGAAATGTCCCTTCATAGTGTTTTTTTTTTCTCTTTCATTCTGAACTGCTTCTGTGCAGTCTGAAGGATTATGGGAGCCTTTATTACTGAGAGCTAAATTGTATGATTCCTTCCATTTAGGTTTCTGAATTGCAAGACAATAGATTCTTCAGGACAGAGCAGGCCTTGAGCAGCGATCAGCTTTGACTTCAGGCTACAGCGAGTACAAGACGTGTTTTGGTTAATGGGATGAAAATCCTGTGGAGGGAATCTTCTTCCCTCCTTCAGATCTATGATATCTATAGATCTTAGCCCGCTCAAGTTTGGTGTGGCCTGGATAAGTCCTCTTCCTCCATAATGTCTTCTCCCATGGGTTTTCGATATGTACTAAAACCTTGCCTTTATTCTGGGAGAGAGGTGGACAAGGAGAACCTTTAATAGGATTAAAAAGGTAAGCAATTCCAAATTGCTCCTTCCATCTCCTCTGTAGTGTTACATGGTCTTCTGTTTTCATCCCTTTAATAGAGTCAAGACTGAGCTGGCACTAATTATTTACACTTTAATGTCACTGAGTTTCATAGGCAAGCCCAGGCTTGCTGGGACAGCAGCCAGCTTATCCCCAAAGGACCCTGGTGCTGAAGGAATATGTGTAACTGAAATATCAGGCTATAGATTTCAGCAGAGTTGTATCCAATTCTTTATAACTGCAATAGATATAATAATTTATACAAGGACAAAATATATTTGTGAGGTACCTTAGAAATTTAACCACCACGTATAGCATACTTTAGAAATTTCCTTCTATTCTGCTTTGGTACGAGTTGTGTGTGTGTGTGTGTGTGTGTGTGTGTGTGTGTGTGTGTGTTTCCCCAATCAGGAATGGATATTGCATTCTTTCAGTTCTTTCAAACGCATTCTTTCAAATGCTTTTTCTGTCTATTGAGACAATCATGTATTTTTTTTTTCTCTTTTGGTTGTTGTTATGGGAAATACCTTTGATGGATTTTTGAATGTTAAATCAACCTTGCATTTCTGGAATAAACTCCATTTGGTCATCATGTATCCTCTTTATGCTTTGTTCTGTTTGATTTGCTACTATGTTGTCATAGAGTTTTGCATCTAAGTTTATGGGGAATAACTATGTGTGATTTCTTCTCTGGTATGTTCTTATCTAGTTTTGGTATCAGAGTATTACTGGCCTTATTTAAAAGAGTTGGGAATATTTACCCCCCTTCAAGTTTTTGGAAAAAATTTGTGTAGAGTAGTAATTTCCTTCAGTGTTTGGGAAGATTTACCAGTGAAGCTGTATGTATGTGGAGTTTTCATTGTGGGAAGGTTTGTAACTATGAACTCAATTTCTTTAATAGACATAAGGAAGCTATTCAGGATAGTCAAGCCTATTTTTGAATGAGCTTTGTTAGTTTGTCTTTCAAGTTGTCTACTTTATCCAAATTGTTGAATTTAATGGCATAAACTTTTCCATAATATGCCTGTATTGTAATATATATAATTACATATAATACACAAAAAAGCTATACTATATATCCTTTTAATATCTTCAGAATGTGTAGTGATCTCACTTCTCTTATTCTTAATGTTGGTAATATGTGTTACCTCATTTTGTCCCTTGTAAGCCTGGCTAGAGGTTTATCAGTTTTAACAACCTCAAAAACCAGCTTTTGACTTCATTCATTTTCTTTATTGGTTTTGTTTATTGGTTTCCTCTCTGGTAGTTATGATTTCCTTCCTTCTGTTTAGTTAGTTTAACTTGCTCTTCATTTATGTTTTTTTTTTTTTTTAATTGGAAGCTGAGGTCATTGTTTTGAGACTTTTCTAATACAGAATTTAGTGCTATAAATTATCTTCTAAATACAGGCAGCCCACAAATTTTTATGTGTATATTTTCTTTTTAATCAGTTTAAAATTTCTAATTTCCCCTTTGACTTCTTTTTTTGACCTATGGGTTATTTAGAAGTATGTTTAATTTTAAAATATTTGGGGATTTTTCCAGAGATCTTTCTGTTACTGATTTTTAATTGACTGCTATTATGGTCAGAAAACATACGTGTATAATTGAATTCTTTTGAATTTTGGGGGACATTTATTATAACCTAGTATATGGTCTACCTTGGTAAAATATAATGTATGAATGTGATAAGAATATGTATTCTGTGGTTGCACATCATGTTCTATAAATGTTAGTTGTACCAGTTTGGTTAATAATGTTCAAATTTTCTATATCCTTATGGATCTTTTTTCTACTTGTTCTACCAATTATTGAGGGAAGGCTATTGAAATCTCCAACTACCGTTATGTTTGCATCTATTTCTCTATGTGGTTCTTTCAGTTTTTGTTTCATGTGGTTTATTATGTGTATAAATATCTAGGATTATTGTGTCCTCTTTATGGATAGACCTATTTACCTTATGAAATGATTTTCTTTATACCTGGTAGTATTCTTTGGTCTGCATTCTTTGGGATTAATTGAATACTTTTTTTGTGATTTAATTTTGTTTTATTCGTTGGCTTATTATCTATGATTTTTTTTGTTCTATCATCTTAGTAGATGCTTTAGGGTCTATAGTATATATCTTCAGCTCGAAACACTCTACCTTCAAATGGTATACAATTTTTTCAGTAGTATAAGAATCCTATGATAATATTCTTCCATTTCTTTTGTTCCAGCCTTTGAGTTAACACTGGCATACATTTACTTTCACGTGTTATAAACCCCATAATACATTGTTTTTATTTTATTCAAATAATCACTGTCTTTTAAAGAACTTTCCATAATAGGAAAAAAAATCTTATTTTTTACCCATGAAGTTATAGTTTCTGATGCTCTTCATTCCTTGATACAGATTAGGTTCACCCTGGGTAGCATTTTGTTTTGCCTGAAGGTCTTTCTTTAACATGTCATGTAGTGTAGGTGTGCTTGTGATGAGTTCTTTCATCCTTTTTGTGTCTGAAAAAGTCTTTATTTTGCCTTGCTTCTTGGAAGGTATTATCTGAGTTTTTTCTTTCAATATAGTACAGATATCGCTCCACTGTCTTCTCACATGCATTGTGTCTGATGAGAGATCTGTTGTTATTCTCACATTTATTCCTCTTACATAGTGTCATTTTTTTTCTCTGACTACTTTTAAGTTTTTCTGTTTCTCACTGGTTTTGAACCATTTAATTACAATGTGGTTTGATGTAGTTTTCCTCATGCATATCATACCTTGAGCTCATTGAGTTCTTCAGTGTGTTGGATTATAATTTTCATCAAATTGGAATATTTTTAGGCATTATTTGTTTAACAGATTTTCATCCCCATTCTCCCTCTCTTCTCCATCTATGACTCGAATTACATATATATTAAGCTGCTTGAAATTGTCCCAGAGCTCACTGATGCGTTTTTTTCCCCTATTTAATGTTTGATAGTTTCTGTTGTGTGTCTTCAGTGTATTAATCTTTGCTTCTGCCTTTTATTCCCTCTGGTGTTTTTTAAATCACTAAAAATCTGACTGGGGTTTTCTTTTTGTATCTTCCATGTCTATGCATAACTTTTTGAATACAAGAATATTGTTATAACTCTGTTACTACTTCTGTTTGATAATTCTAATGCATCTGTCCATTCTTCGTTGTTTTTCTTTAATTAATTTATTTCCTTTTTATAAGTTATATCTTCTTGCATCTTTGCATGCCTGGTCATTTTTGACTGGATGTGAGACATTTTAGTTTTACCTTGTTGGCTGTTGGATATACTTGTATTTTTGTAAGTATTCTTGAGCTCTGTTCTGTGATACAGTTACATTTTTTTGAGAAATTGGTTGTTTCAGGTGTTTGCTTTTAAGATTTGTTAGGGCCTAGAAGAGTGCTCATTCTTAGGCTAATTATTTTCCATCACCAAGGCAAAAGCAAAACAAAACAACTGCGTATATTCCACCAATGTTTCTAAATTTTTGAAAACTCAGAGCTCAGTACAACTTCTTAATCAAGACTCCAGAAAAAGTGTCAAATAAAATAAGGCTTATGTCTTCTCTTCATCTTTACCACAAATAAACACACACACACACACACACTCACACTCCTTTGGTGCTGTATGCAAAAAATAATGTATAAACAAATATCATACTTGCATAAAAGTTTCATTTAAGGATTAAATAGAATGAGTAGAAGAGAAAGCCAAAGCTATTATGAGTTTTAAGTGGGAAAACTTTGAGATATCAGATATATCTGTAAATTGTGAGGATGGCTGGCAAATATCAAAGGTTTCTGCAGACTAATACAGAGGCTATTATGTAGTGAATGGGATGGTTAGGAGGGAGTTCTGTTCAATTATTACCTTGTGCATCTTCAGTGATCTTTGAGATCCAGGGAGAGCTAAATATCTTAGAAAGAGTACATAGAAAAATAACATCTAACCTCAACATTATAACTTATTAGAAAAATTACTTATTTTTGTAGAAAGAAAAGAAATCTATGACAAAATTGCTAGAATGGGTTGGCTACAAGCTTGGAACATATTTTTGGGTCAAAAGCCTGGAACATATTATATATAGGGATGAGTAAGTGGTACTATTTGACCTGATGTACTACTAAAAGCTAAGTTTTGTTTTTAGAGGTTGTTTGCTGCCATATTATGAGGAACAGCTCTTAAACTTTGGCTGGAGAAAATTGCAGAATTGGGAAGGAGCAATGCTTGTTGGAATGTTTGGGAAGCTTGCCTCCTGTAGTTTCATGTTTTAAACATTGATAAGCCTTTTATCACTGTACATGGTCACTTCTGGCAATTGGACCCTAAGGTTAGAAGCATGAAGAAATATGAGCAGTTCTGTGTGGTATATTCTTAACTACAATTCCAAATGAGGATTGAGATGACTTCAGATATCTATAGTCTGTAAATGATATCCCAGAAATTGGGGAGTATAACAGTGATTCTCGAAACTGTGTTGCATGGAATCCTAAGAAGCTACTCTTAGTGCTTCCTGGAGATGAGGGTTGGGGGTAGAAAAAGTTTCAGTCCCTTTGATTTTACTCCAGTTAGTAGACTATACTTTTATATTTTTCAAATGTGGAGATTCTGTGAAAACTTTCATTTCAGAAAAACTTGAGCCTTTCCTGGGATTAATCTGAGAATTATTCTTTCAGAGTTAGAGAGCCAAAATAAGTGCTTGAACTAATTCTTAATTAATGGAATTATTATGGAACCCTGTAGCTCTTATATATTACCCAATATTGGTTGATGTAAAAGAAGACAAGAAATAGCTACAAGGTAGATAAATATCTGTGCTTTGAATTTATAGATTAAAAGAAATTACTAAATCATTCTGTAAATTCAAGATAATTCTTGAATTCTAGTGGATTAATTTTGATTCTCACCTTAACAAGAAAATAAAGATAAGAGTACACTTATTTCCTTGTTGGCTTTTACCAGTTTAAATGTGTACATCAAACTATTTTTGGGCCACCAGTTGGTCATTTTCTTTCTTTCTTTTTTTTAAAATATAATTTATTGTCAAATTGGATTCCATACAACACTCAGTGCGCATCCTAATGAGTGCCCTCCTCAGTTCCCATCATCCACTTCCTCTCCCCAACCCCCATCAACCCCCATTTTGTTCCCTGTATTTAAGAGTCTCTTATGGTTTGCCTCCCTTTCTGTAATTTTTCCCCTTCCCCTCCCCCACGGTCTTCTATTAAGCTTCTCAAGATCCACATATGAGTGAAAACATATGGTATCTGTCTTTCTCTGACTGACTTATTTCACTTAGCATAATACCCTCCAGTTCCATCCATGTTGCTACAAAAGGCCACATTTCATTCTATGTCATTGCCGAGTAGTATTCCATTGTATATATAAACCATATCTTCTTTATCCATTCATCAGTTGATGGACATTTAGGCTCTTTCTATAATTTGGCTATTGTTGAAAGTGCTGCTATAAACATTGGGGTACAAGTGCCCCTATGCATCAGCACTCCTGTATCCCTTGGGTAAATTCCTAGCAGTGCTATTGCTGGGTCATAGGGTAGTTCTATTTTTAATTTTTTGAGGAACCTCCACACTGTTTTCTCGAGTGGCTGCACCACTTTGCATTCCCACCAACAGTGCAAGAGGGTTCCCGTTTCTCCACATCCTCGCCAGCATCTGTAGTCTCCTGATTTGTTCATTTTAGCCACTCTGACCGGTGTGAGGTGGTATCTCAGTGTGCCTTTGATTTGTATTTCCCTGATGGTGAGTGACCTTGAGCATCGTTTCATATGTCTGTTGGCCATCTGGATGTCTTCTTTGGAAAAGTGTCTGATTCATGTCTTCTGTCCATTTCTTCACCGGATTATTTGTTTCTTGGGTGTGGAGTTTGGTGAGTTCTTTATAGATTTTGGATACTAGCCCTTTGTCCGATATGTCATTTGCAAATATCTTTTCCCATTCTGTCAGTTGCCTTCTAGTTTTGTTCATTGTTTCCTTTGCAGTGCAGAAGCTTTTTATCTTGGTGAGGTCTCAGTAGTTCATTTTTGCTTTTAATTCCCTTGCCTTTGGAGATGTGTTGAGTAAGAAATTGCTGTGGCTGAGGTCAAAGAGGTTGTTGCCTGCTTTCTCCTCCATAGCTCGTCATTTTCTAATTACTCATATAAAAAAGCTATATTGACTATGAGCAACCTGAAGTATTTTGGCCTGCTTGAAACACCTAATTGTGTTTGGGAATGACAATACTAATTCCAGAGAAGATATCACATGACTGACATAATCTAGCATTTTGCTCCTGTTTAAATGAGACAGGTATGAAAAAAATTTTAAGTAGGTTCCATGTGGAGCCCAACGTGGACTTGAACTCACAACCCTGAGATCAAGACCTGAGCTGAGATCAAGAGTTGGACACTTAACTGACTGCGCCACCCAGGAGCCTTATGTAGTGTAGGACCATGCTGCTTTATGTGCCAATTCATGATGAAGTAAAAAGCTTGTAAGAGAATGTAAATCAATTCGCTACATCCCTCATTGAGAATGTCTCAATGTGGAAAAAAATGTCAGCTAAACTAGATAGTGTGCTTATTGATTGCAACGGACTGAATGTTTGTATCCCCCTTCCCCATTTCATATAATGAAATCCTAACCCCTAAGGTGATAGCAGTAGGAAGTGAGTCTTCAGGAAGTACTTAGATCATGAGGACAGAGCTCTCATGAATGGGATTTGTGGTCCTAAAAAAGAGGCCCAAGGAAGCTCCTTTGCCCCTCTAGCCATGTGAGGTCACAGCAGAAAGACAGTTGTCTAGAAGTGGGATCCCACCAAATCTCCCACATCTTGATCTCAGACTTCCAGTCTCCAGAACTGTGAGAAATAAACTTCTGTTGTTTATAGGCTACCCTAGTCTATGGTATTTCATTGTAGCGACCTGAACTGACTGAGACAGTGATATAGTTGATTTACCTTCTGACGCAAACTCCTTATCTCATCGCATAGTGATAACAAAACACTTTATAGATGGGAAGCTGGTCTTCAGACTGCACTTTGAATAACACTAATATAGGAAATACTATAGAAACTACCTCTGTCCCTCAAGTTTTCCTTAGGTTTATATATTGCTACTTTGAGCAATGACCTTATTAACAATATTAAGGAATGAAGAGTTTCTTCTCCATAAATTATGTGAAGGTAGATGCTACAGAAAAAATATATAAATCAGGTCACAATGGTAGAGGTGATGTGTAATTGGAGAAACGGGCCTGGTGTGAGTCAGAGCCCACTTAGGTCACATGTACCTGCTGCCATAGGAGAGAATATGATAGTATGAAGAGGTTAAAGTGCCAGACGTTACACAACGTGTATGTGTGAAAGTTCTAGAGATTCAGAATTTAGGGCACTATTTAAAGGGAAGCGGTATGGCATGATGGTTATATGTGTGAGTGTGGTGGTATACTGCCCAGGTTGAAAAACTAGTGACTATACTTCCCAGTTGCGCAAATTCCGGTAATCACTGTAACCTCACCATGCCTCATTTTCTTTATAAGATAGGAGAGATGATAATCGTACCTACCTAATAGGGTTGTTGTGAGGATTAAATAAAATATTCATGTAGAATAAATAATAAATATTATTAAATAAAATAATGTTTATATATTACATATTATATTACATGTAATATATATTATAAAATATTATATGTTTTATGTTAAAATATTCATCTAGAATAAACTAAGTATATATCATGCTTACTACATGTTAGCTATTGGTATTCTTTTGTATCAAACTAAAGTACATTTTGTAGTACTTGATTAAACACTAAAATGAATCATAATATTCTAAGTATTATTGAATAAGCAAGAGGACAGTGCACTCTATGGAGGGTATCATACCAAGATTTAAAGTTTATACCTTGCAATGATATACATTTATTAAAGTTGATAAAATTCTGTACCTAGCTTTGGTAAGCTGAAACCTGGAGAGAAGTAAACTAATGTATTCCAGACTCAAAAAATCCTGAACATTTCCAGAAACAAATATAGATTATTCCTTTGAAGTTTTCTATTTGATCATAACTGGAGTCACCTAGGAAAAATTCATAGGACACTCATCCAAAGCCACTCCTGCATGCTTTCCTAAAGGTTGCAATTTCAGGAAACTGGTCTGTTTATTTGTAATAACAATTTCCTCTGCATCAGAAGAGACTCTTACCTTAGATGCTAGTAAAGCAACACTCACTGGTAGAGTATATTATAGAGTATATAATGTCATTTAAGTCAAGAGCTTACACCATGGAGAATATAAACCCCATGGCATCAGAGCAGTGCTTGGTAACCCTGGAAGGATACTCATTCAAGGGCTGAGCTTGAAATGAATAATTGCTGAACCACTAAAGAAGAAAATACCAAAAACATTAACTAACTTTTGCTTGGTTCCATTGGGAGGAGTCTAATTGGAACCAGCCTTAGGCAGGTATGACAGGTGCACTAAGATCCTGACTACCACACCTATTCCCACAAAGAGAAAAAAGTGGTGCCCTCTTCCCACCATTCGGGCACTCCCATGACTAGGTCTGGTGATAAAGGGCTAATGCTTACAGGGATCAGTTCTTGGGGGGAGCGCTTGGAAACCAGGGTATCAGGGACATTCATAATGACTTGGATCCAAGCTCTAGCCATGTCCTAATGCTGCGTGGGAGGGAGGCTGCTGTAGTTTGGAGGAGTGTCATCACATATTGACATCTCTCCTTAGTTACTACCTTTTACTGTGACCTACCATGTGACCTCCAGTTATTACCTCCATACATTCCTCCCATTAAATATTTTACCCTGCTTCCTCTATTAGCTTTTTACTATAGTCTTCTGTGTTTTTTTTTTTTTATATATATATTTTCAACGTTTATTTATTTTTGGGACAGAGAGACAGAGCATGTACGGGGGAGGGGCAGAGAGAGAGGGAGACACAGAATCGGAAACAGGCTCCAGGCTCTGAGCCATCAGCCCAGAGCCCGACGCGGGGCTCGAACTCCCGGACCGCGAGATCGTGACCTGGCTGAAGTCGGACGCTTAACCGACTGCACCACCCAGGCGCCCCTAGTCTTCTGTGTTTTTAAAAGGTTCCACTTTGGAAGAGTGTGCTCAGGGAGATTTGCTCTCTCACTTTATTACACCCTGCCTACATGTCCCCTCTTCAAGGACTTCCGTGGGTACTCCCCTTGAATATCACTCCCCCACCTCCTCACTGACTCACACTTTTCCTAGTTTCTGTTTCTTCTTAAAACTTTATCAGTACCCTATGTTATTTCTGGTCTATCCATACAACTTAAGTCAGCTCCTCAAAAGTACCGATTGTACAAAACAAAGATCTATGATTTCAAGATCAAATGCTTTTAAATCTTCTCTGAATTCTGATTCTTCCTCAGATGTGTTTCTTCTGTGAGCTGTATTTCTTCCTCAAATTTACTTGTAGGACTATTCCTCTACTGCATCCTTATAGCAGATGTCTTGCTATAAATGGGATCAGAGGGGCCTTGGCAGGACACTCCTTGGGTTTCTGTGTCAAGCTCTAGATCTGCTCCTAGTGTTTAAGGTGTCTGCACCATTGCTAAAGAGCTGTTAGATCCCCAGTTACATAATATTTAGAGGCACATGTCTTCTAAATCCGGTTCTACAGCTACTGACAGTAAAGGGTGGGCAAGAGTTGGCCTGGGAGCTGGCTGCTTGCCTCAACTAAAATTGCCCAAATGGCTCTTTACGATGAGTCATGAAGAGTCTATGGACAGGGTGTTCACATGTCATTACTAAGGTTACTGAAGCACCCTGCCCTCTGAGCATATTTTCAGCAGGGCTGGTTCCATAAAGAAACCGATGAGGCAGCTACTTTGTTTAATCTGAAGGCCCTCAAAAGGCCAGTTTGAATACAAATTTGATTCATATTTACTTGATCTGAAATTCCTGCCATAGTCACCTTCCGGATATACACATCTCCTAAATAAATAAATGAATACTTTTCCCCCTTCCAAATGCTAGAGTTACAAATTAGCTAGCTGACACATTAGCAGGGGTTAGTCACCTGATCAATATTTCATCACATCTCTCTTTAATCAGGGGAGCTCAGGTATCTGACATATGAATGAAGAGAGATGGTTTATTATGACAATTAAATAAGACCTTGTATGCAGAGCATGTGGCACTTAGAAGGTGCTGAAAAAATAGTAGTTTTTATAATAGAGGAAAAAACAGCTAGAGTAAATGATTGTTAGGTGTCTACAGCCAGCTGAAAACCTCCTTCTGACATTGTTCTTCAAATTCTATGTAATTGTTATAAGAACCAGAGAAACATTCCTGCCACATACATGCTCCTGCAGTCCCAGGAACTCTTAAAAAGAAGCCTCAGGTAGTTCTCCTTATCATTTCTGAATCTAAAACTACTCATACTGAGATATCAATGATTAATATCACATTGGACTTTGAGATTGAGGAGAGAACACGTAAATACCAGGAACCCTTCAGGAGGTGGGTGTGCAGCAGTGAAAACAAGGCTGATGATTTTCTCTCACTTCAGCCTAAGCCATTCTTCCTTCCCTTTTCCCTTAGCCTCAGGTCTTCACTCACCAAAGGCCCTGCCCAGTGACTCCTTAAACTCTGGATTTCCTGAATGCTAACATTTCCTCAGATGCTTGCCAACTGAAGACTCCAATTTACTTCTTTTTTAATATTTATTTATTTTGAGAGAGAGAAAGAGAGAGAGAGCGCATATGCACACAAGTGTGCAAGTGGGGGAGGGGCAGAGAGAGAGGAAAGAGAGGAGCCCAAGCAGGCTTTGACTCGGGATTCAATCCCACAAACCCTGAGATCATGACCTGAGCCAAAACCAAGAGTCAGACACTTTACCTACTGAGCCACCCAGGCGCTGTTCCAATTTACTTCTTATTTCAGATGACTTTTGAATTTCCTCAATACCATTATCATTTCTTCCCATGCTATTTTCTTAAGACCCAGGTAGAATGAGTAAAGCAAATACTTGAACAACTTTCAGATGATTTGTGGGTTATCAAAGGGGGGGTTGATTTTCCTTTTGGCTTTTGGAGACTTGGGGCAACAATAGTCATCCATAGGTTGTAACCTTTCTGGAACTGTGATGTACATGCCCAGTTGACCCCCCCATATGTAGACTTTGTGACCAAAAGGGTTAACAAACACATGCTTTTCCATAAGACTGACTAGAAAAGGAAAAATAGTTCTATATAGGACACTGAATAGGTCTCACTTCCTATGAGAGACAAGATTCAGCTTCTCTGGAAAATCACCAAAGCAAACTTCCTTGATCAAACTTATTGATGCCATAAGCTCTTTGGAGTTCTAGCCAGGACACAAAAGCCTAGGTTTCTTTTACGTCAAACTCTTGCCCTTGAGCAAGTCAGCCTTTGAAACTTGGTTTCCTCCTTTGTAAAATGAGTATAATATCTACATTAGCTATTTTACCAATTATTATAAAAATTGACTAAGATAATACATGACCTTTTATTCAAGAAACATATGGAACAAGGTGTGTCAGGTAATCTCCTGGGCATTAAGGGTGTAATGATGAATAAAGCACAGTCCCTTTCCACAGATAGGAAGTCAGACAATAAATAATGGCTGCTTATGGGGCGTCTGGGTGGCTCAGTCGGTCAGGTAGATACGACTTTGGCTCAGGTCATGATCTCGTGGTTTGTAGGTTTGAGCCCCGCATCAGGCTCTGTGCTGACAGCTCAGAACTTGGAGCCTGCTTCAGATTCTGTGTCTCCCTCTTGCTCTGCCCCTCCCCTGCTCACTTTCTCTCTCTCTCTGTCTCTCTCAAAAATAAATAAACATTAAAAAATCATGGCTGCTTATCATAATAAATACATAATTAGAGATACAACAGAAACCCATTTACCCGTTAGATTCATACTGATAAAAGATTGGTTATATATAAAAGTGATTTTATGTAAAATATCATATAAGTGATACATATATAACTTTAACTCAGCCCATATAAATATACATTTATGATCAGTCTTTTAATATTTTGTGTAATTCCTTTGAGTATGGCTCAACTGATTGAAGTCTGACTTACCTTTCTTCCATAAACCATAACCTGTACGACATGCTGTGTAACTCCTAGTAATTACAGTTTTCTTAGTGTAGTATGAGATCTCCAAAACTCTTGGAAAATAGATAAACATACAAAGCGCTTATAGAATCCTGTCATTTTTTAATGATTTTTCCCCTTTTCTTTTATTATTGCCTAACCCACATCTAACTCAATAGAAGTTTTTCTTAGAGGCTTGCCCACCAGATGACTTGGTTTTCATTTCATTCATATTTTACTGGCGCATATAATATATAAATATAGTATTAAATACAAGTGGCATAAAGAAGTATGGGAATAAATCAACTGCTTCTTGGTAGCATACACCTCCTAGCAGAGGCAGAAGGATGCAAGCATACTGGACAGAGATTACTCATTAGGATCTTTGATTAGGCAGTGGACAACTGTCCATATGCTTTCAGAGGGAATGGAGAGGATGTTGGTGAATTCAGCATGCTGATGCAAGTTCGTCAAGTACGGTTAAGAGATTCTCACAATGCATACACAGTGCTTTGAGAGCACAGTGGAGCTACTGAATATTTCTGCTTGGGTCTGGTGAGAGATAGACGCCACAGAGAACATGTCATTTGCATAGAGATCTTAAAGGAGCTCAAGTTACAGAAAACAAGCAGCTGAGGGGTTGGAGAAGGGCAGGGGGACTTTTACAGCACAGAAACAGTATGTGGAAACGAGAGGCATAAATACATTTCAGAAAATACATTTCAGAAAATACATTTCAGCCACCCTTTCCTAATGCCCACTTGGGAAATGTAGCCAAAGAATAGGATACCTGAGGAGTGAGCAGATAAGTGTGCTTTTAATCACTATGTTCAATTTTTCAACGACTGAACTATTCACACTGGATCATCTAACCACTCTGAACATTCAGCTCATTTCTGTGTCATCTTGGTAAAAATTTCCAAAGAAATTCATCTACCAAAGCTCCTTTGATGGGAAAGGAGGGATATCAATAAAAACAGTAAAGACATATACCTAGGATGCAAGGAGACCCACTGATGGGCTGAGAAGGTCAAGGACCCACTTGTCCCTAGGCAAAGTGCACCTGTAAGCTTCTGCCAGTCATCCTGCTGAGAAAGTATGGTTGCATAAAAGGTGTCCTATAACACTTTGGAATGTTAGAAGGCTGGCCTTTACCCACCAATCCTTCCTTTAGGGATCATTCATTACCTAAGTAAAATCTGGCTCCTTTTCCAATACAGGCTTATACCACTTATCCATAGGCCATGTTTCCTGAACTGTATCCCTTGGCCCTAAGTCCAATGTCATTACTCATTTCTTTTGCCCACCCATGGCATATTTCTCGAACCTCTATTAGAACAGTTATTTCATTATGTCTTAAATCAGGGCCTATTTGGTACACATCTGTGTCTGTCAAGGGATTGTGAACTTACCCTGGATTTTTACTTTCAAGACTTTATTTCCCTCAACCGCTTCTTCCACAGTTAATCAGAAGTTTCACAGTAGGTACTTATTTGCTCAACTGCAGAGAGGAAGCTGCGAAAATCTTGTAGTCTGGAGGGAAAAACCAGTTGCATTGATGAAACACGCTCCTAGAAATGATGGAAAAGAAGAAAGAATTTGGAGGATTTCTAGTATTCAGATACAAGGAGATTACAGGTCCGGGAAATAAACACTCAGAGAAAGATCAGAGGAACTGGGATGGTTTAGCATGGAAACAAAAGGATATAGGAAAATGAAAAAAAACAGGCTTTAGTTATTTACATCAAGTGATTAAGCAAAAGAAGGTTCCCAGCTGGGTTTTAGTTCTACTGAGGATGCAACTAAGGAGAACACAATATAGTTTGCCTAATTATTTTTCACGTATTTTTCAACATCAGGGTCTTTTCTTTGTCCACCGGGTTTCTGTGTAACTTTATAGAAACAAAGGGAGCAATGATACTTTAAAGGCCATTAAGATTTTTATTAAGCTGGTAGGTGAGAATACAGAGTGGCCAGTGTCTGGGCCATTGTCCATGTGTCTGAAATTCATTTAAACATTAGTTGGTGTTGACTGTTGCCTTACAAGGGTCTCCTAGAGTGCTCTTCTCTTGTCTGTTACATGTGCAGGGCCCCCTCCCCAATGTGTGCTCTTTATGTAATTGTGCCTAATGACCATGGTTAGACTAGGCCTGGGGTGGTGGTACTCTCTCCTGATGACACTTTATGGCAGTGCTGGTCTAGATGAGGAAAAGAGAAATCCAAGAATGTATTGCCCAATTATCTGGGATATGACAAAAGAAGCCTCAGAACTTTTTCCACCTGTCAGAATGAGAAGACTGGCCAATCTTTTAGAGATTTAAGAGACTGGGGAAGAAAGAATGGTCACCATCTATTAGCTGTTCAATCAGCCTGTACTGGTATGCATTGAATTAGATGGTACTTAAAAAATCACTTACACTGTAATGTGAAAGTTATTCTTCACAGGATCATTGATTCTGTCTTAAGGAGCAAGAACTGTTAACAAACACAGTTTTGCTATTAAAATGGGAGCAGGGAGGATAGATTTATTTGTGTGGTTGTGTGTTTGCATGTATGTGATTTTCATATTTACTTGTTTGTCAGAAGACAAAACCTCATAACTGCAAAAGAGATAGACCCCAGAGTTAGCTGAGTGCAGAGAGAAAGAAATCATTTCCATAAATACTTTTCCCTACCCTGGGGCAGATCTGCACCTCCTCATTGAGGAGCTGTAGTGGGAGGATGAGGAGGGAGAGGATTATTTCTTTCCCTTCCTCAGTAGCTTGGCCTCACTTTTCTTTTGAATAAGTGACTCTGTGGTGGTGCCAGCATTCATTGCTTTCCACAACCTGAGTTGTGCAGAGAACCACAGCTATTTTCAGTAGAAGCAGATCCCAGCTCAGTGGCATTCTGCCCTTTCCCTTTTTTCCCAGAACTGAAGAAATACAAAATGGCCTGGCACTAGACATTAAGAGCAAATGCACTTCTCCACCATTCCTGTTCCTCCCAGAAGCATATTAAAGATAACAACAGAGACAACATATTATTTCTCCCCTCACTTAAGACTCAAAGAAGCATACCATTTACCAACTGAATGATTTCCAGATCATTTTGGCTTCTCAGATGGCATTTAAAGTCAACAGTTCTGGTAGTTATTCCCTTTAATGGAAGTAGCCCTATATTTTTAGATCTCAACAACAATCAGAAAACAAATCAAAACAAAACAAAAACCCTCTCAAACACCCTGGGAATGATTAACTTAAAACAAACGAAAATTAGCAGAGTCCTTCTTGATTCAATTTAACGTTTTCAATTTGGTGAATAGTATTCATGAGTGTTTTAAGGTTCACTTTAATGCATATTTTATCAATTTTGACTACATCACAAATTTCTCTTTCGGCCATTTAAAAATAGTAAAACTGAAACTGTCCTGCCAATATTTAAAGGGATATTAGTTCTCTCCTCACATATTCTGTCTAGTCTTGTGAGAGTGGCCCATTGTGCCCAAGGACAACGGTTTCTTTGCAATGCTGAATCTTAGACACTAAAGACAGCCTCTCTTCAATGGGGTTACTACAGGGGAAAAAGGAAAATTTCAGTGCATCATAGAAGGGACAATCTAATCCTCTTTGCTAGTACATCTGCTCTGGCAGTTTTGCTCTGCAAATCAAAAGACATCCCATTAATTAAAGTTCCTTTCCCTTTCATTTTTATTCAGTTTGTGAAATGTGACCAGTATTCACAAAAAAAAAAAAAAAAAAAAAAAAAGTTTCAGGCCACTTTAGTCACAAATATCCACCCGAAGGGTGAGCACTTTGATTTGTTGTCTGGTTTCCGCTTACTGTTCTTCTTCTTCTTCTTTTTTTTTTTTTTTTTTTAAGAAGGAGCCCCTCTCCTTTGGCAGAGTGCAATACATTCAGAGATCTTTACAAAACAAAGCTTTCAGCTCTGAGTCAGCAACAAACTCATCTTTGTTCGTGTGGCTCTATTAAGGAAAGAAGGCCAATTTTATGCAGGTTTCTATGGCTGGCTTCACAAAGGCATCTCTCTGTGTGCAAGCTCTCTGGCAGGAACAGCCGACTCTGAGATCATCGTTTTCAGTAATGACCAGCTGCAATGATCGGAGAAAGAAAATCATAAACTGGTTTATATAGTGATTTTATTAAGGAGCCTGAAATATAGATTCATTCACTGGTAGGCACTTAAGAAAGGAAGCTCATTGGATGTGTTTAAATGTATGGCCCAAGGCCTCCCCATTTTCCTTTATCACCAAACATGCTTTGATTGGCTATTCACCTCATTTGTCTTGAAGAGGAAGTGAAGCTTATTTGCATTTCCCTGGGTTTCCCAGGAAATTCCCAGGAATTCTTGTCCTTCATTCCATGGTATTTTCCTGTGTTTGGGATCACATTAAATTATAATCTCACACTGTGTCTCCAGGTACTGAACATTTGTTTAACAATAGAGCTAGGACATGTTAACATTTCCAGTTTGCCCACAGAGAGATGGCTTCAGACTCCTAGAACATATGGCAAACATTTAGAATAAACAAAATAGTCTCGTACTCCTAGTGCAAGCATTAAAACAAAAACAAAAACATCAACATAACACTATTTGTCAGAAAGTTTAACAAGATGAAGTTTGGAGATACAGAACTGCATGAAGCAATTTGTGTTAGAGCTACTTCCTTAACAGTGTTCCATGATAGGTACATACATGTTTTGACTTAAATGAGAATTTCCAGCTTGCATAAATTTGGGTGGGAAATGCTGGTCTTGACAAAATGAAACTTCTTTTAACTGCATGACTTCTCAGAATCTTAATATGCTAATGTTCATTGCCATTTTTAAAAGAAAGATTCCTTCTTCTCACCCTACCCCCATGGGAACATCTGCTTGGACGAGTACCCCAAAGATCTCACTTCTGGGGAAATGCTGCCCCAAACAGATGGGGTGATTGACAACTAAAGGCTTCAAAAGCTTAGGATCCTGGATAAAGTTTGCAAGAGAAGCTTCAGACATTTGTGTTAATATGGATATATTAAATATTTATAGTCAGATGTTACCTGAAGCTAGCTATTCAGAAATCAATTACGGTGTGAAATAGGAGAGCACTGTACCTTTTTTTGCCCCAAATCCTGGCGTTCTTTTTACAGGTAAAGCTTTAGGAGATTTCTATTGGTTTACAGATACACTGGTTGTATGATTCTCATTTCCGAGGCTTTATGACATGGGAAAAGAACTGTGATGGACTGCAAATGAGAAGCTGGAGCTAAGTGCATGGAAACCTAGCATGTACCATGCTTCTCCTTCTTAATCCATGGCTACCAATTAAAGATGCCAGAAAGCATATTTTTGCCATATTTATGTGTGAGTTAAGTAAGTATCTTTGTTGTTGTTGTTGTTGTTTAAAGAGAACTGCTAGCAAAGACTTTTGTTCATTCATCCTTTTAATTAATTCAAGCAAGAAACATTTATCTACTGCCTGCTTTGTACCAGGTACATTGTAAATAAGACAGGCATGTTCCCTGCTTTCTTGGAACTTCCTGGCTAGAGGGGAGAAAGGAGAAAGGCCATGTTTTATCATTTCTAATCATGCTGTGGCTTGTTCATTTTCCCAAAGGGATTTCTGTGCATTTAGAACTGAATAGGTGGGCAAAAATTACTAATATTTTGAAAAATGAATGCATTGGAACCCGAAGCTTGCCTGATCCTGGGGGTCATTCTCATAGGCACTAGGCGTATACTTTGTTGTTGCAAACATCTTGTGTAAATTATGACTATACTTTGGGGCAGAAATTGGTAATGGTTAAGGATGGGTCTTTTGAATTATCTGCCAGAACTTCTGAGCAACTGTTCCTGTTTTTTAGTCACTGATGAGTCACAGTTCAGGGGAGATACAATCAGTGTGCCAATTGATGTAAAAAAAAATATGGGTGATTTCTACCTTGGAATCCCTGATACAAGTCTAAACTTATCTCACATTGGAAAATAAATCCTCAAGGCACATACCTCTGTACTTGATATACTGCAACACATAAAGGATCTCTCTGCACTCTTGAAGCAAGTTGGGGCCTGGTTTAAGGGTGTTGTTCTTATAAAAGAAGGAAAGATAATGGCTGAACTCTGGAATAAGACAGTGATAGGGAAGCTGTGATAAAATGGCTCCAAGATCTAATATTTGCAAAAGTTTTAATCTACAGTGGTTGAATGTAGCCACCTCATAGGGAACTTAGATAACCCAATTAAGCAGTGTAAACTTTAAAAAGTCAAGGAAATGACTTGGTATTAATTCAGAACACAATTTAGAAAAATGTAACCTAGGCTTCTAGCTCCTAACTATATGTGTGTTAATGTGTGCTTCTTCATACTTTTCTATTGTTTTAATAAATAAAGCAGTTATTTGTGTATTTTCTACTGTGGTTTTTGGTGTTTGTCTCTGCTCTGTTTCTGTGCATTTGTCTCTTTTTTTGAATCCAGATTGATCTAAGTCAATTTAAGTTCATTTATTTAATTAAGAAATATTTATGAAATGCCTGCTAGTGAGTAAGCACTAAGAATAAATGTTAAAAAAGGAAAGGGTGTGTGTGTGTGTGTGTGTGTGTGTGTGTGTGTGTATCTGAGAAACACTACTTGAAAAGCCAGAGGCAGCTTCATATTATCTGTAATAGGTTATCAAAGGGGATGGAAAGAAATTTGATATTCCTTTATGTCAAACTGCCATATATATATACTTTAGATTTTATTTATTTTTTTATTTTTTTTCAACGTTTATTTATTTTGGGGACAGAGAGAGACAGAGCATGAACGGGGGAGGGGCAGAGAGAGAGGGAGACACAGAATCGGAAACAGGCTCCAGGCTCTGAGCCGTCAGCCCAGAGCCTGACGCGGGGCTCGAACTCACAGACCGCGAGATCGTGACCTGGCTGAAGTCGGACGCTTAACCGACTGTGCCACCCAGGCGCCCCTATACTTTAGATTTTAAAGTTCTGTGCCAAATAGGGGCGCCTGGGTGGCTCAGTTGGTTAAGCATTGACTTTGGCTCAGGTCATGATCTTGCAGCCCGTGAGATCAAGCCCTACATCGGGCTCTATGCTGACAACTCAAAGCCTGGAGCCTGCTTTGGATCCTTTGTCTCCCTCTTTCTCTGCCCCTCCCCTGCTCATGCTTTGTCTCTGTCTCTCAAAATAAATAAACATTAAATAAAATTTAGAAAATAAAAATAAAGTCCTGTGCCAAATATCTAAATCGTTTCCATTGTTTGTATGCATATTCTGAATATTATGAGTAATGGAAATATCATAAATATTGTAAATAGTATCATAAATGTAAATAACATCATGACTTCAGATTTTAAATATATTATTATATTTCAAAGTTTGATCTCATGTAAAATGTATCTTCTATTAAATTTTTAACATAGGAATTAAAAAATGAATATGAAAGACAACAGCCTCTTATTGTGTTTCCTGTTTCTGTTTTATATACAGGTATATATTATGAAATATATTTATATGATATATAAAATATGTATTTTATATGATATATCAAAGACTATTTCTTCTCTTTAGCTTTTATGGCTTAATTCCACTCACATACTATTTATTAAATGATGACCCGTACTTAAGACTCTAGTGCATGCAAATGGCTTCTCCCCCTCACTTACAAATCTGTGTAAATCTCTGAGAAACTTTACACTGTCAGTTGTTTGAGAGATTAAAAAATTTTTTTAATGTTTGTTTTTGAGAGGCAGAGTATGACTGGGGGAGGGGCAGAGAGAGAGAGGGAGACACAGAATCTGAAGCAGGCTCCATGCTTCAAGCTGTCAGCGCAGAGCCCGACGTGGGGCTCGAACTCACGGACCACGAGATCATGACCTGAGCTGAAGTTGGACACTTTGAAGTTGGACAAGTGCAGAGACAGATGCGGGGCTTAAATCTACAAAGTGCTAGATCATGACCTGAGCTGAAGTCAGATGCTTAACCAACTGAGCCACGCAGGTATTCCTAGTTCACCTTTTAATTGCTGAAAGAGGAACACTTTATTTTTTATTAAAAAAAATTTTAAGTTTTTTAAAAGTTTGTTCATTTATTATTTCAGAGAGAGAGAGAGAGAGAACACAAATGGGGGAGGGACAGAGAGAGAGGAAGACACAGAATCTGAATCAGCCTTCAAGCTCTGAACTGTCAGCACAGAGCCCAACATAGGCCTGAACTCACAAACCGTGAGAGTGAGGCCTGAACTCACAAACCCGAGCTGAAGTCAGAGGCTTAACCAGCTGAGCCACCCAAATGCTCCAAGATGAAACACTTTTAAAAAGTTAAAGCTTGTGGCATCTTCCTTCTGCTTAGCTAAAATTCTCATCTTGAGCAAACTGGAGATTAATTCATTCACTTGTATTTTCTGTATGTGGGGGGTACGTGTGTGTGTGTGTGTGTGTGTGTGTGTGTGTGTGTGTGTGATGGAGAGCCTAGTACTTGTCAAGAAGTGTATTAGCAGCTAGGTTTATGGCAGTAAATAAAACAGATAAACTGCCTAGCTTTGTGGAGCTTAATTCTAGTGGAGGGAAGACCTTTTATTTAATAAGAGGCCGGGCAGTGTTCAAAAAATGCTATGAAGAGAATTAAAGTAGTGTACAGAAATAGAGGACAATGGAGAGCAGATTTCTAATATGGTGAAGGAGGATGGCCTCTCTAAGGAGGCCATATTTGAGGAGAGATTTAAATAAAGTCTGGGACCAAGTCTGCTTTTGGTTTTCTGGGGAAGAGCATTCTAGACACAAGCACCTGTAAATGCAAAGCCTCCCAGGCAGAGGCAGGCCAGTTGTGGTTGAGTAACGGAAAGGCAGCCCACAGAAGCAGGGTGAAGGAGGTAGAGGGTAGTAGGAGATGCACTAACTGTGAGGCAGCTCACACTTAACAAATGTGAAAACCAGGGAAGAAGCCAATGGAGGCCCATGTATGACATGTCTGAATATTTAAAAGCTATAAATCAAGCTAACATACTGTTAAATAAAACATGTTCTATCTTATTTTTTTAATGTTTGTAACACCCAGGAGTCCAAGTTTAAATACAACATTCTTGGATTCATTATTCCAGGTCAATGAATAAGGAACTGACCCTGGTCCTCGGTCTTCCCCCTTCTCTTTCCATTTTCAGCTCTGTTCTATATTTTGTGATATTATACATACACATGGATATCCAGATCATTGCTTCCAAGATCCACTCTCACTCCTGCAAACAACTGCCTCTGAGTTACCTCTTGGGTCTGTGTCTTGGATCAATATACAGAATAGATTGCGGACTGGGAAGCAGGCTTGCAGACCCCTGGGCAGGGAATTCTGGACCCCTGGGAAACCAGGGCATATTCTGTAAGTGGTCTGTAGACTCCAGTTGTGCACATTCCACTGACTTGTAGATTCCCTACCTGGTGGCAGGTGGGTGGCTGCAATTGGTAGTGTATCCGGGGGGAAACCAACACTGGGCCCTCTGAAGCACATACTCCAGACTGTGTTCTAAGGATGGTACCAGTAGGCTTTGTTGGTCTTGGCAAGGATTTGGCTTTTAATGTTAACAGAGATAAGAAAACATTGAAGTGTTTCGCTTTTCATTTTCAATCTCACTCTGACTGCTGTGTGGAGAGCAGCCTGGAGTGGGTCAAGAATGGAAGGAGGGAGCTCAGTGAAGACACTGTTGTAGAGTTTTCAACAAGAGATGGTATCTCTACGGGTTCCTATGAGCAACCAATAGTTAGTGATAAACAAAATGCTCTCCCACTCTTCAATACTCTTGGAGACTATAGAAAGCAGATTCTTTTGTTGGGGGAGAATAAAAGTGATAAATGAAAGCTTTTATACCCACACAGTTTACTATTACTTTAGCGTGTCTTTTATTCAGCTGTCTTCACTAACATAATTTTATTATTCCACTATTCTTATCAACATGACTTTATTATTTCAGGAAACTCTTGCCCAAGAAATATAAATTGCAAATAGCTTTATTGTTTGCTCCAGGAGCTACCTAAAAAAAAAAAAAAAATTAAGTGAATATCAGATTGGTCAACTTTTATATAGATAGCATCAAACGATTCTTACTTGTAAGACTTTGCACGCTTTTTAAAAAATTTATTTTTATTTTTGAGATTTTGTGTGAGTGGGGGATGGGGCAGAGGGGGAAGGGAGAGAGAGAGAGAGAGAAAGAAAGAGAGTGAGAGAGAGAATCTTAAGCAGTCTCTACGCTTGGTACGGAGCCCAATGCAGGGCTTGATTCCATGACCCTGGGATCATGACCTGAGCCAAAATCAGGAGTCAGATGCTCAACCAACCGAACCACTCAGATGCCTCTTCAAGACTCTTTGAAACCATCCTCTAGAAAACCTCATATTACCATGTTCACCAATTCTAATCATGATCCTTATACAATATCAGTAAAGTTCTCTGTGTTGAAAGACTGTCTTAAACCAATCTCAAAATCTTATGTATTTCCCAACTTTGTAGTTCCCCCTTGGAAAGGCTATGAAAACGCTGATAAAATAGTGTTCTCCTTTATCTTTATTTATTCCACGAGGAATAAATTCAACTTTGTCTCAACAAGAGTTTAGGAGCACCAGGGTGGCTCAGTTGGTTAAGTGTCTGACTCTGGATTTTGGCTCAGGTCATGATCTCATGGTTGTGAGATTGAGCCCTGTGTCAGGCTGTGCAGAGTGTGGAGTCTGCTTAAGATTCTCTCTCTCTTTGTCTCTCTTTATCCCTCTGCCCCTCTCCCCTGCTTGTGTGCTCTAAATAAATAAGTAAATAAATAAACATAAAAAAGGGGTTGTTTTGGTGATGTTTATAGCAAGCCACTCTTTGACAATCTTGGAGGCCCACTGAGATCTGATAAAGACATCAAACTTCTACAACCCAAGACTCTCAATCTGGAAATAGAGCAGTCTTCTGAGACCTCTTGAGTTTTCAACTCAGGGATATTGCATTGGGTCCAACTTCCTATTTCAATCTTTTTCTTTTCTTTCTTTTTTTCTTTTCCTTAGCTCCCCAGATAGTGACTTGATTTTGTCTTCTAGGAATAAACAAAATACCCTCCTACTCTTCATAAGCCTTTTAAGGAATTCTCTGATGAAATAATCAGACTTGTAAACCTCCTACTCTTTCTAGAAATCTGCCTTATTATTGCAACCTTGTGATATATAAGAAATACATGTTTTGTCATTTCTTACATATATTTGGTCATTTCTCATATATATTTGGTCTTCGCCCACAGTTCCTGGCTCACAGCAAACCAAACTCTTGGAATTTCCTGAGAGATAGGAGCAATGGGAACAACATTTGTTATATTTGGTCTCTTGTCCTCAGTTCCTGAAAATACTTCAGAGCCATAAAGGTGAAATGAGTGTCTTGTTATTCATAACAAGCACTTTTCACCACTGGTTTATGCTAATGAGGTGACTTCCTAAAGCACCTATAGATGGGGTCTGATTGCCAAGGGGATCAACAATGAATAAGTGTATGATTGACCTACATATAGAACCAAACCAAATTGACAGAAGCCTCCATTAGTTTATCTACTGTGGTTAGTGCCCTTAGACATCATAGGTAGGCTTTTGCCATTGCGTTTATAGGGACTATAGTAAGCTATTAATTCTGATGATTTTGATGAAGTTGAATCAGAATAACAGGCCAACTGTAGCCCCTCACCCCTTTCTAGAAATCAGGGGTAGGACTTAAAGTTGCAACCTTCTATTCATGGTTGAGGTATAATTGACATACATATAGATGGACATACTCAATGTATACAATTTGATGAATTTGGAGATAAGTATAAAACAGTAAAACATCACCATAATCTATGCTATAAACATATCAGTCTCCTCCAAAAGTTTCTTCCTGCTTTTTTTTCTTGTGGTAAGAATACTACATTAGATGTATCTTCTTAGAGAATTTTTAAGAATATGTTAGCTATAGGCATGATGCTATAGAGTAAATCTCTAGGACTTCTTCATTTCACAGAACTGAAACTTAGTACCTTTGACCAATATCCCCTCTACCCTACCCTTGGTAACTAGCACTCTATGAGTTTGACTATTTTAGGTTCCTAGTATAAGTGGGATCCTGTATACTAGTGTCAGAACTGAACTGAATTGTAGAATATCCAGCTGATACTAGAAAATTTCTTGGTGTAGGGAAAAAACCCCACACTTCAGAATTGGTGATCAGAATCAAAGTCCTTGTCTCAATCAGTTTAAGCTCCTATAACAAAAATAACATAGACTGGGTGGCTTAAACAATAGAAATGTGTTTCTCACATATTTGGGAGCTAGAAAGTATGAGATTAGTTACGGTGCCAGCATGGACACTTCTGTTGAGGGCTCTCTTCCTGCTTGCACACTGCTGCTTCTGGTTGTATCCTCACATGGTGGAAAGCAGAGAGCTTTTCCCAACACCATTCATCGAAGAGACTATTCTTTCCCAATTGTGTATTCTTGGCACTGTTGTTGAAGATCAGTTGATTGTGTATGCATGAGTTTATTTCTGAGCTTTCTGTTTTATTGCATTCGCCCAGCAGATTTTTGGTATGTTCTGGTCATTGCTTTTTTCTTAGGATTTTTGAAGCATTTTCTGCCTGGAGAGCTAGAAACAGTATCAAAAATATTACTTAATTTTGTGTTCCCAAACTAGGAATTTCTAACCTATGTTTCTAATGACAAGAGTACCCATTTTACTGTGACTGTTAAAAAGCTTTGCAAAATCCTGCCACTCAGAAACTTTATTGCTCATATTGCCCCCAGTCTCTAGAAAAGGAAGAAAGAACAAACAGAACTGGAGAACTCAGACTGGCAAAATTCTCAGAGACTCTCAAACTTCTGAGGCTGAAGATATTGCCATTGAGATCATCTCCCTTTGGGATTCATTGACTCTCCCATTTCAATTGATAATGGTTGACTTATAGAAACATCACTTGCAATTATGGACTCCATTTACTAAAAATGGACATAGTCCAATATTGCAGGAGATTCTAGGAATGCATGCAGTATTTTTTTCAAGAGGTTTGAGCAGCCTTTCTTATAGTCCTTCTAAACAACCTTTGAAGGATCTAAAACCTGAGACCAGGTCTTCTAGAAAGAGCCCATTAAATACTGTTCACAACTAGAACAGCAATAAAATTCCAAGCAGCTGTTCCTTGGATTCATGCCTCTCAAATAAAGAGGCACAAACTATCTTTGAATCACTAGAAGGTGGTTCTTAGAGATCTCAAGATGAGGATTCTCTGAATATCTCAAGAGTCAGACCATCTTCAGAAAGAGATAAGTGTGGGGGCGCCTGGGTGGCGCAGTCGGTTAAGCGTCCGACTTCAGCCAGGTCACGATCTCGCGGTCCGTGAGTTCGAGCCCCGCGTCAGGCATCTGGGCTGATGGCTCAGAGCCTGGAGCCTGTTTCCGATTCTGTCTCCCTCTCTCTCTGCCCCTCCCCCGTTCATGCTCTGTCTCTCTCTATCCCAAAAATAAACGTTGAAAAAAAAAAAAATTAAAAAAAAAAAAAAAAAAAGAGATAAGTGTTACACAGACAGCTTTCACCCAGGATTCACAAAATAATACTGTAGATTATAATTCTTTAATAGGCATTATTTTGTTGTTTATTTTTCTGGACATTTTATTTCCTTTGTTGCTTATGTAAGGCTATCTTTAACTAAGTTATTGTAAGAACTCCATTCCTGATTTCAGTGTTATGCCATCTCAGTCACTCCATTGTATGAATCCCATGAATGGCTACAATTTGTTAATAAATGTATGCATATGACTAAACATCAGAAAACATACTTCCATTTGGAGCCACCCAGCTTCCTTTGGTACCAGTTCCTTATAATAAATCTCTTGGTTTCCAGGGTAACTGTACTTGACTGTCAGCTAACATTGTATGTAGAAAACCCCACAACAGACCAGACAGAGAGAAATCTGAAACCCCATATCACATTGCACTTAGAAAAGAAAGTTCCTGTCTTCACTGAAACAGCGTTCAGTGATTTTTTGTTGGGCCTCAGTTTTGAAATTGAGCTTGCACAAAAATAGAACTGAGAAGAGGACTAGAGTAGAGATGGTATTCACTGGAAGACCAACTAACTTTCAAAGGAAAGACACACTATTTTTCTTTGGCCTTAGGTCTACCTAAGGATCTCATCTCAGTCCTGCAAACTCGTTGCCTGGTACTGAGCCATGCTTGACGAGTAGTTCCAGATTTTACAACACTGAAATCTGTTGGGGTAGATTATCTAAAAACAGATCATTTAATTGCTCCTAATGACTGGTATTGGATTTGTGTACAAATGACTACTCATTTCTAACTGCCAAATGGGAAGAGACTTGTTATATGTTGGGAATCTGATTCCTTTCTTTAGGATAGTCTCTACATCACTTAGGGACCATTTTGGCCCTCAGTTTTCCCTTTTAGAAAAATTTCACCCTGTGCCTTAAAATAGGCCTGGAGAGTAGGAAGAATCCAATATGCCATTGTTTACAAACTAGCTAAAGAACTAGAGAATGCCACCAAGGGAAGTGACACTTGAGACCTTCATTAAATTGAGCAGATGCTGTCCAGAAGAGAGCCTCTTTAGATATAACATTGGCCTCTTGAGAGGGAATATGTGATGTTTTAGGGGAGGTGTGTTGTGCTTAGATTCTTACAGGCCTCTTTGGTATCTTTAATGTCGTGAAAGAGATTTGGGAAGGAACAAACCATAGGATTGTCAGTTTAGCTAAGAAACTTCTATCTGGCATGTGGGTTTTTTGCTTTAGGGATGAGACCTATTTTCTGTCTAATTTGGGCACCTTGTCTCCTGGCTGACAAGTGAAATATAAACTCTAATCATAATTATACCTTTAACAACTGCCTGGTTGTAACGTTCAGATGTGTGATCACCAGACATTTGAATATTGCTGAACAGCCGCCGTGCCATCAAATGATCCAACAGGTGATCTTCCAACAAAAAGAATAGGAAAACCTTATCCTTGTGGAGGTTGAAACAACCATCTCTGGAAACATGATACAATATCCTGGCAACTCAAATATTGATGAGAATTTGGACTGAACACATCCCCAGATGTTAAGGAACCCTCTTGGGGCACCTGGTGGCTCAGTCGGCTAAGCATCTCTTGTTTTGGCTCAGGTCATCATCTCATGGTTCGTGAGTTCAAGCCCTGCACTGGGCGTGCTGACAGTGTGGTGCCTCCTTGGGATTCTCTCTCTCTCCCTCTCTCTCTGTCCCTCCTCTGCTTGTTCTCTGTCTATCCCCCTCTCTCTCTCTCCTTCTCTCTCTGTCTTTTAAAATAAATAAATAAACTTTAAAAAATGAACCTTCTCATAGGCCAGGTTGGAAGAATGACCACACGGTGGGACAGTGATACTGAAAGCATCTACATGCATATAGCTTATGGTCTACGTAAACATGACTTTGTTTCGCTGTCTTAATTGACTTTATTGTTCTTCATCAATATGAATTTACTATTCCAGGAAGCTCTTATGTAGAAAAATAAAAGATACAAATATCTTTATAGATTGTTCCAGGGACTTTTTGAAAAAAAACACAAAACACAAAACAAAAAAAAACCCATTTAAATAAACACCAAACTGTTCAAATGCTTAACAGATAGCATCAAACAACTGTGAACTTCCCTAAACTCTTCAAAACTCATGCTTCAAAATTCTCACCTTGTGTGTCCACCAGTAGTAAATTATAATGATCCATACCAATCCTAAAGACCCTGAATTGAATATCCACCTTAAACCTGGCTCCTGATCCTCGCAAATACCCTGATTTTTCTGTCCCCTTTCTGAGATACTACTAAAACTCTCTCGACAGTGTGCTCTCCCTAACTCTGGTAGGAATACATTCAACTTTATGGTATCCATGAGAGATGATATAGATATAGATATAGATATAGATATAGATATAGATATAGATAT
>NW_024412391.1:23432582-23717647 GCF_014898765.1 Herpailurus yagouaroundi
GATATAGATATAGATATAGATATAGATATAGATATAGATATAGATATAAATTTACTCTTTTTCTTTTTAGCCATACTAGTAAGCTCAATGTTACCCCCTTTTTATTTTAATTTGTACTTCTCTGATGACTGTTGAAGTTGAGACCTTTTCCTTTAAAAAAATTTTTTTTTAATGTGCATTTATTTTTGAGAGAGAAACAGAGTGAAAGTGGGGGAGGGGCAGAGAGAGAGGGAGACACAGAATCCAAAGAAGGCTCCAGGCTCCAAGCAAGTGTTCAGCACAGAGCCCGACATGGGGCTCGAACCCACAAACTGAGATCATGACCTGAGCTGAAGTCGGACATTTAACTGACTGAGCCACCCAGGCGCCCTGAGACCTTTTAACATGCTTAAGAAAATCTGTATCAATACAAACTAAAGGAGAAAAAAACAAAAACAATCTATAACAAAAAAATGATAAAGTAAGATGAATAATGATATGGAATTAAAGTCAAAGAGAGAATAGCAGCAAGTGAATGCTGTAATTGACTAAAAGCTGTACTGGTGATACACTGATAAAAAATTTTTTACGTTTATTTATTTTTTGGGAGACATAGAAAGAGCACAAGTTGGGGAGGGGCAGAGAGAGAAGGAGACACAGAGTCTGAAGCAGACTCCAGGCTCCGAAGTGTCAGCACAGAGCCCGACATGGGGCTCGAACTCACAAACCATGAGATCATGACCTGAGGTGAAGTCGGACGCTTAACCAACTGAGCCACCCAGGTGCCCCTGATGATACACTGATAATAGTGTAAAATTTTAGGAATCTTAACTCTATGAAGCAATCTTCCCAGTGGGACTTTACGACATTATCAAGCAGAACACAGCAGCCAGGCTTCTGAACAGAATGCTGCATTAAAGCCTTAAGAAAAATTTTCTAACAAAGTAATTTTGGTTTATGAATGGAAAATATTAATAAACTTTATAGCTCACTTAATAAGTTTCTAAATAATGAAGAGAGCCTTCATATCAGTCCTCAGGTCATACTCTGAAGGTCACTGATCTAAGGCTTGGTTCCAAAAGGAAAACCACTGGGATATAAGGGAAGATTTATTAATGTGCTTTCCATATCTATATTAATAAAGTTGAATCTCAAAATACTCACCTTGGAAAAATGTCCTAGGTTATCTGATAGCAATATATGTTTAGAAGGTATTAGCTATTCATATCCTATATGTGCTAATAGAAATGACACAGTTTTATATTTAGGGGACTTATTTAAAAACTGATACAAAGAAAATAGCAATAACAAGCACATTATCAGTTATGTATAAATTTCTGTTAACAGATACTGAGAAGGGATTGATCCACTCAGAAACATACCAGAATGTACCTGCCAAAATGAGTATTATTCTCTTGGGAGGTTATTTTTTCTAGCAAATTTGGCTGCTGATTTTGATTAGCAATATATTTATATAAGAGAAAATTTTCTTCTACCCATTAAACAGTTTCCATAACACTGCTGCAGACTCTACAGCTTGGCCTCTACAAAGGCAGCTTAATATTATTTTGAATTTACTTTAGAATTGCTAAAATTGAGGCAAACCAATTTTTTCCTTAAGTGGAAAAGCAGCTCAACAACGTTTAAATGAACCATAACAAAAATGTCCAGTAGCTTCTTAATGAGCTTCAATAGAGTTGTCTAAAGTGAACTGCCAAAGACATTTTTTTTCCCAGAAACTAGAAATAGACCTGTAGGGGCCAAACTCCCAGTCCAAGGCTCTGCCCCAGCTAGTGTTCCTAAAAGCCTGATCTGAAATATCAAAGCAAAATTTATTATCGTTATCCTTATGAGATAATCCCCATAGCAGCCTAGCATTACTATTGTAGCTCACTAAGGGCTCAAGACCTCCCAGTGAATAGTGTGCTTAAATATGCTATTTATAACCAGAAAATATACTTTCAGTATAAGCCATTTTGTAAATCTGTAGATGCAAGAAAAAGGCAATATAGATTTGTGTGTGTGTGAAACTGGGGTATTTTATAAACTGCACCATAGATCTCTAGAGTATGTAGGGAAATTTCGCTTTATTTTGTTTCATTATGTGAAATATCTTTTGGAAATGTTTCTCTTTGGCTTCAGCGAATGTCCTGGCTTAGCCGCTGTGTTACAGGTACTCCAGGAAACTGGAAGACCTGTCTAAGAACTTAGTACCCTTAGCTTGCCTAGTCCTGAGGGTATGTGGCCCTGAATGTCATGCTGATGGTGGACATGGAGAAACTCAAGAGAATAAACAAGGCAAACAACGAGTTGAAATGTTTGGATGTTTGTCTGGAAAACACAGAATCTGGGGGAGCAAAAATGAAGGCTGCACAGTTACCATGCTGATCTCCTCTGCGCGATGAGGGATGACGGAGAGTGGTCACAGCTTTGTCGAGATGTGAATCTAGCAGTCCCTGGATACCATGTTCTGTAGCATAAAAATTGGCTTGTTTAATAAAGATGGCGATCATATCATAGGAGACCCAGAAAAGGCCAGAAGCTTAGTAGAAGGCTGAGACTAGGATCCAAGGAACCATCTAGAAGAGTAT
The DNA here is from genome assembly GCF_014898765.1 of Herpailurus yagouaroundi. Classification (NCBI taxonomy): domain Eukaryota; kingdom Metazoa; phylum Chordata; class Mammalia; order Carnivora; family Felidae; genus Herpailurus; species Herpailurus yagouaroundi. The sequence goes on from NW_024412391.1 coordinate 23,435,153, forward strand.
TAAGGTTTTGTTTGGTCATTTGCTTGTTTCAACTATTCAGAAGCAAATTTACTGTGCAGCTTATGAATCGAAACTTCAGGGTGCCTCACCTGGTGTGTGCTGAGAGTTTCTGAGAGTTTTTGTGAGTCTCAGGTAGAGAGGAGAAGCCAGGTTGCCATCAAGAAGCATTTCTCTGTTGATACCTCTGGTAAATGGCTCAAGAGCTCTCACAAGAAAAGGACCTGGATCTGCATTAATTTTTGGTGGTTTATTTTCTCATTCTAACTAAATGTTTACTCTCTTTTATTACTGATACAGAATTTATTTGTCTTCCCTCTGTCAAACCCTGAGCCAGCCACGTTCCCCAGACTGCCTGGGGAGATATAGGAAAAGGAGCAAACAGGGCAGAGGAGACACTGGAAAAAGACCTATGGGAAGTAGAGACAGCTCTGTCACATGGAGAAGAGGACGAGAAAGGCCATCACCATCCAAAAGAGTCCCATGGCCTCCGGGAGGGCAAAGCCCAGAATGGTGTAGGAGAAGAGCTGTTCAGGGAGGGGCTCCTGGCATAACCAATGATGAGGCTCCCAAATGCAGTCCCTGTCCCAGCCCTGGAGCCAGCCACCCCTACCGTGGCAGCCCCAGCCCCAATGCACTTGGCTGCTGTGCCCTGTCCCTTGAAATGGCGCTGGTTCGGAAGCTGCGGCTGGGAATACGTGAGGTTGGGGGGTGTGGGACTGCCAAGCTGCCAAGGCTCCATCTGTCAGTGTCTCCAGTGGTTTTAGCGACACTGCAGACAGTGACTGGCTCAGCAGCTGAGAGGTGCTCCTGACCAAGAAGGGGCAGGCTAACTTTGGGCAGGCAGACATTTTCAGAGGATGAGGGGCTGTGGCAGGAGAGCTGCTCCCAGTGCAGAGATGACAGAGTGAAATGTCCACTTTTGTACCTAATGTTGTCTTTGCACTTCTGTATTTCTTTGTGGAAGTTCTCCCAATATTGTATAAGCTTCAGGCCAAACAAAATCTGGATTGCCCTTACTTTGTGGTTTGTTCACAATGTCAGACAGGTAGCTGGATTCTTTCTTGACACTTTAGAAATACATACGATACGCTAACTAATTTGGATGTAAATTTTAAAAAGTAAAAAATAAAATACAATAAAAAAGGAAAAAAAAAAAGAAATACATATCCTGTAAACAGATAGTTTATGGAACAACTGTAGTGTTTGTTACTCATGTCAGAGTGATAGCCTTAGAAAGACCCATCTCAGAGACAAGGTCAGGAACAGAGAAAAGGTTTTCCGTACGAGACTGCTTTCTAACAGTTTTGATTGCACAAATGCTGTTATTTAGTTTTCTAATACATAGCTATTAAGAGATAAAAAAAGAACCTGTTCATCATATATATTATGTAAGAAAAATGAGACACCACACTAACAGGCAGCAGCTGGACACATCCAGGTGTTTGACACTTGGATGTATGATGGAAACCTTTGGGGTCAATGTGGAGTTCATAGGTTTATGAACTCCTGGATGACTACATAGCAGAGCTGATAAAGGGAATAATGTAAGGGAAACCAACAGACCTGTACTAAAAAAGTATAAAGGAAAGAGTCTAGAAGTTTAACAGGGTAATTAATATGTACAAAATACAAATTAGTTTGCATTCACTGAGGAATTGTGATAATTTTATTTTAAGAACATATTTTAGTACCCAAAGGATTTCTTTCCATAACAATTAGTTGGAATCGTAATTGGTTTAATTATGTAAACAGTTCAACTGTATAAGATAAATATGGCATTCCTGTTTTTGGCTTAAAATATCTTTTTCTTTCAGAAGTTAAGAAAAGCATACTTGCATGTTCCTAGAGAATTTTACAATGAAGAGTGGGTAAAGTTTTGGTCTGCCTTTGAAGGTAGAATAGTTGATATTTAGATCATTGATGTAATTATAAGGATGTTGTTTGGAGTTTTCATTTAGCGTGATATTATTAAATATGGAGAGTAATTTTTAATGCTCCTAAAAGCAAGTATTCTACATTCTTATGTATTTTGTCAGTATATTTTAAAATGTAAAATGTATTTCCTCTGACAAAGGATAGAATAAGATAAAAAAAAAAATCCCCCTCATTAAGGAACTAACTCAATTGATGCATTCTACATCTGGTAGATACTCAATAAATGTTTGTTGAATGAAGGAATTATTTTAACTATTATATAAATGCTTTCTAGAAATAAAGTGCATATATTTTTAAATGACCCAATGATAACTAAACTCTAAAAATGACTAGTGTTTGCTAATGGATGGGAAAATAATTTTTAAGAGGAGCTTTTCAAACTATTGAGCACATTTTTATTTGAGTTTTTTTTTAATATATCTTTTTATTCCTAGCTGCTGGTATAGTTGCTGCCGTGAGTAGATACTAAATAAATGTTTGTTGATTTGACGGATAAATGAGGCATTTTAAGGGTTAGTCCTCTCATCTGAAATTATACATAGTTTGTTTATATTCGGGTTGACAATTTATTTATGTAATGATATGAGATTGTGATTGTCAGCAACGTATAGAAAGTGCTAAGCATGAGACCCTCCAGGAAAATTAAAAAAAAAATAGACTAGATGAGAAGTAGAGGAAATTTTATAGTCTCAGGAATGACAATGCTTCAGTAATTATACGGCCAAAGATAGTAAGTATGGCAAGTAATAAGCATGGGCCAGTAAAAAGGACAAAAGAGGGAATTTGAGGTTGTGAAAAAAACACAAAGGGGATGATTAAGATATATATGGGAAGTCAGAGTTTACTTAATGAAGCTAAAGCAATGGTATGTTGAGGAGTAATGAGGTATTTGGCTAGAAAATATGAGAATTGTGGATTCCATTGATGAAGGGCCTTAGATGCCAGACTCAAGAATTTAGATGTCATAGACAAGAGATTCTAAGAGACTAGCATGATAAGAGAAGTGTTTGAAAGACATAATGCTGGCAGCTGTGTGCAGCATAGAATGACAAGTTCAGAAGCTAGAGGCTTAGCATATCCTAGTAAGATGAAGGTCTGCTTTTGAGAGGTTTCTAGGGTAAGGAAAAGGAAGCTATAAATGTAGGAGAGGTGGGGGCAGGACAGCATTGACTAAGGGCAGATTCAGGGTGCCAGTTAAAGGAGTAGGGTCAGTTGGCTGGGTTTAAGGCTTATTTACATTTCAGATGTCACAGACTCCCTAAGACATGCCCTCTGACATAGATGATGGGAAAGGATGAAATGTTAAGACATAAATTGTAAACTTCAGGAATTACCAACATGAGTGTGATAGCTGAAAACTGCAAGAATGGGTAATATAGAGAATCCATAGAAAGAGGAGAACAAAATATTAAAGTAAGCTTTGACCTCACAGGTGGGTCAAGAAGAGAGGAGGAGATGGGAAACAGCGAAACTATAGCTGAGGAAAGAGGATATCATGTTTTCAGAGGAGAAGGAAGATTTCAGGGAAACAGTGACCAACTGGGTCAACTGTAGTCAAGGAAACCAAAAAGTTGGACACGTGAAAGCTCAGGGGAAAATTCATTCATTTAGGGGCAGAGGAGGGGAAATTTTTTTTTCTTTTTTTTTTTAACAACCTTTTTGATATGTCATTGAAAAATTTGAGGGTGGACGTTGTATTATTAATGTTTTCAAGGAGATTAATACTAATCTTAATATGGGGAGATAGTGATTCTAAATAAATAAATAGTGACTTGATTCTTAGAATTTTGCTGCTGAAAGCTGTATGGTTCAAAAAAATCAGGTAATTCCAATCCTCAGATGCTGAAGATAAGCAGTTCAACTCAACTTCCAGCTGGAAGAATTGACTACATGTTAGGGGGATGAATCATTTTAAAAGGGTTGGATTGTTCTTAGTAACTTGTTACCAAGGCTTCTGGATATGTTTCTGTTGCTTTGCTTGGTTTTCAAAGGCCTGGAAGTGGAAAACAGTAAAGAATTTAATCCTGTGGAAAACAGAAAAAAAAAGCTCATTTCTATGCTCACTCAAAATACATAGGAGAAGGACATGAAAATAAGTCGGAAGTTGAAGTTGACAGTTAGGCTCCTGGCTCTGTGACTTTGTCATTCACAGAGGAAGTGAAACAGAAATGAACCTTGTTTTTTGTTTTTGTTTGTTTGTTTGTTTTAATAGGAGTCTATATGCATTTGATGACAAACAGTAGATCATGTTTAAATAAATTTTTGTAATACATGGTGAAACATGACTTCCTACTAACCTGAAGATTTATGGTCAATTTTCTTACCCAAGCTTATTGGTAATGTAAAGCTAACAAGGCTGAACGTTATTTGCACTTAACTCTTTGCAGTACCACTGTCAAATAGATATTTCAAGGTGGTCACTGCTTACAGAGTCAACTGGTTTATTAAACAATTTTATCCTGGTGAAGTATAAGCATAAAATGATTATATTTTTTCTCCAATTGCTATTTTCAACCATGCTCTGTTAAATCACTCTTTCTAGTCCTCTTAAAATTATCTCAGGTTGTTTTCGTAACTTTTCATCCATTCCAAGATATTAAAAAATCAGTTCCATTCTGGAATGACACAAGCTCAGCAACATGCCAAATTAACCCAGTTCCTCTCTTTATGTTTTGTGCTTAGTAGTCTAAGGAAACTGCATTGTGGGTCCTGTTCTTTCATTTCTTCTCCCTTTCTAATTCTGTCCTATCCCTTTCTGGGTTTCTTTTCTCCTCCTCCACTGGAGCCTGGGAAGAGAAATATGAGAAAGGCCAAATGTTCATACCTGCATTCCAGAAGGCTGGCTCTCTTACATGGAATGCAAGTATGAGTTTTTAAAGAGTTCTGTGCAGGTTCCTACTCAAGGGTGCCTCTCATATTCTCTTGTTGCTGTGGTCCTCCTGGTCATAATATTAGTAAGACAACTCGAGCATGGATACCCTCCTAGGAGTTTGTATCTGAGAAGTATAGACTGCTCCAGTAGAGTCCCCGTACTGCTGTACTTCTCCAATTCAATTTTTTTTTTAACTACGTAGGCACTGAAGGCAGATCCCAATCCTGCTCCCCAAGGGGAAATTAGATGGATTCCCCACTTTTTTCTCATCGCTTGGCTTATTATGGTGGCTGAAAGAGTGGAATCACCATCTTTTCTCTTTTGCCTTTCAGGCAAGAGATGGCAATATCTCTCCACCCACTGTGGCTAGCTCCCTAGACCCTAGAACCTGTTGGCTTCTCTTCATCCTGTTTACACTCTTGTACACTGTTCTTTTATTAAGCCTCCTTCAACACCTATTAGAATGTATCATGTGTGCAGTGTCATGGCTCTAACTGAAACAGATAATAAACAATCTCAACAACTCTATACTATAAATATTTTAAGGTAAGATGTGATTTACACAAAATAGTTCTTATGAAATTTGCATCTCTGAATGTTACTAGACAGAAAGAAAACTTGAATAGGGTAAGTTGAATTAAAATCTCAGCTCTGACATATATAAGCTCATTTGTAAAGTGGACATATACATCCCTACTTCATGAAGTTGACATGAAGATTCAATGAGATAAAGGAAACACGATTCCACACAGGTCATAGTCGATAAATATTCATTCAACATCTACATGATTCAAGACACTAAGTGCTTTCTATACAACACTAAGTGCTTTCTATACAATAAAGTGTTCTACAAATGCAAGTTGATTTAATTCTTAATCTGATACAGGAGAAATATCTTGAAGTCATGAAAACATTCTTCTTTGTATAGAATGAGGAAGACCAGAGTGGACGAAGTGGAACTAGCTTTTCTTGGTGTTCTTCACTTGATTCTCTGACTGTGAAACATCAGCATAAAATCTGATTTATACTCTCTGGTAATAAGATTAGCAACACAATATGTTTTAAAACATTAAACTTGCTGGAACTTATTTAAAGTTTCTTTAAATGTTTATTTTTGAAAGAGAGAGAGACAGAAGGCATGAAGGGGAGAGGCAGAAAGACAGATAGACACAGAACTTGAAGTGGGCTCCAGGCTCTGCGCTGTCAGCACAAAGCCCGACACAGGGCTTGAACTCACAAACTGTGCGATCATGACCTGAGCCAAAGTCGGACAGTCAACTGACTGAGCCACCCAGGTGCCCCGCTGGAACTTATTTTTTTATATATGAGAACAACAAAAGTAAAGCAAGAGTACCAAACAACCCAATATAGACTGTTCCTTTTTTTTAATGTTTATTTATTTTGAGAGAGAGAGAGAGAGAAGGGACAAAGAGAGAGGGAGACAGAATCTGAAGTGGGCTCTGCATTGACAGCAGAGACCCTGATGCAGGGCTCAAACCCATGAACTGCAAGATTGTGACCTGAGCTGGTCGGGCACTGAACCAACTGAGCCACCCAGGCACCCCTAGACTATTTTTAAATGCCACTATTAATAAGTGAAAATATGGCAATTATATTGAGTATCCATAACTTAAAAAATTTTTAAGCAAATTTCAAATGGTAAATTTTAATTTTTAATTAATATTTGAATAAATATTCAAGAAACTTTGGTTAAAGAAAGAATCTTGTACAGAGCATTAGAAGGCTTGGGATTTAGATATATATTTGCCATTAACACGGTATTGACTTTTAATAATTTAACTCTCTGAGGTCTTATTTCTAGTTCTATGGTTCAATTAATATATTTTTATGACTTATTAATTTGTAAATAATATATTTGATATTCCAAAATTCCTAATTCAATGCAGGTGAAAAATGTGTTAAACTCAGCGCTGCTCTGGGACCGAGTGGGATAAAGAAGATCTAGTCCTGTCCTCAATGAGTTAGAAGGAATAAAATGTCAGTGCCAGTAAGAAATAAATTCTGTAACTGAGATTAATAAAGTGCTTAATGAAACTGCCAAAAGGAGCATTTTTTTTTCCTACTTGAGGGAAATGACATTGCAGGGTAGATAGCTTTTATATATATCAGTATTCTAGCTGAAAATTGTCTTACAGAAAAACCTTGCATTAAAAAAAATATTTCCTCAAAACCATTTGCATCTTTTAGGGTGGGGGATGAAAAGAAAATTTTAACTTGATAATTTTTGATATCTGGTAAAAATGAGTATTTTCTTTTAATAGATTTTGACCTAATGCCTGACAAGTGCATTACTTCATTAAAATAGTTCTTTAGAATTAACACCAAAGTGGAGACTTCTGCTTTTCCTATTCAATATTTCATCAAGGATCCTAGCTCTGCACTTTAAACATAGGGAAATACACAGTTTGTGCATAGTCACCTGAGGACCCCTACTTGATGAGCTTGGAGATATACCAAAACCTGCAATAATAATAATTACAAATTTAAAAACAATATTTATTTATGTATTTATTTTGAGAGAGAAAACATGTGAGCAGGGGAGGGGCAGAGAGAGAGAGGGTGAGAGAGAATCCCAAGCAGGCTCCAAGCTGTCAACACAGAGTCCGACGTGGGGCTCAAACCCACGAACCCATGACCTGAGCCAAAATCAAGAGTCAGATGCTTAATCAACTGAGCCAGCCAGGCATCCCTGCAATAATAATAATTTTTTAATGGGGCACTTGGGTGGCTCAGTCACTTAAGCATCCAACTTTAGCTCAGGTCATGATCTCATAGTCCGTGAGTTTGAGCCCTGCGTTGGGCTCTGTGCTGACAGCTTGGTGCCTGGGACCTGCTTCAGATTCTGCGTCTTCTTCTCTCTCTGCTCCTCCCCTGCTCACATGCTCTCTCTCGAAAATAAATAAACATGAATTTTTTTAAAAAAATAATAATTAAAAAATGCTCAAATGTTACTGTACCACTGTAGTAAGACTCTAAATTTAAATTATAACCACAGGCATCAGGGTGTTCTATATTCAAATATGTGCTGAAATTTCAGTGTTTGGAAAATTTTTAATTCCAGAAGGGAAGATGATCTTTTTGTTACTTGAAGTATAATTACAATACAATATTATATTAGCTTCAGTTGTACAACATACTGATTTAAAAAAAAATTTAACGTTTAATTTATTACTGAGAGACAGAGAGAAACAGAGCATGAGCATGGGAGGGGCAGAGAGAGGTGGAGACACAGAATCTGAAGCAGGCTCCAGGCTCCAAGCTGTCAGCACAGAGCCGGATGTGGGGCTCAAACCCACAAACTGTGAGATTATGATCTGGGATGAAGTTGGTCGCCCAACCGACTAAGCCACCCAGGCGCCCCTATATTGGTTTCATAATTCTATACGTTACTCAGTGCCCACCATGGTAAGTGTAGTCACCATTTGTCACCATATAACATTTTTACAATATTATTGACAATATTCCCTATGCTGCATCTTTTTTCATCTCTGTGACTTATTTATTTTATAACTGAAATTTTGTATTTCTTAATTCCCTGTTTTTCCTACCCCCTCTCCCAGATTATCCTTTAACTATAAGAATTCTTCAGGGTCCCACTTATATTGGTCAAATATATGATGTAATTGTATGTAATACGTATAAATACGTATATTTATAAATTAATTTTTAGACTTGCAACTCAACTTTGTTATGTTATTACCAGTGTTTCTAAAATCACGGGTATATTTATTCTATATCTAGACTTACATTACAGTTGTACCAAAATAGCTACCAACGTAAAAGAAATATGTGAAGTACCCTTGTATAAAGTGAAACATAATAGCTAATTTAATTTTGAGTAGGTGCATATTTTATACATTTCTTCTTGCTTAAAACAAAGACACACTTACATGATCATTAAATTTCAAGGTCTTGAAAAGCCCTAATAAGAAGTTTCTTCTTTGGTGTATAAGGTGGCTGGGCAAAAGTGGTGGTGGTGGTCAGTGTGTGTGTTTTGGAGGGGGAGTAGGAGTTCACAGCCTTCCTTCTCCCTCGCCTCGGGAAAGAACAGGTATTGCCAGTTTATCGTGTCTCCCTCTCCTGCCCTCTAAAAAGAAGAGTGCAATTCTCTTGAGTAAAGCTATCATAGAGCCCCTAACTGCATTCCCCCAGAGGGATGTGCAGGTAGAAGGAAATGTGACATGCCGGAAGAGGCTCTCTGGTGGGGAGGAGAAAAGTGGTTGAGGGAACTAGATCATGGAGAGAAGTGAGTCCTCTTGCACTAAGAATGTCAGAGGTATCTGGGCACTTCAAGGTGTTAAAAAAAAGAAACAGGATTATAATTGGCATCATCTCGAACCATGTCCTGGATTGCTTAATGTTTTCAAAATGAGCTGCTCATGATTAGAGTTTGTGTTTAGGGCATGCTGTACTCAATCACATGGAGCATGGCAACAGGTTATATATGTAAGACAGACTCCTTTGTAATAAAGGAAGAAAAGTCCTTCAAGATGCTTGGCATACAGTAGATGCTGTATAAATATTAGAAATTATGAAGAATTTTCTTCAAGAAGACAGGCTTACAAATTGCAGGGTACTTGAAGAAAGAATCTCTTTGAAAAAGGATTATTTCATTTTCATTATAACAACACTACAAATTCCTTGTATTTTCTCTTCTTTTCTTTCTTTCTTTCTTTCTTTCTTTCTTTCTTTCTTTCTTTCCTTCCTTCCTTCCTTCCTTCCTTCCTTCCTTCCTTCCTTCCTTCCTTCCTTCTTTCTGAGAGAAAGAGAGAGAACATAGGGGAGGGACAGAGGGAGAGAGAGAGAGACAGAGAGACAGAGGGAGAGAGAATCCCAAGCAGATTTCATGCCCAACTTGGACCCTGATGCAGGGCTCGGTCTCACACTGGTGAGATCATGACCTAAGCTGAAATCAAGAGTCGGACTCTTGAACAACTGAACCACCCAGATGCCCTTGTATTTTCTAATCTGTTTAATTTCCTGTTATTTCAAGTAGTATTCTGTATGATAATATTCTAGCACATGAAATAATTTGGGCAACCTCATGGAATTTCCTAATTTACAATTTGGCCTAAAGCAAACTCTTATGTACATTTACATTCTTTTTTAAAAAGCATAATTATTAATTATTAATTTCTCCAGAATGTATTCTCTTCATGTGAAAGACCTAAATTATTAAAACTATAAAAACTACTGCAGATATAGCACATTTATAAAATCCAGTGTTATAGAAAGTGTGGGGGGAAATTTGCATACTGTTGGGAATATTAATAGGAGGATATGAACAATATATACCAAAAGCTTTAAAATGGTACAAATCCTTTGGCATAACCAATTAAGTTCTAGAAATTTATCCTAAGGAAATAATTAAGCATGAACTTACAGATTCACCTACAAGATGTTCTGTATTTATTACTTATTAAAAAATTATGACAAAAAATTAAAACAGATTAATAAATAAGCCAGAATTTATCTACTATACAGTAGAATTCAGCAACTAAAAAGTATATTACAGGTAACTTTGGTATTTTTTTGCATGTAAATAACACATGAATAAATGTTTAAATGGTATTTAAATAGAGTAAAAAGTTAAAGGCTCAAATTGCTATTTTCAGTAATGAAAATTATGAACAACCCTCCCACTAGGGACATCTATGAAGCTGACAAAAAAATTTTTTAAACACCTTCAAAGTATGAAAACCTTCACAAAATGGTAAGAATTTATGGAACTAGTTTCTAATATAGCTTGTAATAAAGAAAGCCAAACGACAGTGAAATAAAAATATCATTGTACTGGCAGAAAATAATTTCCAACTTTGAGTTCCATACCGAGAAAAGTATTTTCCACAATGGATGCAAGAAGAACAAACAACCAAACAGACAATTTCAAGAGAAATTTAAAAATCTGCTTTGGGCAGAAGGAAAATTATCTCAGATGGAAGTCAGAAATCTAAGAATAGGAAAGAACACAACAGTGATGGTAAATATGTTGACATATATAAATGAATATTAACTGTATGTAAAAATAATGATGACCTGAGGTTTCTTAAAAAAGAACTAAAATAAATAAAAAAATAACAATTAGTTGAGAAGGGAGTACAAAGAAACTGTTGTTAAGAATTTGTCCAAGAATAGGGCCAACATATTGATTAACATTAAACTTTATAAATTAGGAATACATGTAGGAACTCATAGACTATGAATTAAAAGCAGGTGAATTGCATATATAACTTCCAAAAAGAGAAAAAATTTAAAATATTAAAAATGTATTTAAAAGAAGAGCAGAGGAAATAGAAAAGTGTGATAAATGGAAAGCACAAAATAGGTTAGCAGACTAAAAGCCACATGATGTACTCTATATTAAAAGAAAGAGGATTGAGTGCTCCAGTTAAAAGACAAATATTGTCTAATTGTATAGTAAAAAAAAAAATACAAACATGAGATTAAATCATATGAAATTGCTAATGGTTGATAATTTTCAGACCATAGGCATTGCAATTTCATTTGATTCAGCTAAAATATTATTTGGAGGGGCACCTGACTGGCTCAGGTCACGAACTCACGAGCTGATGAGTTCAAGCCCCGCATCGGGCTCTGTGGTGACAGCTCAGAGCCTGGAGCCTGCTTCGGATTCTGTGTCTCCCTCTCTTTATGCCCCTCCCCACTCACACTCTGCCTCTCTCTTTCTCTTAAAAATGAATAAATATTGAAAGAAAACGTTAAAAAATAAATAAAATGTTATTTGGAAGAGACACATATAAACTGTTAGGACAGAGAAACATTTAAGTTAAAAGAATGGAAAAGATAGCTGTGCAAACTAAACTAACTAAAATAACGCTGATTTATCTAGATTCATAGACAAAATAGAATTAAAACCAGAAAGCATTATCAGAGATGAAGAGAGTCAGTAATGATCGAATTTCATTTCAGTGAGTCATCACAATTTATAATTTGTCAGCACCTAATTACAGTAGTCTCAAAATATAGAAAACACAATGGACAAAAATACAAAATTGACAAATCTAAATCAGAATAGGGTAGGTTAGCATGAATTTCTCAGTGATTGAAAAGACAAAGAAAAAACCAGTAAAGAAATCTGACGTTTAAATTTTCTGATTTGAACAACATAATTAACAACAAATCAAGGGGTGACTATAGAACATTATCTGCAACAACTTCTATATAAGCTCTAGTGGTGTACACCAAAGGAAGAGGTAATGAACTTGAAACGGATCAACAGGATTCCATAGGAATTTAAGAAACAAAGACAAAATTAAAAATAAAGGAAACCAAATGTTGACATGTGAAACTGGAAACAACCCAAAAGAATACACAAATAGTAGAATATAGAATATACTATAAATGTAGAATACATAAATAATCATATCATATATTAATAGAAGAAAGCTCCAGAAACGTATTTACCAAGGAGTTAACAGATAATAGGTAACAATTATTGTCTCTTTTTCTTTTATTTTTCTATATTGTCAGTTTTTCATTAAATATTTGTTGAATAATCTTTGTAAATAAAAAGCTTATTTTTCATTTACCAAAAACAAAATAAGGGACAGATTATTCCAATATTTAAATGAGGCACTATCTTTTCAAGTGTGAGGTAGAGATAAGCTGTATGAGAATCATTTCGGCTATTTTAAGAATTATCTCGGCTATTTATCAAAGCTTCATGCCAGACCTACAATCAGAATATTTGGGGGTTGTGTCTGGGAATCTGTAGGTTAATATTTTGACATTCAAGTTAGAGAACCATGGAAATAGAAGAAAAGTGACAATGGTTAAATATGGGAAAGCTAGCAATAATCTCAATGATTGATGGTTATAATAAATGCCACATAGATCTCCTTCACTTTAATCCACTGATATGGCAAGATGAATCAATTGTGGATATAAAATCTATTATTTTGCTGTCATATTCTCAGAGGATGGTTCTGTGATTTCAGAAATAGAACACCATAATGGAATTAATTTTGATATTCACAAATAGTGACGATGTATTTAGCTTTAACTTACGTACCTCTGAAACCATGATTTTGAGGGGTTATTTTGTTATTACTTCAAGCATACAGGGCTCGACATTTTATCAAATTCTTAACTGTAATTAATTTAGATATACACTTGTGTGTTCCTGCATATGCCTAGCTAAAGACTAAATACTATGATTTGGAATATATATTTTGAGTGGGTTGGAGGGGATGGTATTTTTAACAGAGGCTCTAAATAATAGGCACTAAAAGAATTGTTTCCAATTTCTAAAAACAAATAAAGTACAGCTCAGTAGTTTGATAGATGTCTATGAAGTATTACCAAGATTTCCTTACACTGCATACTAAGGAAATTTAGCCAAAGTTCAAAGGGGTAGTAGCCTTTATTTTGCCAGGAAGTTCTATAATTCGGGTGAACAGATGCAGATAGTCTCAAGTATAGGGGACTGCATCATGCACAATGCAGTTTAGTAGAAATAGTGTGACATAGTGCTTAGAAACATTAGTTCTGGGATGCAAACTGGTGCAAGCCACTATGGAAAACAGTATGGAGATTGATCAAAAAATTAAAAATAGAATTACCATATGATACCACTACTGGGTATACACAAAGAAAATGGAAGCACTAATTTGAGAAGATATACGCACCCCTATGTTTATTGCAGCATTATTTATAAGAGCCAAGATATGGAAGCAACCCATGTGTCCATCTATAGATAAATGGATAAAAAAGAGGTAGTGTCTATATATAGTGGAATAAATGGATTATTACCAATATCACTAAGTTGTAGCACATCTGTATTAGCCAAGTTTCGCTAGAGAAACAACCAATAGGAACCTACACAGAATAGTTATGCACAAATATAAATGTATATACAGATACAGATATAGTTGTGACATATCTATGATGTATACAGATCCATGTGTGTATGCATTTATGGGTGGGGGAGAGATTATAGGAATTGCATCATGCAGTTATGGAAGCTGAGGAGTTCCATAATCTGCCATCTGCGAGCTGGAGAAACAGGAAAGCCAGTTGTGTAATTCAGTGATGTCCTAGGGCAGGAAAGGTGATGTCCCGCTCAAGCAAACAGCAGCTTCACCCTTCCTACACCCTTGTGTTCTATTCAGGGCCACAAGGGGTTGGATGATGTCCACCTGCCCTGGTGAGAGTGATCTTCTTTACTCAGTCAATGGATTCTAATGCTGATCTCTTTTGGAAACACCCTCACAGACATGCCCAGAAATAATGTTGATCAACTATATAGGCGTCCCTTAGCCTACTCAATAAACACATAAAACTAACAATCACAACATCACATTTGCATTTTCCTGTTAATGAAAGTGTATTTATATCTGTGATTGTTTTCCTTACATATTTGTCTTAAAAGTTCATTTGTTAGAACTCTTCACCGGGAGGGTCTTACACATGTCGGAAGAAATATTTTGATATGCAGCTTGGGGTGAGGGCATGACATCCACACGGGGCATTTCTGATAACTGTCTTGTCTTTCCTTAGAATTCTATTCCAGTGCCAGTCACTTTAACCCTCTTCTGTTAGTTTCTTTAGCCATGTCAGCTCCATCATTTTCCTTTTGTAAGCCTCCCCTCCACATCTCCTCTCTTGGCATCTGACTCTACTGTGAACTAAAATTTGATTTTCTTTTGGTGTCTTTAAATTTCACTTTCATACTCATTACCAAACTTGACAAATGTTCTTGGATGCTGCTCCTTTTAGAGGAACTAGAAGTAGTCTAAATTTTAAATAATTCCCCTGATACATGGGGTGTATAAAATACACATATCGATGTGTACATCTACATATGCAGATGGTCCCCAAATTACAGTGTCTCAACGATTTTTTGACTTTATGATGGTGCAAAAGTGATACGAATTCCGCTGAAACCATTCTTCCAGTTTTTGATTTTGGTCTTTTTCCTGGCTAGCAATATGCAGTATGATGCTGTGTTGTGATGCTGGGCAGTGGCATCAAGCCACAGCTCCCAATCAGCCACACAGCCATGAGAGTAAGCTATGATCCACTTATAGCCCATACATTCTGTAGCCATACAGCCATTCTGCTTTTCACTTTCAATACAGTATTCAGTAAATTACAGGAAATATTCAACACTATTATAAAATAGACTTTGTGTTAGATGACTTTTTGTCCAACTACAGGCTAATGAGGGTTTATCTGAATGTAGTCCCACCATTAATCAAGAAAAGTCTGTGTATAAAATCCTATACATGCACCCCCTATACATATATACTCACTTGGCTTTATAGTCGTGGATAAGATAGGTAAATTTAAGGATACTCTATAGGATTGAGACATTGCTTTGAATACCCTGATAGAACCGTTGATAAAGGGTGCTGGGACTATAGCAACCCAAGGGGAAAATGACATGTCATAAAAACAACAACAACAACAGTATCTGAAAACATCCTTTTTGTTTTACTTCTCTTTCCTTACCACCCTTCACTGTATAAAGTTTAGGAGCTTACATTAAAATTGATTCTGATTGACTGTGAGAGAGTGAAACAATTCTGAGTGACTGTGAGAGAAAATCAATCAGGATTTTCTTCCCCACTGAGAGTGACATGAGATGGCATCACTAGACAGGGACACTTCAAAGACCCATGTGGTTGATGAATTAATGAAGAAACAGTAATTACTACCTCGATCAAAATATGGCTGTTTATTGTCCAGCCCATTCATGCAAGTCATGACACTTGTCACTATCAATTACTGCCAATTGCAAAGGAATACAAGGTTTTGTTAACGTTAGCATCTCCTAATCGGTGGGACATATTACAAATATTAACATCAAAAATATCACTTCAGGAATTAAAAATGCTCCTTTATTCTGGTCCTCTGCAGGCTTCAGAAGGGCTGTTCTGGGGAGGACATGAGGCACAAGGTATAAGGCCACAGAGAGGAGCCACAAACTATCAAGGAGATGTGGATGTAGAGGTAAGAAGTTAACAAAACACTTCATACTCCCTGTGACCAGCCTTACCCAAGAATGTGCAAATACCGTCGTTCTTGGGAAGAATTAGTGCCACTCAAGGCTTCTGTCAAGAAAGTGTATCCCCAACTGAAATTACCAAGGCCTCACCATAGCAGGATCTTAAGGAGCTCTGGGGTATCTGCCATGGGAGATTACATCCTTGATATCAAGGTCTTTCCTGCTGGTGTTCCTCTGATCATACCTCTTCCTGTAACACAATGTCTACTAAATGGTACACTCATGGTCTCTTCAAGTGTGCACTAAGCGTTACTAAAAACTGAGAGAGTTTAGGGTTGGTAAGCAGACCGGTTTATGACATCAATTGCTCATTGTCTATTTACATGTGTCTCAAAAGTACCCCCTTTGCATCTGATGACCTTTGGACACATTTCCCAATCCTGCTCATTATGACTTGCCTGCTGTCCATTTTAATCCTTTACTGTAGATATGCTTGTCATGGCCCTGCAAATCCTGGGACAAGGATTTGGACTTCAGTGCCCCTTTACTTGAGAGCAGGGATCAACAGGGGCACCTGGGTGGCTCAGTTGGTTAAGCATCGACTTCGGCTCGGGTCATGATCTTGCAGTTTGTGGGTTCGAGCCCCGCATTGGGCTCTGTGCTGACAGCTCGGAGCCTGGAGCCTGCTACGGATTCTGTGTCTCTGTCTCTCTCTGCCCCTCCCCCACTTGTGCTCTGTCTATCAAAAACAAATAAAATGTAAAAAAAAAAAATTTTTTTTAAAAGAGCAGGGATCAACAGAATCCACTCTATACATAGTCCTACTCTAAAGACTCCAATCTTGGCAAAACTCTGGGTTCTAATCACACTGTTAATCTAACCCAAATTCTCATGGTATTTTATTTATTTGGCTCAGATATATTACTATGGACAGGAACCTCCTTCCATACTCAACTTATTTTATTCACCTTTCTGCCCCCGAAGATCACTACATACTCACATTCGTTTCTAGATGAACCTTCCTTCCTTCACTTGACTTCACACCTTGGAGAAGCAGTATCATATTGAGTCAAGGATTCAAATGCCCTTTTCTCAGTACTAGGTCTCCTATGTTAATGGGTTGTATCAAAGCCTTAAGATGAGGAAAGATGCAGGAGATGAAGCTGAAAACTGTAGTGGAGTTTTGCTCTATAGCACCTCACCTATTGAAATCGACAAACTCATCTTTTTTACGTATAGGACCCTATCTCGGACTCTGTCTCGCCTCCAGATGACCTAGTTTGACCTTGGCTAGTAGCCCTTTTCTTTCATTTGTTCTTGGCTCTGACAGTCAGGCTGCCTCTTGAGTTCCTGTCCTGGTTTTTAGACCACAAATAATAATAACTTGTTTTGTATTGGTCTTTTTACCCCATAGTTAAAATATTTTGTAAGATTCAGACTGATCTGGGTTCAGATCCACTTTGTGCTTTTTATTAGCTCAGGGAATGTAGATAACCTAACCCTTATGAACTTTAGTTATCTCCTGTGTAAAATAAGAGTGGAAATGGGTAAGTTTCAGGGTTTTTGAGGCATTAGCAGAAACTCAATAAATGGCAGACATTTATGTTATTGTAATCGTTTTTATTATAATACTCCGCATCTCCATTTACTACCTGTCTCCAGAAACAGTGTTCAGTTCTTTTTGGCTGTCTGCTCTTTTCTCCTCTCACTATTTGTTCCTTACTGACCTCCATCAACTTTAAGTTATAACGAACAGTTTTGGGTTCCCATTTTGGAAATTTTGTCCTCAAATACCCTAACTTATCTGTGAGAGTTCACTCACAGTAATCTTGTAGCTTGGAGTGATTTGTTTCCCATTTCCTGGTAAGCACCTTTTGTCTTGGCATATTATTAACATACCTTTTTTGAGTTCCTGTACTCAATTTCCAAAGTGTAGAGTGGGGGCTTCCACACACATTCAAGCAATGCTCTGACACCAATTGGATGCCCTACAATTCAACTCGATTCTGACACTACCTATCCAGAGATGGCATCAGATTCCACAGGTTGAAGACTGCCTCACCCCTTAAACACCAGTCACAAATGCAAATTGTCACTTGTGCTTCTGACCAACTGACTATGAATCAGGTTCCCACAAACGCCTCCTCAGATTTGATTAATTTGTCAGTGTGGCTCAGAGAATTCAGAGAAACTTTTTACTTACTAGATCATCAGTCTATTATAAAAGGATATAACTCAGGAACAGCAAGATGGAGGAGATGCATCTTGTAAGGCATGTGGGAAGGGGCCCAAACTTCTACCCTCTCCAGGCACGCCACTTGCCCCACACGTCCCCATCTTCGCCAACCCCGAAGCTCTCCAAACTCCATCCTTTTGCGTTTTTATGGAGACTTTACTACATAGGCAAGATTGATTAATTCAGTGGCTGTTGGTGATTAATTCAACCCCCAGCCACTGTCTTCCCTCCCTGGAGGTTGGGAGGTGTGAGTGAAAGTTCCAACCTTCTGATCACGTGGTTGGCCCCACTGGCAACTAGCCCCCATCTTTAAGTGCTTTCCCAAAGTCACCTCATTAACATAACAAAAGACACCTTTATTACTCTTCATCAGAGGAAATTCCAAGGGTTTTAGGAACTTTGTGTATGAAATGGGGACAAAGACCAAATACATATTTCTTATAAACAATAATCATAATATTGCAATATCCCTCTTACTCTCAAAATACTTTAAAATATATGATCATCCAATGCTGACCAGACCATGCCTTGCTTTTGAGCTCTGTGCTTTTTAATATTTCCCTGACTTAAGCCTGCCATTTTGGTAAACACGTCCTGCTCTCTCTTTAGTTCATGCTTGTTTGTGTGACTTATAGAACCATCCTTGAATCTTGACAAATGAGATGTGGGTTCTAGTCCTGTGTCTTCACACTCACCATCCCTGAGACCTAAGGAAACAATGTCTTAAGCTTCAATTTCTGCATCTCCTTAAAATAAAGTGATGGTAACGTTGCCTTGTTCCTCACAGGGTTGTTACGAAGCTAAAGCTAAGTATGTGTGAAAGAATTTGGTAACTGGTAAAACATGTACAATTATTAGGACGATTCTGGCGGGCTGCTTCCCAGACATTCTTGGACTCCTACTAAAAAAGGCAATGCTACACACCAAGGAAACACATAGTTTGTTGATACATGATTCTGTTACTAAGGTGTGCAATAAAAACCTAAAGTGAAGCTCAGGTAAATACTTCTGGTTGTTATATGTTTGTGAAGTTCAGCCATTTTCATTCTAGAAAAAAATTCTCCTTTCCTATAAGGAACTATTTTTGTTGGTGGAATCATGAGCAATGAAGAAAAAAGATGGGAATTTGTAGAAAGCTGAGAATGAAGGAGTATCTGGACACGGTGATACTATGATCCTCTTCAGTCGCATTGTTTAACTGAGTCATGTCCCTGGAAGATGACAGGCTGTTGGAGGTTCACACTTGATGGGAGCACGTCAGGATCACAATCTTGTGCAAATGTGTATAGTTTCATCCCCTCGCTTCTCTCACAGGGATTGAATATTAAGTTATGCTGAAGCCATCGTATTGCAGGACTGGATTAAACCTCTGTCTCTTCATTCCATTTCCCTTCACTGAAAATCTGGGGCACAACTCGTGCCTCCATTAGTGCCTGATGGAAGAGTTGAAACTCCCTGGGCTTTCTTTGAAAAATGCCATGTCTAATGTTCTGCAACGGATGTTTGCCTTGAGTCAAATACGGAACTTATGTAGAATTATATGTGGGCTAGTGGTGAGCATTGCTTTTAGAAGATAAGGAATCATTTCACATTATTCTTATTTTACTTTAATGCTTGGGGTCCTTTTAGCCAAGCACTAGCATTTAACTCTGAAGAAGCAGTGGTAAAAATGCAAATAAATGACCCCCCAAAATTACGTTTTGACCTCCAGGAAATTCATCTAAGAGTAGAAAATTATATTCAGAATCAAACATTTCCTTAAGCATCTGTATTATTATAATGTTTTGTAAAATTTGAAACTTACTTTTACCTTGAAATGGCCTGTGCAGTAGTATTTGTTGAATATACATTTAGTGTAGCGTATGATTTAGAAATTTTTATTATTTATTTTTTATTATTAAAAAAATTTTTAACGTTTAATTTTGAGAGACAGAGAGAGACAGAACACGAGTGGGGGAGGAGCAGAGAGAGGCACTCACAGAATCGAAAGCAGGCTCCAGGCTCTGAGCTCTCAGCACAGAGCCCACCATTGGGCTCAGACCCAGGTACCGGAAGATCATGACCTGAGTCGAAGTTGGAGGCTTAACAAACTGAGCCACTCAGGTGCCCCAGAAATTTTTATTTTAAAACAGCACAAATATGTTGAACAATTGGCAATGGAAATCATTGGTGGGTTTCTTAACTACAGCAACACCAATTACTTGGAGGAAATTTGGTGGAAAAAATCAATAAAATAGATGTGATTCTTCTACATCTATATTCTTTTTTTTCAGACCCTTTTGTTGTTGATTTGGTGGAAATTTGGTGGAAAAAATCAATAAAATAGATGTGATTCTTCTACATCTATATTCTTTTTTTTCAGACCCTTTTGTTGTTGATTACAGTCTTTAAGACATTGGAAAAATTATTAGTATGTCCACATCTTAAATGAGTTTGCTCATTTGTTGAATGGGATGGTTTTAAGGATCAAATAATTGAATCTATGTGCATGGCACATAGAGAGCATTTCATAAATGTCAGTCATTATGATTATTTAAGATAAGTACATAAAATCTCATATCTTTGATAGGATACTTTTGTTTCTAAGACTTAAATATCAGTGTGAACAATTATATTTTTTAGAATCATTGTTTTACTTTCACCAAAAAAATCTACTTTTCTGTTGGAAACCATATTTCCTATTGTCTTTAGTTTTAAACCACTTTGGTGTTAAAAGTGTAAGTAATCAATGGTTTTTGGATGCCTGCTATGAGTCAAGTACTTTCCAAGGCTCTCTGAGGGATTTAAACATAAAAAACACCATCATTTCCCTTAACTACTTAGAATTTATTGGCAGGGGTAAGTATATTAAAAAGCAAGTATATTATAAAGCAGAGTGGAAAAAATGCTTTAAGAGAAACATAGATCAAAATGATTAAGAAAGCAGAAAAATACAGATTACACTCTTAGAACATGGAAGAACTTCAGATATTAGTAGAAGTTTGGTTCAGGAAGAACATTTCAGGCAGAAGAACAATGAAAGCAAAGGCATTGATGCATGAACGTGCATAGCATGTGTAGGGAAAACGTGAGGTGCTTGACACTGATGCATGGCAAGGAAAGGGGTATAATGTTGAAAAGTTGGAGCATGTCTCAGGACCGGTCAGGTCCAGATCCAAAAGGACAAGGGCAGGAATAATATGATCATGGAAGCAGTGGGGGTGGGGAGTTGGGGGCAGCTAAGGGAAAGTTTGTAGAGACAGAAGTAGTAGGGCTTCAGAACTAATTGAATGTGAAGAAAAAAGAAAAGGTGAAGTTGACCCTGATTCTGTAGCCTTATATGCCTGAAATATTAATGATGCCATTACAATGAAGGTTTGGTGTGGCAGGTGGTAACCATGTCAGCTTTAGCCATATTAAGTTTAAAAAACACTGGTAGGATTTTCTGGGGAAGGCATCTGAGGGTTGAAACCCTGGTCCTGATATCCAGAGGAGTGTTCAGGTTTCAGTGATTTGG
Organism: Herpailurus yagouaroundi; assembly: GCF_014898765.1. Taxonomy (NCBI): domain Eukaryota; kingdom Metazoa; phylum Chordata; class Mammalia; order Carnivora; family Felidae; genus Herpailurus; species Herpailurus yagouaroundi. The sequence goes on from NW_024412391.1 coordinate 23,456,682, forward strand.
GAGTAATACACACAGTAGTGATAGTGATGCTTTAAGAATAAATGAATGAAAGCCCTTCAATAATTCCAACAACCTCTACCATAGATAAAGCCAGTTTTAAAAATTGGTTTAAGTTTAACTCATAAAATCATATTATTATTTAAGTCCCTGCTTAACAATTTATGAGATTTTATTTTATGTATATTTTATTTGTAGTCCATGATTTTTAACTTTTTATTTCTCTGTTTCTTCTCTTTCTCCATTCCTTCACACTAAATTTCTTTGTTCTTTCTGATTCCCTTTGTCTTTCATCTTCTAATGTAATAAGAGATAAATTTCTAATTTTGGACCATAAGTCCATGATATCCTTATGATTCACTATAATGTTTTGAACATCAGTTATGAAAATATGGAAATGTGTTGGTATATTTTTGAAGGATGTTTCCAAAAGCCTACAATCTACAACCTCGGCCAAAGTTGGACTTAGGAGATTTTCCTATTTCTAGATACACAAAACCTAGCTTTTCTCCTTAGAGATAACAGATATTGAGCAAACATTGGGTACTATGTTCCAGGTACTAAGGATATAAGCTGAATAGCACATGGTCTCCTTTTATTAGCAGCTCACTTTGTATTGGGCTTTCAAGACAGAATTTGCTTGAAACTTTTTTCTTCCCCAGAGCCCTCATTTCAAGCATTGGTGTTTGCCATTTCATTGTATACGAATGCATTTAATTCCACAGTTTAAATTGTCTTTATCACCTGTGGTTTGTTGCCTCTTTGTTCTATGCCAGATTATTCTTGAAATGGATGATACACTCTCTTTATGTTTTAAATGTCCCAGCAAGTATATAATAATAGCATGAAAGAATCACGAAAATGACCAAAATCTAGACATTTAAAATTATTGAACATTTTTCTCTTGTATATTTTTATCTTAACCACAGTATTTCTGGAGCTTATTCTTTGTACCTGACACTAAAGTATTCAGTATCAATTTGTTTGATTATCTAAATCTTTTAAAATCATCTTATTGGTGGGGCACCTGGCTGGCTCAGTTGGTAGAACATGCAACTTTTAATCTCAGGATTGTGAGTTCAACCATGGAGCCTACTTAAAAAATAAAGAAATAAATAAAGTCATTTTACTGGTATATGAGAAAGAGAAAGAAAAATTTTTGATTCTCTGCCCTTTTGAAATCTTTACTAGAAATACAGTCAGTGTACAGAAAAGCAGATTTTAATTTATTGAAAAAGGTCAGTGTGAAATGTTTAGAGCAGGGTTTTTCCTCTTTAGCTCTTATGCGTCCTAGAGGCAATGCTGTTGCAGTGTTCATTGTGGGAGACTGGAAACAGAGTCCTGCCAGGGTGAAGTGTTCGGGCCCTTCTGTTTGACACTTGGCTACATGTACCATAAGATTCTCTTCTGGCTGAGAGTCTCTCTCTCGCAGGTGCAAGAGAGTGTTCAGCATGACATCCTGACTTGGTGTAAAGAAGTATAGGGTTTAAAACATTGCATTTTCAGGGTGCCTGGAAGGCTCAGTCAGTCAAGCATCTGACTTCAGCTCAGGTCATGATCTCAAAGCTTGAGTTCGAGCCCCGCGTAGGGTTCTGTGCTGACAGCTCAGAGCCTGGAACCTGTCTGGGATTCTGTGTCCCCCTCTCTCTCTACCCCTCCCCCACTCACACTCTGTTTCTGTCTCTCAAAAATAAATAAACATAAAAAAACAACATTGCATTTCATTTATAACTGTTTTATTAAAAATCTTGGTTTGTTTGTTTTCTCTTAAATCCCTGTTAAATCCTTTTGACTTGAGGATAGCCATAAAGAAAATGAGCAGAATAAAAAATTATGTGAAACTATAATAGTTTGTAACATTCATTAAAATACATAAAATTTAAGGATCACAAACTATGCTGTGAAATATTTGGAAAAGAAAATAGCTTTTCACAGCATGGTACTAACCTTTGCAGCTGGAAGACTTTGTTATTAATTTCAGCTAAGTCACTGCATTGTTTCTCTGCCCATCTTATGGAGAAAGATCTCAGCCTTTTTCGGGTGCCCTCCAAGACAGCCAGCCTTGCTCGGCTATGAAATTTGAGAATGGATCCATGGATGTTGGCTTGATTAGAACTGACTTTTCATTTTTTTCTACCTTGCTACATGCCTTTCTCCATTACTAATTGGTAAAATATTCTTCTCTGGTCGTTTTCAACTTGAATTTAATTGTACATTGATGTGATCCATAGTAAGAAGTAATTTTAAATTGACAGTCAAGGTGGTATATTTGAAAGAGAATAGAATTTAAAGCCCAGAGATCTAGTTCCTGATTTCATTTACTCCATTTACTGTCTGTATAACCATGGACACATCTCTTAAAATTTTGAATATGAATTATATTTTTAAAAATAAGGATTATAATTGGTATCCTACTTTCCACATAGAACTCTTCTTTTCCTTGTCTATAAAAATGATTAGCTCTTCTAAACATTCCATTAACTCAGTGTCATGACTTTGGTACCTGGGATACTGACTGAGAATGATGTGAAATATTTATTTAATTGCACTTTGTTCAGACTTATTTCATCAGAATCCCTGGAGGTGGTGGTAAGAATACCAGCATTTTTTTTTTTTTTGGAAATTGCAGGATTTCTTTCTTTTTTAAAAGCTGAATAATATTCCATTGTATGTACAACCCACTCTTAAAAATCTGTTCATCTGATGATGGACACATGTAGGGTGGGTGTACAACATAGTGTCTATAGTTAACAATATTTTATTAGGCACTTAAACAATTTTAAGGGGGTATATCTCATGTTAAACATCCTTACCACAAACAAAACAAAAAAAACAGGTACAAGGAAACTTTTGGATGTGACAGATGTGTCTATTGTGTCTATGATTGATTGCGGTGATAGTTTCATGGGTGTATACCTATGTCCAAGCTCATCAAACTGTGTACGTTAAATATATGCAATTTTATGTGTGTTCATTGTACCCGCCAACAAAGCTTTTTTTTAAAGAATTACTATATCTGAAAATTAAATATGCCAAATGAAGTCTTTGGCACATTAATTTTTTTAATATTTATTTATTTATTATTTATTTATTTATTTTTATTTATTGTGAGAGAGAGACAGAGTGTGAGCAGGGGAGAGGCAAAGAGAGAGGGAGACACAGAATCTGAAGGAGGCTCCAGGCTCCGAGCCATCAGCACAGAGCCCAATGCAGGGCTCAAACTCACAAACCATGAGATCATGACCTAAGCCGAAGTCGGACGCTTAACCGCCTAAGCCACCCAGGAGCCTCTCTTTGGCACATTAAAATTTGCTCCACATTGACACAATCACCACCTTGGTCTGAAAATCTTTATAAATGTGTATTTTATGTGCTCCACTTTTATTCCAATGCATATGCAACCTAGAAAGGCACCAATGAGTGGTATGGGGACCATATATTAATTTAATGTTTCTAAGACACACATTGTGTTGAAAGGTTCATCATTTAAAATAAATAGTTCATCATTTTAACTTGAAGAATTTAAAATTAAGTCAATTAGTAGTAACATATAAGGAGTGTTATAAATTAATTTTTACTTGCTTTTGTATATTAACTATTTGCATTTGAGTACACTTGATAATGGGGCAAGTTGCCATAGATTACAATTTATCATTAACAGAAGGATAGAAAAATCCTCTATTTGGCCATATTCTTTTAAGAATATCCTGTGGTAAAGATTTTTCACTCTTCTAGGTAGACTTTGCTCTCATTCTATGTCTAAGTTAAATATGTTACATCTTAGAAGCTTGACTTTGCCCTCTGATTAATGGTACTTCCCTTTCTTTGCATTCGTAATTTTGATCCCCAGGACACTGATTAGGTAACTTCCTGCACATTATGCGTCATGTCAGAGTCCGCTTCCAGGAGAACTCAGCCTGCAACAGTGTCCTGCTGGTATCCCTTTGGCACACCCCAGAGGTCTCCTGCAGAAGCTCCTGACCCTATAGGCAGCTTCTTGTGTCTCTGCCTACAGGTGTTCTCTAGCTGTGGAAGCATGCTCAGTTCTTTTCGGTTCAGACAGAAACAGTTAATAGCCAGGAGCAGTGCCCAACCTAAAGAGGATGAGGATGGTGGGGGACTGGTGGACAGATATCCCAGCCTTCTCATATCTCAGAGGGAAAACTGGGAGGAAGGCACTACAATCTCTCAGAGGGTTCTCAGATTTACTTCCAGTTGCCTTCAGTAGTAACGGTTCATTCATGTGGCCGGTTTATGACCACTCTCCTGTTCATGTCTTAACCTCCTAACTCCCTCACTGCCTTCCTCGGCTCATGCCCAAATGAATTAACTGCATACAAACCTTTCTGGGGTCTGCTTTGGGGACTCCAAACTAAGACAAGATCTAAGGATTTGTAGTTCATAATTCACTCCCTTTTGATCCATGCATATTGTTATTGTGTCTCTCTCACCTTCCTTTTTTATTGTTGGAAGTTTAAATAATTTAAGTCATAAATAATATACAACATTCAAAAAAGAATGGTATAGGACTCCACATACTGACTATGAAAATAACACTCAGGGGCTGTAGGAGGATTGTATTAATACTTTTATTGCACCTGGTCTCAGTTCATCTGTAGAGAACATTGTGAATAGTAATATTTAAAGAAAACCCATGTGTCAACTATAGTTAAATTAAAAAAGAATAAGAAAACCCATTGTAGATGTTTCCATTTAAAACCGTCTAATCAAGATACCAAAGAAAGCACTCACTTCCTTTGCTGATTGCAGTGAAATGTGTTTTTACTGTGAATATTTTTATAACTTTTATTAGTAAGGGAGATAAGATGTATAAAAGTTACAAGTTTTCAGTTTGTATGCCATTACATTTGTTTTCCTTGAATCATTTTATTTTACTTTTACTTTCACTCTAACAAAAGAAAGGACAAAAAGAAAAATTACTTTTTCTTTGGCTTGCTAACGAAACAAAACTAAACAAATGGAAGATGTGTGACATGCCAAGAAATCTAAGATACTAGGCTTTCTATCATCTTAATTTACTTTTTTTTTTTTTAATTTTTTTTTCAACGTTTTTTATTTACTTTTGGGACAGAGAGAGACAGAGCATGAACGGGGGAGGGGCCGAGAGAGAGGGAGACACAGAATCGGAAACAGGCTCCAGGCTCCGAGCCATCAGCCCAGAGTCCGACGCGGGGCTCGAACTCACGGACCGCGAGATCGTGACCTGGCTGAAGTCGGACGCTTAACCGACTGCGCCACCCAGGCGCCCCTCTATCATGTTAGTTTAAACTACATCAGAAAACTCCTGATTCTGTGGGTTAAAAGAAATATAATTTGGCGACGAGCCATTCAATTAATAAAGGAAGACCTAACTATGCAATTAAAATATTTAAATTAGCTTCTTTAATCATGTATTTATTTCAAGATGATGGAAGCATTTAAAATTTTACTATCATATAAGGCATAATAACTGAGTTACTGACTCTAAATGAAGTTTGGGAAAGAAGGAAGATTCTGTTGATTATCTTCTTGGTCTTATATAATACCAGTGGTTTTGTTTTTTTTTAATTGAAGTAAAATTCACATAAAATAAAATTAACCATTTAAAATGTACATTCAGTGGCCTTTAGTATATTCACAATGTTGTACAAACTGTCACCTATGTCTAGTTCCAAAATATTTTCATCATCTCATAAGAAAACCCATACCTATTAAGCTGTCATTCCCTATTGCCCCCCTCCCAGCCCCTGGCAACCACCATGCTGCTTTCTGTCTCTAAGCATTTATCTATTCTGGATATTTCATATGAGTAGAATCCTGCAATAAGCAATCTTTTGTGTCTGGCTTCTTTCACTTAGCAAAATGTTTTCAAGGTTCCATTATGTTGTAGCATGTATCAGTACTTTATTCATGCAATTACTCTATTGAGTGTATACACCACAATTCACTTATTCATTCATCTGTTGATGGGCATTGGGTTATTTCTACCTTTAAGCTATTGTGAATAGAGCTGCTATAAACATAGGTGGGTAAGTATTTGTGAATGGTTTTCAATTCTGTGATCATATATCTAGGGATGGAGTATCTGTCACATGGTAAGTTTATGTTTAACCTTTTGAGGAACTGCCAGTTTTCCACAGCAGCAGCATCATTTTATTTATTTTTTTAAAAAAAATTTTAACATTTATTTATTATTGAGAGACAGAGCATGAGCATGGGAGGAGAGGAGAGAGGAGACACAGAATCTGAAGCAGGCTCCAGGCTCTGAGCTGTTAGCACAGAGTCTGACGTGGAGCTCGAACTCACAAACCACGAGATCATGACCTGAGTTGCAGTTGGACGCTTAACCGACTGAGCCACCCAGGTGTCCTAGCAGGATCATTTTACATTCCCACCAACAATGTATGAAGGTTCCAGTTTCTCTTCATGCTCCCCAATGCTTATTTTCCTTCTCTAAAGTGGTATCTCATTGTGGTTCTGATTTGCATTTCCTTAATGACTAATAATGTTGACCAGCTTTTTGTGTGCTTCTTGGCCATTATATATCTTTGGAAAAAAGTCTCAATTCTTTTGCCCATTTTTAAATTGGGTTCTTTTTTTTTTTTTTTAAGTTTTTTTTTTTCAACGTTTATTTATTTTTGGGATAGAGAGAGACAGAGCATGAACGGGAGAGGGGCAGAGAGAGAGGGAGACTCAGAATCGGAAACAGGCTCCAGGCTCTGAGCCATCAGCCCAGAGCCTGACGCGGGGCTCGAACTCACGGACCGCGAGATCGTGACCTGGCTGAAGTCGGATGCTTAACTGACTGCGCCACCCAGGCGCCCCTAAATTGGGTTCTTTATCTTTTTGTTGTTGAATTGTAAGAGTTCTTTATATATTCAGGACACTTGACCCTTATCAAGTGTATGATTTGAAAATGTTTTCTCCCATTTGGTTGGTTATCTTTTCACTTTCCTGATTATGTCCTTTGATGCATAAAAGCTTTTAATTTTGACAAAGTCCAAGTTATGTTTTTTTTCTTTTGTTGCTTTTGGTTTCATAACCAAGAATCTATTGCCAAATCCAAAGTGATAAATATTTACTTCTATGTTTTCTTTTAAGAGTTTTATGTTATTAGTTCTTGTATTTAGGTCACTGATGCATCCTTTTTTTTTTTTTTAGCATTTTTTAAATGTTTATTTTTGAGAGAGGGAGAGAGAAAGAGAGAAAGGGAGGGGCAGAGAGAGAGAGAGACAGAATCTGAATCAGACTCCAGGCTTCTGAGTTGTCAGCACAGAGCCTGACATGGGGCTCAAACTCATGAACCGTGAGTTCATGACCTGAGCTGAAGTTGGCCACTTAACCAACTGAGCCACCCAGGAGCCCCAGGTTACTGATGTATCTTGAGTTAATTTTTATGGTTTTTCAGCTTTATTGACATATAATTGATGAAAATTGTATATATTTGAGATATTCAACTTAGTATTCTGCTAATACATATATAGTGAAATGAATGCCAAAATCAAGCTAACTAACATCCCTGTCACTTCACATAGTTACTATTTTCTCTCCTTTTTAAAAAAAAAATTAAATGCCTTTTTAAACACAGGTTTAAGTTTTACTGCAAAATTAAGAGGAAGCTATAGGGATTTCCTATATATCCCTTGCTCCCACACATACATAACCTCTCCTATTATCATCATTTCACCACCAAAGTGGTACATTTGTTATAATTGATGAACCTGCATTGACACATCATAATCACCCAAAGCCCATAGCTTACATTACTCTTCTAATGTTCTATGGGTTTGAACAAATGTATAATGAAATGTATTCATTATTATAGCATCATAGAGAGTATTTTCAGTGCCCTAAAAATCTACATTCTACCTACTCATTCCCGCCTTTTCCCCTCAAAACCCTGGCATCCACTGATTTTTTACTTTCTCGATATTTATGCCTTTTCCAGAACGCTGTATATTTGGAATCATATAGGGTGTAGCTTTTTCAGATTGGCTTCTTTCACTTAATAACATGCATTTAAGGTTCTTTTATATCTTTTCTACTATAATAGTTCATGATATATGTGTACATTAACATATGTATACATTGTGAAATGATTACTACAATCAGGCTAATTAACACATTCACGTAGTTACTCTTTCTTTCCTTCCTTCCTTCCTTCCTTCCTTCCTTCCTTCCTTCCTTCCTTCCTTCTTTTTCTGTTGTGAGAACACTTTGGATCTACCCTCTTAGCAAATTTCAAGTATATGATACAATGTCACTAACTATAATTACCATATTGTACATTATATCTCCAGAACTTATTCATTTTGCATAGCTGAAATGTCCCAACTTCATTCCTTTGCATATGGCTGTCCAGTTGTCTCAGCACCATTTATTGAGGAGATTATTCATTCTCCATTGAATGGTCTTGGCCTTCTAGAAAATCAGTTGGCCATAGATAATACAGGTTTGTCATGCCAGGAGGTACGGGCTGACCCTTGCTTTTGGAGTTACAGTTCGTAGAGGAAAGGCATCACATCTGCCTAGCTCAGGAACTATGGGTACTTTCCAGCTGAGTAGAGGCCAGAGTGCCAGCCTCTTGTACAAAGCAATGGTGTTTCTCCTCAGTCAACCTCCAGAGGCAGGATCAAGGCCTTGTGCTGGCCTCATTCTGTATGCCAACTGGCATTTTCTCAAAGCTGTCTCAGGAACAGAGACTGTGATAGATGGTGTTCCTTTAACCTTCTAGGGCCATCCAGAAAGACAGAAATGTAGATGAAACTGTAGATCTCACTGGAATTTTTTTTATTCAGTCTTTTAATTATTATAGGTCTTTTTACAGGTCTATTTCTTCTTATGTCAGTTTTGGTAATTTGTGTATTTCTAGGAATTTTTCCATTTCATCTAGGTTATCTATTTTGTTGTTATCTAATTTGTTGGTGAGCAATTGTTCATAGCCTTCTTTTATAATCCTTTTTATTTCTGTAGGACTATAGTAATGTCCTCACTTTCACTTCTGATTTAGGTTATTTATATGTTCTCTTTTTTTCTCAGTTCAGCTAAAGATGTGTTAATTTTATTAATGTATTCAAAGAACTAACTTTTGGTTTTGTCAGTTCAGTCTATTGTTTTCCTATATGCTATTTCATTTATTTCTGTTCTAATCTTTATTTTTTCCTTCCTTCTGATAGTTTTGGGTTTAATTAACTCTTCTTTTTCTAGTTCCTTACAGTATAAATTAGGTTGTTGTTCTGAGATCCTTCTTTTTGTTTAATTTTCAGCTAATACTTTCCTCTGAGCACTGCTTTCACTGCATCCATGTTTCAGAATGCTGCATTTTTCATTTTCATTTGTGGGGGAAAGCAGAAAGAAAGAATCTGAATTCATCTTAGAATACGTTGAGTTGAGGCACCTGGGAGACATTAAAGTAGAGGTGCTGATTAGGGAAATGTATTTGTACCTGGAATTCAGGAAAAAAGAGGTATGAACTCCAAATACAAATTTGGAAATATTTTGCATATGGCTAGAGGTCATATAAGTGGGTAATAATTAAACCCATCTGTGTAGCTGAAAGGTAGAAAGAATATACAAGAAGAGAAAAGTCTCTTAGCAATGTCAACATTTGAAAATTGGTTAGGGTAGAAGCCAGCAAAAGAAGTTGCGAAGATGTCAAAGAACGGAGAGTGGGATGGGAGCAAAAAAAGTGTACCATACAAAAGTCACCATATATAATTGATACTTCATAAGCATTTGCTTCTTGCTTGATGGTCCAAAATATTTAAAGACTAGTGACCTATGAAAGACACTTCTCAGGGATTCTGCCAATAGCTTTCTCTTCTATTGTAATAGAAAATGATAAACCATGTTCTCATTTCCTTATTAGTATTCAGCAGCAAGAGATGAATACTAAATCCTCACTGAATAATTTAGCTTGATATGTTTACCCTTTGATGTACAAGTACAACATAACTCAAAAATACCATGTACTGAATCTATTCTTAGAAGCTATTATTTTAGTATATTTAACACTTTAAATGCCAGTTGAGACTGAGAAACAAGCACAAAAAGCTTCAAAGTGTTTCATATTCCTGTTGATGCATTTTCTGTAGTCTCCTTAGTCCTTCCTCCCACCCTCACCCCATCTCCATTTGACACTTGCTACTGAAAGCCTGAGTATTCCTCTTTATCATCGTCTCAGATATTGATGGTCAAGAAGTTTTTATTATTTATTTTCTAACTCCAGCTGTATTTTTTAAGACCCTGTAGTTGTCTGAGCACTAGGATTCACCACCAAGGAGGCACTGATAGAGGCGTTGCAATTCGTAGGAAGAGAATGAACAAAAACAGATCCAGGTTCAAATCCTACCCATGCCATTTAAAAACTCAAACTTGGACAAGATGCTTAATTGAGCCAACATGTCCTTGTTTTTAAAGTGAGAAAAGGTTTACTTACCTTAACTGTTTAAGTAGCTGTTTAAGTTACTATTTAACTGTTGTCCGGATTCATTATAAGCGGCCTGGTGCACTGTGAGCCCTCAATGAATAGTTGCATTTTACGAGAGCAATGAGCAGTTTCTTTCATCTTGTTCCTGCCTTGACCTTCATCAGGAAAATTATGTGATTTCAGTTCCCTCTGTCTCCTGGATTTCTCATTTGGGCCAATTTAATGCTCAGAACTGTGATGTGCTGATGGAAGGTCCTGGACATTTTTTTTTTCCTGTTCTTATATATGGTGATAAATGGAACATATTATTGAAATTCACTGACTGTTATTATGGCAACTTTACTTGGCAGCTGACCCTTCTTCTGTTCCTTTATGTGTTAGAAAGTAACATTTATTAATATTTAACATTTATTTATGTGCCTACCTAGTGGTGTGTGCTCTACAGATAATGCAAAAATGCCCACTTTCTGGGCTTTGGGAACTTATTCTCTATAATGATGGACAGCTCTATTCATGCCCTTGAAGAGTAAAAAGTAGAGAACAGTTGTGTGCTGGCAGGGGGTGCTACTCTCTGACCCAATGTGCTTTCTATCCCTGTCCTGTAGATACTCTCAGTCTGTTTCATGCACACATTTGAGATTCCAAGAGGTCTGCATGAAAGCATTTGGTCAGCCCACAGTGCAGTGTGATGGCCTGCAGTGTTTCTTCGAGGCTTCAGACACAGGGGCAGATGTCCTGTTAAGTTTTCTCCCACCTGTGATTCCTAAGGGTCATAGCTCTGTTGGGCGGGCTGTCAGTGAGCCATCCTGCCAGGATCCCAGAACCAGGCAGTCTCCAAAAAAAAAAAAAAAAAAAGTGACCAGGAGGTAGAAGAGACAGGAATCCTAGCTGAGGACTCTTAGGGACTTAAGAGACAGAAGCCTGACTCCTAAGATCCTGGCTGCAGACACGAGCCAAGAGCTAGTGAGAGCTTGTCGCCTAGCAACATGACATCAGCTAATAAAAGGGAGTCGGAGGCTTTTTATTTTCCTAGACTGCAGGTAATTTTTCCAGCGGGAGTTTGGAAAGTGTGTTCCTGTACCTTTTTTTTCTGGAGTCTTTCATTTTCTCTGCGTGTCAATTAGACAACAAACTTTAGTGAGCTCTTCCTGTATGCAGAGTGATACCCTTTGGGGGTTCTGTTTCTTCAGCAGTGTGAGCATGGATACTATATTTAAAATTGAAAGCTCAGGAGTAAGTTAGTGAGCACCACTTAATGCAAAGTAGCAGCGTTGGCTGCATACATTTCTGAAATGAGAAGGCAGATGGAAACTAGCAGCTGTGATGAGAAAGTGGTAAATAAAACATCAGCTGAAGTTCTTGAAAGAAGTATCTTACCAAAGAGTGATGGCATCCTATACCGAGGAAACATTTATAATTCCTAGGTTTCGTTGTTGTGCAACTAAACAAGCTGTCCGAAGGCAGGTTGGGAGAGCTGCTATGGAAATGCCAGAAGCTGACTGTGCACCTCTAACCCGCAAGCTTCTCAAAGCGCCATCCACAGGCTAGATAGAGCACATCTGCAAATAGGACTCAGTCTGCAGTAGGTACAGACATCAAGAGTAAGCACTTGAAAGACGTCCTTAGCAATTTGACAGAGTAATTTTGTTTGTGGAACCTAACATTTAAAGAAAAGCAGGCCTCATACTTCTGTATTTTTATGTTTTATAAAAATTCATTTCTACTGTACTTAAAAGCATTGTCCCACTACAGATTGGGAATTAGAAACAAAGAAAGAAAAAACAAGCCCTCTAACACAGAGAGTTTGAAAAGCTGTAGACAAGGGGTCAACGTGTTTTTTTGTAAAGATCTGGTACTAAATATTTTAGGATTTGTTGGTGTCCTGTCTTTGCTGTAACTAGTAACTCAGCTGTCGAAGGACTTAGATTTAGGGGATCACAGTCTCTGGCAGCAGTGGTGAGAACATCCGCTTCTTTCACAAATGGAAGGATTTTCTTCTTTTCTTTATTTTTCTTTCTTTCTTTCTTTCTTTCTTTCTTTCTTTCTTTCACTCTCTCTGTCTCTTTCTTTCTTTCTTTCTTTTTCTTCTTTCTTTCTTTTTCTTTCTTTCTTTCTTTCTTTCTTTCTTTCTTTCTTTCTTTTTCTTCTTTCTTTCTTTCTTTTTCTTCTTTCTTTCTTCTTTCTCTTTCTTTCTTCTTTTTCTTTCTTTCTTTCTTTCTTTCTTTCTTTCTTTCTTTCTTTCTTTCTTTCTTTCTTTCTTTCCTTTCTTTCTTTCTTTCTTTTCTTGCCAAGTTTTGTCAGAGTCCCTACAAGGACAGGACTAGGACTTCACCTAGCTTACAGAACAGGCTGTATGATGTTTTTAGTGTCTGCCTGCTAATAAATATTTGAATAAAGGGCAAGATATAGTGCAAGACTTATTTTCCATTGCTTAGTGAAGTTGTGGGGAAAGAGACACATAACTCCATCCGCTTCCAATTTCCCAAACTTAACAGTTGTGAATGGCCAAACTGGCTTCAGACAGTTTGCCACACATAAAGAGACATTGTTATCTTTACAGCACAAGGTGCCCTGCTAAAGTAGGAGGAAGCCATCTGAAATTTAAGGAGAGAAGCTACCTCCACCCATTAGAATATGGAGAAGAACATTTTGGGTCATTTTGGGTTGCTGTGTTCAGAAGGGCAGGAATAGGGCAACTAGTTCTTTTGTTGACAACGTGGACATATAATGAGACCCTTTGTAGCTGGCAATTACAGAATATAACTTTATAGAGTATGGAAAGGTTCTCCAGGAACCTTTCCTAAAATGGAAAAATTGGCAGATCTGAGTAAGAAAGATATCCTTGGGGAAATAAGAATGAGATTCAGGATCCTAAAAGTGGAGAACTGCTGAGCCAATTCTTACACAGCCCTCTCAAAGCCCATGGGAGGTTCAGCATGTGACTTTGAGAGTGAACTGAAAGCAAGGTGGCACAGGGCAGGGCTTTAGTTGAGAACAGGGCTTCCATCTGTGCATTCCAAGTCCAGATTCCTAGGTTTCTTTATGATACACTCTCCAAACCCTTCTTTGTGTCTTTGAGCAGGATGAGTCCAAGAAACCTTAACCTTGGAGACAAGGTGACCTGTGAAGACTGAGCAAGGCATCTCCAAGGAGGGAGGGGAAGGCAGGGGTTCTGGATGAATGCATTGTTAAGCTCAACAACCTTCTTGGGACCAGATTATAGCCTGAGAATGATGGTAGGGCCTGAAAATTAAGGCTCAGTGATGCAAACTTGCTCAACTGCAGAGTCCTCTAGGCTAACCGGGTCTAAGAGAATGAGACCCTCCATCTACAAAGATCCACGAGGTTCTGGGGGGGGATCAGCATCACCAGTTAGAGTAGTACCAATTCTCAACAGTGACACCGTGTGGCAGAAAGAAGAAAAAACCTTGCCTGAAGCCTCCAGTGTTCTCCCCACTTCCATATAAGAGTTGGATTGGCCCCTTCCTTTCAAATACTGTCAACTGTGTGGCGTTTGACAATTCATGGGCGAGAAGGACATAACCCTGAAAAGCGAGATGTCTGATTATTAATAAAGTAGACAGAACATTTTGTCATTACTAAGAAAATAAAAGACATGATCATATTGGCCTCTCTTATTTGTGAGAGTTCATGGTTTGTTGTAGGAGTCAAATGAAATAAAGATTTCTTGAAAAAAAAATAATAATATTAATAAAAGTATTATAAGTAGGACACATTACAATTATTATCATAGGCTGGCAATTTGAAGTTAGAGAAATTAAGTGTCTTAGGCAACTACTTTCCTTCTTGCCTTACTTTCTGCTTCTTAAATTTCCGTATCTGGAGGACTATTACTCTCCAAAACCCCAGTATTTGTGAGTGACTTTATTTGGAAGAAGGATCTTGGAAGATGTCATCAATTTAAGATAAGATCATTAGAGTGGGACATAATCCAATATAACTGATGACTTTATAAGAAGAAAAGAGACACAGAAACACACAGAGGAAAAGCATGTGACACTGGAAGCAAATTCTGAGGTTATGCTGCCAAAGCCTAGGAATGCTGGAGCTCTCAGGGGCTAGAAAAGACAAGAAGGATCCTCTGCTAAAAAAGTCACAGGAGGTATGGCCCCACCAACAACTTGAAAGAATAAATTTCTGTTGCTCTAAACCATCACATCTTGTTGCTTTGCTACAGCAGCCCTAGAAAATTAGGACGGAAACTAAAAAAAATTGAAAAATGGAGAATTTTCTTATTGCTCCTAGAGAATGGTGCCAAGAAAATACAGACAATGTACTGATAAATGTAAAAATGTAAAGACTTTTACCTGTGGATTGAAGTTGACTACAGAGCTTAATGGAGGCTGGAATCTCCTTGAGGAAGGTGCATATGGTAGCTTCTAGGATAGCTGAAGGAGCCCAACAGCCAACAGCTGGGACTCTTTTCAGGCCTTTGGGGCGGGGGGCGGGGGGCGGGAATGGAAGTGGGACATTGTTCAGTTCCTGCCTCCTCGACTTTCTAATCTTTCTGTCTCCTGTCTTTTCCCTGCTTTTCCTCTTCTCTTTTTCTTCCTCCTTGTCTTAGTAACCTCTGAAAAGGTTTCTACTGATCTCCAATATCTTTAGTAGAAATGAAAAAGAAAAGAAAAAAGAAAAGAGAAATGAAATGAAATGAAATGAAATGAAATGAAATGAAATGAAATGAAATGAAATGAAATGAAAAAGCTAATTAAAAAACCTTGCTAGCTGAAAGTTGGCCAACAGTTCCCTAGAAAGCTGTTCTGGGACTTTTCTTACCTTGGGAACTGAAGTGTAAGCAAACAAAGTCCCCAAGACCCAGTGATTCTTTGGGAGTTCAGCTAATAAGCTGAATCCCTTGTTGTTTGTCAAGGTTAGTTAATGAATGTACTAGACGGTTGGTTTCTTTCCCTGAAGAAAGGCCTAGTTATGAGCCTGGATGCCTTTTAAAGAAAGGGAATTGAGTAACAGATGTGTCCGTATCTACCCTGTTCTTCTTGGGAAGGGGATTTGAGACAGGTCAATGAAAGAAATGTTAAACCTCCTGGAAAGAAACATAAGCCCCCCACCTCCAACACACACCCCTCACAAAGCTGTTAGAAGAGAGAGGAGATTCTCTGAGGGAGAGAGAAATTAAGACACCCAAATTCTGTGGTCTGAGATGGAAGCACCAGCAAGCGAATCTTTTGAGTCAGTTTCCTAGCAACACAAAGTCAATGGAGTTTTAGCATTTTGTTTTCATTCCTTGAAAATAATAACTCCTGAAAAGTGTCCGAGCAATAAAAAATGAGAGGAGGAAAAACTTCCTGGTGCCTACCATGTTACTCAACTCTGTATCTTAGCAGCAAAAAATAAATTATAAGAATGCCTAGATGCTCACTAATATGTGTCTTTTCCGTGATTAATTGGGGCAAATTCTGGCTCTACAATTAAACTTGGAAAATGGGTGTATTCTCATTTGGAGCCAAAGTGTTAAGACCTGACCTGAACCCATTTGGCTACTCGCCACTGTGAGATACAGAAGAACCTAACCTTAGAAATGGGAAGGTCTATAAATCTCCTCTTCCATGCCTTCACGTAGAATGTCAAATCAAGGCAAGTGTCAGAACAAATCTGCCCCAGTGCAAAGATTTATGAGTCAGCAGACCCCAACATATTACGCTGTTTTTTTTTTTTCCACTCCAGGAAATTCCCAGGTCTCAGACCTTTTATGCATACTTGGGTATGTTGTCTGAAACATTCATTAGAGACACATGTGATACTATTCTAGAAGCAGGATGTAGCTAGCCTTTTGGTTAGAACTGAGGTCCAGGAACCTCAGTGAGATCTGCAGTATCCTTTGGTGGCAAGACCCAGCACTAAACTGAAATCCTTAGTCTCAGGCATTTTATAGTTTGTGCAGTGCTTATACACTATTTCACTCCAATTCACAAATCTCAGACACCAATTATTTCACCAGTTAAAACCTATTTCTGATACCCTTCATGAAGTTTAGAACCCTCTAGTGAATACCTGGATATGGAGTGTTGGAACTTTTTGAAGCTGCCTCTGGAATCTGATCAGAGTTTTACAGTTTTACAGTTTAACAAACCATGCTTGAAGTGTGTCTATCTGATGAGAGTCCTTAAAATGTTTGCTAACTTACCGCCCCCCCCCCGCCATCCCCAGGATAGCCATGAAATGAACTTATGTACATATACATTACGCTGTTCAAAATCTTTTAAAGTGAATGCAGATAATTCAACATCTAGCCTCCTTGTTCCATCAAAATGCTCATTTTCATGAGTCATTAAAACCTGCTCTCAAATTTTTATTCACACAATAGAATAATAACAGCTTTGAATGTGTGCATGTGGGAGGAGATAAAAATAGAAATCTTTGTTTTTTTCAAATATTTTTTTAAATGTAGACCTGATCTTACAGAGTCAACTCTTTTATGTCATGTAGCACCCTCCTCTGCCACCCTCAGTCAGTTAACCAGCGATTTGTGCCACTATCTCACTTGCCACACCTCTAAGTTTGGTATTAGTGTTTAAAAAGTACATTAAGCAATGAGACTGAGATATCACAAGTGGTGGCCACTGCTGGATCTAATAAGGAAATATTTATCATGTTAAACTCAATGAAGACCGGAGACTAGCTTTTAAGCTAAGAGGCTCAGAATTTGAATTTGCCCGTGTTCTGGAATGGATTGGATTTAGGGACAATTACTGTTGCTAAATAACCAACCAAGTAACTGAGAAATGCTGGAAAAGTTTAATTTGCAGTGAAAACCACAACTGCAAGTGGACCTAATGCTAACATTAAGTTGACCAGAGTATCTTCTCCCTTGGGGAAAATCAGATTGAACAAGGAACCAAAACAGGAGTTTAGCTGTATGATGTAAATGTTTATACCATTGAGTTCTGCCAAGCTGATGGGTTTCTCTCATAGGTGTATATATAGCTGCCAAGGGGACTATTTCTTCATCTTGATCCAACAGATAACTTGATGCCCACCCCTATGGAACTTGGATGAAAAATGATTTTCTCTCTGGAAATCTCTTTTTTTAATGCTTTCGTGACTGAGAAACCTTCCTTCTATAAGACACATCCCTTCTTTAGAAATAAGAACATCTTCACTCTGGTTAAGATAAAGTCTGATGGTTCTTAGAGCCCAGTGACTTTGCATATCTGTTTTGAGCTATTTATCGATTTTATGGTTCAACTCACATGGCAACTTTATGTCTGACAGAATGTATTATTGGAGGCCCCTCTTGTTGCATATACCACTGATAGCTAATGATATTCTTCTAACCAACACAAAAGAAAAGCATAAATATCTTGTGATATTAGAAGTGAAATTTTAGGGGAGGATAGCATTTACAATAGTGACATGCATAGACATGGCAAATAGCTGTTGAATTAATAAGTGAGCGAATGCTTCTTATACTAGTTCTGGAAAGAACTTCTTTTTAAAGTGGTCAAAGAAAGGCAGGGGTGTCTTTAGAAACCAAGATAACTTGGCACCACCATCAAAGGCTTGGAGCCCATGCAGTAGACCATGCTTGATGTTCTGAGTGGGTTTCCTTACTGTCAGAGGGGAGAGGTTATACCCAACAGCCAAGTATGAATCAAGGAGTGAGTCATGGGAAAGAATCTAGGGACCTGGAAGCCATATGTGGTGTTTCCAATGGTCTCAGTCCTGTCCTGCAGGAAGAAACGCTTTGCCTCTCCCCACTTCCCCTGAACTCCAGCACTAAGCTCCCTGCTTTTGTTCTCCTTCAACAGGAGACATCATAACTAGAGATAAAAGGGGAATAAAATGTAGTGGAAAGAGCTTTGAAAATTAATTAGAACAGAAGGGTAAATAATTTTGTTAAATCCCAGAGCTGTTAAGCAGCCTACTTTTGAGAAGCATGCATGCATCTAAAAAAACGTCTGTTAAATCAGTTTTATTCTACCATGCTCTTATTATTTGCTTATTCTTTGAAATATGATATCCTCTTTAGAGGTTTTAGCCTCTAAACTTAACTATGTTTTCAAGATGCGTTGTGATACTGTTCTGCTTTCTTTACTTTGTTTCAAGAAAGAACCATAGTAAAAAAGGAACAAATCATTTTTATTGTTTTGTTTTTGTACCCCATTTTGTTTGTTTTAGGATGCTCTTTCTTCTTTATCAAGAGCATGCTTGCCCAAGATAAAAGTCTTTTTGTTTTGTACTAAGGAGTCAGTTGTATTGAGTTGGAGTTATTTGGAGTTAAACATTAGTAACAAAATTTGAAATATTATAAAAATAATACTCTAGAAAAGGATCAAAGTGACAGCTTTCTCTATAATTCAAAATTAAGCCAGTGGGATGTTTTTAAATGCGTATCTTATTATTGCTTTCTCCTGTTTTAAAGGCTTCAGTGGCCACCCAGGTGGTCCCAAATCAAAACTACTTTTCTGCTCGCCTGGTCCCCTCACCTTCTTCCTCAACATCCCTTGTTCCTGCTGCTTTCTGTGCTCAAGCCGTACTGAAAACTTGCAGCCTTGAGAATGAGCCACCCTTTCTGTCCCCCTCTACTCAGTCATTCCCTTCACCTCTGATGCTAGCTCCCAATAACACTACCTCCCTCCACCTGGTTAAATGGTGCTTTTCCTTCATGCCTTATAGGACTCTGCCAACCAGGGCATGGTCACTGATCTCATAGGACTGAAATTGCCTATAAACTCCATCCTTTAAAAATACTTGTTGAATGATCATAAAAATGAGTGAGTAAACAAACACTTCATTAATTCTATTTTTTTTTCAACGTTTATTTATTTTTGGGACAGAGAGAGACAGAGCATGAACAGGGGAGGGGCAGAGAGAGAGGGAGACACAGAATCGGAAACAGGCTCCAGGCTCTGAGCCATCAGCCCAGAGCCCGACGCGGGGCTCGAACTCCCGGACCGCGAGATCGTGACCTGGCTGAAGTCGGACGCTTAACCGACTGCACCACCCAGGCACCCCTCATTAATTCTATTTTAATGCATGGGACTAGGAGTTTCTTCTCACCTCTTCTTATTTCACAAACTTCACTCTTGCTGTCTATGTTTTGGCACAGGTAATTTCTTTATAAATATTTAGAATTTACTGCTCTGAAAATATCATTTATATATAATTACGGTCTTAAATTCAGGGGCTTAAGTTCCTCTTTTGTGGGGGCACCTGGGTGGTTCAGTCAGTTGAGCATCCACCTTTGGCTCAGGTCATGATCTCACGATCTCCCTGCACTGTCAGCTCAGAGCCTGCTTGGGAGTCTCTCTTTCTCTCTTCCCCTCTCTGTCTCTTTCTCTCTTAAAATAAATAAATAAACTTTAAAAAAATTCTCCTTTTAAACATAACTTTTAAGCGTTCATTCATTCATTCATTCATTCATTTATCCAGCAACTGCTTAATAAAACTCTTACATAGCTCAATGATTCACTGGTGATTTTTCAGAACCATATTTAGAGAATGTCTTGTCCTCATTGTCTCTTTCTTTTCTTTCTTATTATTCTTTATTTCAACTTACTTCGTATTGGGACTCATCCAAAAATCAAAAAGTACAAACACGAGAAAAAATACATGTCTATTAATATCACTACTTATTTTCTCTGGTAAAACATTCCAGGGAGCATCTACTATACAGCTTTGCAGAGAGGTGCAGGGGGTGGAGAGAGAATGTGAGAAAGAAATGATTAACAGTTTGTAAGTGGCCATCATAAGAAACATTTAAATTGCTTTAAATAAAGAGCTCATTTTTAGACAAGTTAGCCTAATTTTGAAATTTGAATCTTGATCTGTATGTTAAAAAACACTGGATTTATTTGACTTAAAAAAAAATAGTAGGGGAACCTGGGTGGCCCAGTTGGTTAGGTGTTCACCTCTTGATTTCAGCTCAGGTCATGATCTCACAGTTCGTGAGATCAAGCCCCACGTTGGGCTTGGTGCTGACAGTGTAGAGCCTGCTTGAGATTCTCTCTCCCCCTCTCTCTCTGCCCCTCCTCCCATGCTCACTCTCTCTCTTAAAATAAACTTAAAAAATAGTAGTTACGAACCATTTTCTTTGATTACAACTTAAAATTAACGTTATTACTTAAAGCATACATATATGTATTCATATGTATTGTAATCTGTACCATCTAAAAACTGATTCAATAGTAAGTGACTATATTTCTTCAATTCTAAGGTTCCATTTTGGATAGAGAGGTAAAATTACTACCTCATTAGTGAATATGCTGATTGTAAGATATATTCCTAGTTTTAGAGTATTAAATACATAAAAATGAGCACTTTGACATCAAAGATATACCAGGTATTTTTTCATTCTGCCAGAAATCAAGCTTGATTATGTGGTCCATGTTATACAAGTATACTGTATCTTTTTCTATTTAAATGTGTCAAATGGACACAGAGAATTTCAGCTGCCTTCTAAAGATGACTAAATCGGGGCGCCTGGGTGGCGCAGTCGGTTAAGCGTCCGACTTCAGCCAGGTCACGATCTCGCGGTCCGGGAGTTCGAGCCCCGCGTCAGGCTCTGGGCTGATGGCTCAGAGCCTGGAGCCTGTTTCCGATTCTGTGTCTCCCTCTCTCTCTGCCCCTCCCCCATTCATGCTCTGTCTCTCTCTGTCCCAAAAATAAATAAACGTTGAAAAAAAAAATTTAAAAAAAAAATAAATAAAATAAAGATGACTAAATGAAAGGCTTAATTTCTTTACAATGAAGAAATGGTAGTACTTCAGATGACTTTTGTCCAAGCTGAACTGCGTTTCTGTCTGCACATGCACAGGTGCACTGTCTCATGGCTGAGCATTTCAGTCTTGGTATTTTGCTACCAGTCCATGATTTGACTCTGGTGCATTTTGTTGTATCTCTTATTTTATCCAGAAGTGTGACAAAGCCCAGACTTCATTCCAAAATGGAGCAAAAGTATTATTTTGAGTTCAGTGGTATTATTTAAGTATCATGTTGATCAAAAGGTTGACTTATTCTCAGTCCTGCCATTTATTTAATGTAGTGGCCAGTTAATCACATTGTTTTGTCATCACTATGGTCCAGTATTTTTTTAAGTGTGAGCTAGGGATCACCTGCACCAGAGACTCCCAGGTGCTGGTGGAAATGGTCATTTCTGGATCCCACCTTCAACTGTATATGCTTGAATATCAAAGATGGGGCTCTGGAATCTGCATTTTTTAACAAGATCTCCAGGAGACTGTGACACACTGAAGCCTGAGAAGTTCTGTGTGCAGAAGTGCAGCATGGACTTAGGGGCTAGACTGAGTTTAAATCCCTAGTAAGAGCAGGGCAACTCAGGCAAGTTACCTATACTATGCCTCAGTTTCCTCCTCTGAAAAAATAGGATAATATTAGTGCCTCCCTTCTGGGGATGTTTTGAGAATTTCATGAGTGAATATTCATACAACACCTAGAACAGTGTTTAGCATGTAATAAATACTATATAAATGTCTTTCTCCATGTGTATAGAGACCATAGAAAAGTAACAGTCATTTAACAAATACTTAGCAAACACCCACTGTGTGCTGGGCAGAAGCCCCAATCTGCAAGATGCTTGCTTCTGCTGGAGGGATTTCATATCGGCACACATGCACTTGGCATGCACATGTGCTAAGACCTTTAACAAAGATGACCTGATTAATCCGTATAGTCCTAAGTGGTAGGTGATGTTATCCTCCTCCTTTTGCAAATGAATAAACTGAGTCACAGAGGTTAAGTAATTTGGCCAAGTAATGAACATGGACAGCTGGACCCCATTATGTGCTCATTTAACATCACTATCCAGACAGGTGTATGGTTCCATTAAAAAGAATGCTCAACTGACCAAGCCTGAGTTGACTCTTAGTTGAATGACGATTTATCTGAAGGCCAGAAAAGAACTGGACTACAAAGGATTTACTTCCCTGTAGGTGTGGGGTGAGGTGGGCTGTTAATTCTCTCTTGGCTGGTAGGCACAGATGTTACTATATTCATAGTAAGTGAAGAGTCTCAAAAGTTGTATTTTAAATAGATACAAGTTTAACTCAGAGTTAAATCTTGTTAAACTCTTCACTGAATGATGAAAACCCTAATGGTTCCAAATAGCTATGTTAACCCTCCTAAGTCTATAATCAGTGTCACATTGTAGTCAAGTTGATCAGCAGGCTTTTCGGGGGTTGGGCTGTATTTCATCTTTTCTATTGAAAGGAGAAAGTTATTTAAGGTGTGGTATCTATGAATAGTACCTTGTATTTACATGAAACCTCTCTCTAAGATGTTGAAAGGCTTTTATTTATGCCTACTTTTCTTTCAGTTTTTTGATGGGTGGTTAGAGGTCATGATTAAGAATCAAGACTAAGAATTATTTTCTGGTTGATTATCCAAGTTCTAGGATGACTTTTGTTCACATGGGGAATGGGTTTTGCAATAATAGACAAGGGGAAATTCACTCCTTTGCTTCCAGAGAAACTTTTTCTTTCATAGCTACATTTGAAATGATTTGGTTAGGAGAAGGGAGGAGTGTGTCCTTAGTAACATTTTTGGTGTATGGTAGTTGGAAAGGAAGGTGCTTGAAAACCAGATGGGGCCAGAAGACAAGAACACTACAATATCTATTTGCAATTAAATATAGGGATTAAAGTATACATTTAGTAATCTTAACATTTCTTTTAGCATAAATGCTACTAAGTTTAAGAACTCATAAAATAAGTAGTAGTAGTTTGGCCCCACTGCCCAGGGTCTTTACTGCTCTGGGCTGCTGCTTCCTCAAGAATGTTGCCATGTGGACATGTGAACAAAGCATCACCAAATCGCCACGATTTTAAAGAAGTTTCAGAAATCTGGGTTTTCATGTGAAATATTCTCTGAATTTTAAATTTGCTGTATATTATTTTAAACACTGGGTAGGGTAGCCATTGCTGGATGCGGCCCCATGGTCTCCAGTGGTGATCTGGTTTAGTCTTCCTATCATTTATTCAAGATGAACACTTTTTAAAAAGTGAACATCATCTTTTCTGCTAATCATGCTCTTCCTCTATTAACCTCTGCCGTTTTATTTTTCAAATAAATGAATATCCACTCAACTCTTCAGTGGCTTGTCAGTGCCCACAGTCAAATCCAGATTCCTTTAATGAAATTCAAGACCTATTTCCTGCTCCATGCTCCGCCTCCGCCTCTTAATGTGATAGTCTTTTCACCAGCTTGCTCTTCCTCTCCTTGTCCTGCTGGTGAACCCCTCCCCATTATCAACACCTGCTGAAATGGTGCCTGCTGTGTGGCGCCTGCTCAGTGAATGATACGGTGGCTGCACAGTTCACCAGAAGAGAGTGCAAGGGGAAGTACATAAATACAAAACTAGTTTTGTGATTTGATACCTAGTTGACCTGGTTTGACTCACTTTTGGTATTTTATTTTATTTTATTTTATTTTATTTTATTTTATTTTATTTTATTTTATTTTATTTTTACTTTATTTTTTAATTTTATTATTATTATTTTGTTTTATTTTTGAGAGAGAGAGAGAGAGACAGAGCAGGATCAGGGCAGGGGCAGAGACAGAGGTTCTAGGTTCTGAATCTAAAACAGGTTCCAGGTTCTGAGCTGTCAGTACAGAGCCCTACGCAGGGCTCGAACTCCTGAGCCCTGAGATCATGACCTGAACCGAAGTCGGATGCTTAACTGACTGAGCCACCCAGGTGCCCCAATAATTTATTTTATTTTTATTTATTTATTTTGAGAGAGAGACAGAGTGTGTGCACATGTGCACGAGTGGGGAAGGGGCAGAGAGAGAGGGAGGGAGGATACCAAGCAGGCTCTGAACTGTCAAATACTGTGCTCCATTCCAGAAACTGCGAGATCATGACCTGAGCTGAAGTCAGGAGTTGAATGCTTAAACGACTGAGCCTCTCAGGTAACGCAGACTCACTTTTGATATTTTAAAAATCAATTCAGTAAATGTATATTGGGCCACTCCTATGTGCCAGGCACTCTAGAGGCACTGCAGTTATGAAAATTGAAAGCGTGGTTTGTCTCTGTCTTCACCTTGCTCACAGCCTAGATCTGATATGCCATCAAACAACTGAAATACAGCATTAAAAGTGCTTTAATGGAGTTTGTTAGAAGATGCCTAGGAGAATAGACAAAGAAAGGCCGAGGAACACTTTTCAGAGGAGATACATAACATGAAATGGAAGTCTGAGAAGGATGGGGCAGGAGGAAGGGAAGCCATTTCAGGCAGAAGGAAGAGGAATTTCAAGCAGAGGAATCAACATATTTATATAAAAAAGCCTGGCAAATTCAGAGAAAGGCATATTGTTCCCTACAATATAGATTCATAACTATGTTTAGGTGACAACTAGTGTTGGGTTATTACTGTTACCCCATGCTGTAGCGTCTATGGAACTTGGCCATGAAATCATTTTCCTGAGTATTCCTGGGATGTGGTATGAGCCTTTTAGCAGAAGCCCTTGCTGACTTAGTAGATAAATAATGCTTTTCTCATCTCTAGTCTATATCCACATAAAAGGACCATCACCACAAACCAAGGTCTTGTGTTAGAACAAGAATGAACCTTTGTTTACAAGTTCTCTCTTGACCCATTCCTTGGCTCAATCTATGAAAATTTTTACACTACACTCCCCACATTCTGCTGGGTCGAACCCCAACATTTCTATTAGAAATTTTATATAAACTCAATGAAATTTCATTACAGATATTTTGTGGAATTGGGATCTTTTTTTTTTTTTTGATGTTTTAAGGATTTTTGCAATATTTAAATTTAAAGTCACTGAATTGATAATGATCCCTGGTCTCTTAATCTCTAAGAACCTCATTGTAGTATTAAATGGTTTGCTGTTAGGAATGTGAAATACCCCAAGGCATTAATAACAGCCCCCGTCAATGAGTTTTGTTGCATTGTGGAAAAATAAATATCCTCCTTCTTGTTCTCCTTAAATAATTGAATGAGAATATTGCTGTTAAGTATAACATTTTTGAATTATAAGATTGTGAGATTATGTTCAATTTAGAAAATCAAAACAAAAACTTGGACTAGCTTTTAGTATCTAGTGTTACAAGCAGCAAAAGCCTGGAATATGCTTAGTGCTCCAGAGATGTATGTGGTTTCATGAGCAAAGCAAATCTCCTTGGGGCATATTGAGTCAGCTCATGAAGAGGCAGTGAGCCATGCTGTTGCCATTCATAGTTTCAACCCCATTAAACTCCTTTTCAGAATTAGGTCAAGCCTGAGCATTGGCAGTGTGAAGTTTAAAATGTCCTTGAATGATGGTTGGGATAATTGTTGATGACGTGCTATCTTATCTACACCTTTGCCTCTCTTCACCTCCCTTCTTTTCATATAATTTCTTCCTCACTGATATACTTTAGGCTTGCCAGTACACCCAGAGGCATTAATTCAATCTGATGGTCAACTTGAATTAATTCTCCCCATCTGCAGTGTTACGAACTACTGTAGTCAAGGACATGCCACTGTGCCTGCCCACCTGTCTCTATGTCTAGCAGATAGCCTGCCATATGACATTCAATAACCCAACAAATATTTGTTATGTGTGAATGGGATGGGGGCAGGGGGTATGGTCAAAAGGTATAAACTTACAGTTACAAGATAAATAAGTTCTGGGGATGTAATGCACAGCATGGCAGCTAATAGTCAACAGTACAGCAGTACTGTATTGCATATTTGAAATTTGCTAAGAGTAGATTTTAAAGGTTTCCATCACAGGAAAAAAATGTAACTATATGAGGTGATGGATGCTAACTAAATTTATTGTGATGATCATTTCACAATATATACATCTATCAAATCATTATGTTGTACACCTTAAACTTATACAGTGTTATATGTCAATTAGATCTCAATAATACTGAAAAAAATGTGAACGAAAAATGCTTTCTTAGGTGTTTAACAAATATTTTAAATATATGAAATATTGGCTGGGGGCGCTTAGGTGACTCAGTTGGTTAAGCATCCCACTTTGGCTCAGGTCATGATCCCACAGTTCATGAGTTCAAGCCCTATGTCTGACAGCAGGAGCCTGGAGCCTGCTTTGGATTCCGTGTCTCCCTCTGTCTCTGGCCCTCCCCCACTCGCGCATTGTCTGTCTCTCAGAAATGAATAAACATTAAAAAAAAAAACAAAAGCAGAAGAAAAAAGAAATATTGGCTGGGCTTTGCTTGCACTTTTTAAGGTTGGAAATTTATACCTGTAACTCAGTGCCAAAATGTATATACTTTTGAAAATGTTCCATAACTGATTTTACCTTCTTTGTGGGCCTCAAACTGTAGTGGGGAGGGGAATAGAGATAACTTATCAAAAAAAATCAGTCTTTTCTAGTACATTCCCATCCTCCTTCATGGACAGTATATTTTATACTGCATAGTTTCTTCCATCTCATCCTTTTCAAGATGGCCTCCAGATAAAGAAGGAAGTTAAGTTTTATGTGCCTTCTTGTGATGGGGATGGGAACTCGTATTGGTGAGGAGGCACTTATAAGCTTTAAGGCATTGTGGGCTGTGGTGCTGAAAGTCCAAGGTGGTGAAATATTGGCAAAGCTCTCAGGTTCTTTGGCCATCCATCTCCTGTGCTGCCTCAGCCTAATCTTGACTTTCACCGTGTCTAGAATCTTCCCATAGCTTGGATGAATGTCTCATTCAGTGCATTCATTTCAGGCATCTTATCATCTGGCCACCATTTTTTATTCTGAGGTACTGCCCCATTTTGGTTTCCCATGAGGTGAACTCCTTTCAGAGTCTGAACAAGGAAGTTGGATTGAAGCTTTACCCTATATACCCCTCCATGCTTCTTTTTGAAATGAATCACTGCTTTCCCATACATACTTGAGGACTGAACTTGGCAGTACACATGGGGTGGGGAGAGTGGTTTGGAATTTAGTTGACTGCCTGATCCCTTCTCTCACAACCTGTTCCCTTTCCCACCTCCTCCTCTAGAGCCAGAAAAGCTTTCTTTTCTTTCCCATTATTATATGTCAGGGTTTTCCCCCCAGTGTCCTATCCTCTTCCTAATGGAGGTGGCATCAAGGGAACTTGATTTATAGAAAGAAATAAAAGCACACCGATTTAATATTTTCCAAGTAGTGTATTCATTTTACCCAAGAGAAAGCTAAAGCTCAAAGAGATTCAAGTAACTTGATTGCAAAGTAGCAGAGCCTAGCCTCAAAGCCCAGCTGTAAAGCTTAATGATAGCATGATGCAACTTGAAGTTTTGAGTATTTTAATTCAAAGTTAGCAGCTTCTTATTTGTCTTTGCAAGTTTTTCACCAGATATTGCTTCTTAACAAATTAAAAACATAATTTGATAGCATTTCTCCAACCTCATATAATGTTTGACACATGAGACCAGAAGCAAGTGCCCTAATTAGTTAATTTGACAAAACATACTTTATGTGTGAAAATGAATTAATGATCAGGTGAAATTAAAATCTAAATTAGAGAAGCACATTCTTTACTTTTCACTCATGGTGGGGAGACTTGTTTCAGTTGAGTATTATCCCTGATATAAAATATAATCACATAAATATAATTAACAAAATTCCTTCTATTTGACTGTAAAGAGAAGCTGGAACACACTTTTCCATTTAAAACCACTGATCTAAGGGGATAATGACATATAGGATCCATGTTGTTTAAAAAGCAATTGACTGGGTTATTAAAATAGAAATATAAGACATAAAACTCATCTTTAAAAACACATTTAAAATCACAACTTTTCAATATGTACCACAGATATGCAACAAGTAGGTTGTACCACCCCTCCTTAGTTGCCCCAGCTTGGTGTTAAAAAAAATAAGGTCCTCCAAACAGTAAAAAGAGAGTGTCTCTGGCTCTATCACCACCACATCCAGAGAGCATGCCAACTCTCTGTTAAATTAGTTCTACATACCCAATTTCACATGTCCTTCACCAATCAGTCATCGTAGTGACTCTATAGCACTTGCTATTTTCTTGGTGGTAGTTCCAGTCAAAGCTACCCATGTCTGCCAAGGCTCTGCCATCCCTGAAGCTTTCTGTAAAGATACCCCTCTGCTGGTGATGCCTATGGGTATGTGAGCCTAGATCTGCTAATACCATGTTTCAGGGATTTATGCTAGGTCTCATGAAGTCTTCCATTTGTCAGCACAGCCTACTCAACTTTCACCAAGGCTGCTGACACCCTGATTTCAAGGTATCATGAAACATTTATTAAAATCACCCTTTTTAGCTATTACATTTTTTTTTGAGACAGGAAGGGAGTGATAGGGAGAGAGAAAATATCAAACAGGCTCCACACCCAGCATGTTGCCCAATGTCGGGTTCAACCTCACAATCCTGAAATCAGAACCTGAGCCAAAATCAAGAGTCAGATGCTTATCTGACTGAGCCACCCAGGTGCCCCAGACATTACATTTTTAAGGTTGACTTTCTAATGTAAAACTTATGAGAGCTTAGCCAAGAGCTCTGTTGAAAGTAGACAACATACGGTGGAAAGGACTGTTCCTTCCCTACAATACTTATCTCAGGTCCAAATCATTTGGACTTATCCAAAATCACTTTATCTCTTTCTTTTCTAAGTTGAGTACTTTCCTCGGAAGTTTTCCATTCCTTTATTCAAAATGGCTGTAGTGAGCACATCTTAGGCTCCAGTCTTTCTTCCTGACCTTCTACTTATATTTGCAACTGCCTACTAGATATTTCTATCAGATATCCCACATCTTCTTTGAATTCCGAATGTCTAAATTGAACTCATCATCTCCCCTGATCTCCCATCTACGCAGCCACCCACGTGCCCCTGTAAATATCTTTTAAAGTGATCCACTTGTTTTCATTTCCACCATCTTATGTCGGGGCATCACCCCTTGCTAGATTTCTGTAATAACCTCCTAGTGGTTCTCTCCACATTTTTTCCTTCTCCTCCCCTCCAGTATACTTCTACATTGTGTACCAAAGTAATATACCAGAAAATGCAGTATGATAAGCAATTCCTTGTTTAAAACTAGTAAATTTCTTCTTCTTCTTCTTAGTCCCAATCTGGTTTTGCCATAATTACCTCTTTTCCTTCTTGAAATTGCCATATCCTTTCTCATTTCCAGGCCCTTTCAAATACTGTTCTTTTTGCATGGAATGAAATTGCTAAATATTTGTTAAATTAATGACTAAATGAGTAATATTTTCCCAGAACAGAGTACATTAAAGATCCATCAACAAGCAGATTCCTTGAATGTATTTGCTTTCGATTGAACAATTTCACTACATTTTAAAATATGTTCAACTTGTCACAAACTAAAACTTAAATTGTCAGTTCAATATGAATCTTGCAGACCTATTTGGAGGTTTTAGCAGGAGTGTTCAGCTAATTCTATTGCTTGGACTACACACTGGTCCTCCTCCATCTGGGAGTATCACCCTCTTTGACTTGAGTGATATCCTGAGGATACGGCCAGTGCCAAAGGCAGAATGACAAATATAGCATGGTGAGGGAATCACTGGACATTTTCCTGCTAGCCAAATCCCTCGAATCAAACCTGGCATACAATGGAGTGACAGATGTCACTGTCAGATTGCTCTAACATCCTTGATGTGACCTACCACTAGCTGCTCTAATTTCATTTCAAAAACCCTAAGTAATCTTTACAAGTTTGCATAATGAAAAAGAAGATAATTTTATGATTCTGCAAGACCAATGGCATGCAGTCCATCTAGCAACAAGCCTAGCACCCCCATCATTCATAAGAGCATCTGGCTGTCATTTACAGGATGCTGGGCACATGCCATCTTTGGTAATTACATTCAGCTTGCCCACCTTCCCCCATCACTTCAATTGGATGACACCCATTCAATTCTGTTCAAAAGATACCACGTATTATTGATAGTAAATTCCACAAGGCAACTATCTTACTGTAGAAACTGTAGCATTTTATGGGTAAGTGAAGTGAAATAATTGCACAATAAATTCAGAACTGTGGTTTTAAAATGGCAAATTATGAGATAATAAAATTGCTAATTATATTGCCCAAGAAAATTTAGATATGCTAACTGGCATTGCCTTTCTGGTTTATTTGCCAGAGAAAAACAATTTTTAAAGGAGAAAAAAAATTTTTTTTACCTAATCTGACGTTTCAACTTGATTTTATGATACTTAGATATTATAAGATCACTATGATAGTAGACACACAGGCACATGCACATAAAAGAGGTTTCGTTGGTGCGAGCTAGATCTGTGGAGTTTAAGATATAACTTAGGTAGCAGACAAGTGTTATAACTTAGATAGCAGACGAGTGTTATAACTTAGATAGCAGACAAGTGTTAATTGCACTAGGGTATAACAATAATTATGGAATAATGACCCCTTTTGTACATTTCCCTGAGCCTTAAAACTTTTTTTAATGTTTATTTTTGAGAGATAGAGTATGAACGGGGGAGGGACAGAGAGAGAGAGAGAGAGGGAGACACAGAATCTGAAGCAGGCTCCAGGCTCTGATTTGTCAGCACAGAGCCTGACACGGGGCTTGAACTCACGGACCGCGAGGTCATGACCTGAGCCGAAGTCGGACACTCAACCGACTGAGCCACCCAAGTGCCCCCTTTTTTTTTTACACATTTTATGTTTATAGGACTTGCATAGTTTTGTTAGGTCTGACATTTTATTTCAAATCGCTTGTGTTTCCAAAAGTCAGATATTTTAAGAAATAGTTATATTCTTTCATGCTATTCTGCGAGCTTTTTAAAGTAGAAGAATGTTTTATAGTTGGCTGCTGTTTCAAAAGAATTTACTATTTAAGAGAAGGGAAACTTAGGAAAGTATGCTAACCATCATCAATAGTCAGGGGTGCCTGTTTGGTTCAATTGGTTAAGCACTGGACTTCAGCTCAGGACATGATCTCATGGTAGATGAGTTTGAGCCCCACATCAGGCTCTCATCAGGCTCTCTGCTGTGGGCATGGAGCCCGCTCTCCCTCTCTCTGCCCCTCCCCTGCAAGTGTGTATTTCTCTTTCTTTCTCTTTCTCTTAAAAATAAATAAACTTTTAAAAAGCTTTTAAAAACCCATCAGTAATAGCCAATACTTACATATGCTTTATCACATCAAGGAAATGTTCAGTGTGATTTGCTTATATTCACCCATTCAATCCTCATATAAATTCAGTTAGGTGGGTATTTTGAATATCCCTTTGCAAATGAAGAAATTAAGGCACTGATAAGTTTCCCAAGGTTACGTGACTAGCAAACGGCAGAGCCAGGATTCAGACCCAGAGAGTTGGGCTCTAAAGTTCATGCTTTTACCCACCATGCTCTACTGCTTGTCATGAAAACACTATGAGAACCAATTATTCTTCTTAAAAAGCATTAAATATTCCCAGTGAAATGAATTTGATGTCAGAACACTGAGAATGTCCTTTGAGTAACATCATTAACTCCAGAAATGAGATTGGGGTGGAGTTGACCCACAGAAGACTCTTTTTTCCAGTAAACTTCATTTCCAGTCGATCAGAGAAGCACTACCAAATCAGTACAACTAGCCCACATGAACTAGTTATAAAATAACATGACCTGCATATATAAACACCTAGTTCACTTACTGAAAAGTCTTGGGAAAGTTGGGAGCTTAGTAGAACACGCACTTATTTGGAGCCTACTATGAACAAAGTATTGTGGTAAAGCTGGAAAAAATGAGTGAAGTCTAATCGCACTCTTGAAGGACTTCATAAACTGTTGGAAACACGAGGAAAGTACATGATTACCTCTAATGAGAGCTATACTGTGATAAGTATTAAAAGAGGAGTAAAATAGAAATACAAAGGGAGCACCAAGAGAAAGGTTAGGTGGAACTGAGAGACTGGCTGTCAGGAGGTTGCAGCCAGCAGTAGAATTTTAGGCTAAGGTTACTGGAATGAGACTCCAGACAGATGATATAAAATGACTGAAGTCATAAGGTATAAGGGTGTTGGAGATGAAATTGGAGAGATATGTTGGTAATAGATTATGGAGAGCATTGTGTATGTGTGTTTTACACACAAAACACATATGTGTATTCCTGATTAATATCTTGGGGTGCGTGGGTGGCTCAGTCAGTTAAGCCTCTGACCAGCTCAGGTCATGATCTCACAGTTTGTGAGTTCAAGCCCACATCGGGCTCTGTCCTGACAGCTCAGAGCCTGGAGCCTGCTTCAGATTCTGTGTGTGTGTGTGTGTGTGTGTGTGTGTGTGTGTGTGTGTGTATTCCCTTGTTCATGCTCTGTCTCTCTCTCTCCCAAAAATAAAATAAAAACATTAAAAAAATTAAAAACAAATATCTCAATGTGTGTACAGTATTGCATATCCATAGTCTTCATGGAAGACAAATCTTCGGGTCTGTTTATTTAGAAAAATATTGTGCTTAATGTAGTTAGCTCCTCACTTCAAAATAGTGTGGCAAAAAGGTTGAAATCCCTGTTCAGACATGCAGTCATTCTGTGACCTCAGTTTCCTGATTTAGAACAAGGAATAATAGTATTATCTCATTTGGATCCCTGTAAGGGATGCCACATTCACATGGATTATTTTACAGGAATCCTAATGAGATAGATATTATTATCCCCATGTTCTAAATCAGGAAACCGAGGTCACAGAACTACACCATGGATGTGATCTGAGCACTGCAACATGTGGACTGTGTTTGTTTCCCTCAATGTTGAAGATGTAGTTGGCAAACAAACTTCAACCATTGCCTCAGCTATAGAGAACCATCTTTCCCAAGGTCACGCCCCTTCTCTGTGTAGCGCATATCCAATGATTGTTTGATACAAGGATAATTCTTTTTATATGCTGTTGAATTTGATTTCCTAGTATCTTAAAAATCTTGCCATTTTGGCCCAACTAGGAACAACCTTTAGCCCCAAAGGTTGCCATAGTATCAGCTGAGGTCTACTTTGAGTTTATATGATAGCCTGACTTCTGGCCTTGGCTAGTCCTAATTCTTTCCCTTCTCTTGCACAGGGGAGATCCTGCATGTTAAGCTCTTATCTTAGAGGAAACTCAACTTGGGACATCCCTTGGTGGCAGTGGTTCCGGGGGTGACCATGGTGGGAGTGGAAGTGATTTCCCAGTGTGTGAAAGGTCATTTTGCTCTTGCAGAGTTTACACTGGTGGGCAGCAACATTAGTAGCAGTTTTGTGTAATTTTTTGTGGGTTAGCACTATTGTGGCAGATTTTCATTAGCTCAATTCTGAGACAGTCTTGACCATTCTGCCTAGAAGCGTAACCTCAAGTCTTGTTCTCTAGTTCCTCCAACAATTCTGTGACCTATCCAATATTCTTTTAACAAACTTCTGCTGAATCAGCCTTAATCAGCTTCTCTTATATAGTAATGTATCATAAGTTAATATTAAACAAAGTTCCCAAACATTAGGCCCCTAATAGCTGATTGATACATTCTCTAGGACAGAACAGTGATATGAGTATTGTATGTATAAATGATATAACACTCTCCTGAAGAGCGTTTGAGACTACACTATCAATAGTGAAAGAGGATTGGTACATTGGAGATGGAAAACAAAGACAAGCAAGTTCGATGATGCATATGAAAAGCAGAGTGAGGTAGCTGGAAAGAAAGGGAATGACAGATAAGAATGATGAGAGAGAGACTCTGACCCAATGGAATTTTATTTATATTTTGAAACAGATGAAATTAAAACTAAATATATGGGAATATATTGACATATATCTGCATATTTGGGAAATTTTAATTTCACTAAATGGACATGGTTTTTAAAATATGTACATTTAATTAATTTATTTACTTATTTAGAGTGTACACACACACACACACACACACACACACACACACACACAAGTAAGGGAGGGACAGAGGGAGAAAGAAAGAGAGAATCTTAAGCAGGCTCCATGCCCAGCATGGAGCCCAATGTGGGGCCAATGCGGGGCTTGATCTCATGACTGTGAGATCATGACCTGAGCCAAAATCAAGAGTCAGATGCTTAACCAACTGAACCACCCAGGTGTCCCTGAAATACATACATTTTAGACTGACAAATTTCTGTAGTGGGTTTGAGAGATTGCCTACAGTTGTCTAATGCTAAAAATTGGCAATGAACAGTATATGTGAATAAATAGCGTCTTCTGCTTTTCATTTATCAAAATGCCCTAAGAGTAAAAATAAAAGATGCTGCCATACACAGTAGAGTTCTGAGCTTAGCTAAACACTGGATAATAATTGTGCTTTTACATTTTATTAAAATATGATTAGGATACAAAGATACCGAGATTGTTAAAAGGAAAGTTCATAAGGTCAAACCACACTGTGTCATTTCTGTACTTACTGTTTTTACTATGTGTTATATTTAAATGCCCACCCCACAGACTCAGCCATTTTGGGAGAAATTTTCTGTTTGTTCACTTGAAATGTTTTCTTTTTCTGGTTCATAGACCAGTATTTTAATGGCATCCATAGAAATAAAATAGCAGTGTGAAAAAGTCCTATATTAGGTGGTTTCCTAGGGAAATGGCTATGTGCTTGGATGAGTCTGGCACCCCGCCCTGGTTGTCAGCAGCACTCAGATTGTGTCAGAGATGCTGGGAGAAGATGTGTTCTGGACTACGAAGGATGACTTGGCTTCCATTACTGTGCAGTTCAAACCTGGAGACTGTCAACAGAGATGGCCCAGCTATCCTTGCTTGCACGAATGAAATAGAGGAACAGAAGTCAATTTCTAAATGAGCCAAGAATCTGAGTCTGCATAATTTCATATCATAAGTTCAGAAACTTGAGTTATACACAGAGATGAGCCAGTGGCTAGTATCAGCTATAGGGCAGGTGCAACATGTCTGTCTTGGCAATGGCTAGAAACAACCAACCCCCAAAGAGTCTTTATGGCTCTGGGCCCCTGAAAGGCAGAAGGACACAGGCTCTTGGGAAGGAAATAATACAGAAAAGAAACGGAAGTGAGATTTGCTTTTGTGCCCATGGTACTGATGTAACATGAACCATAAAAGAGAAGGGAACTGTTATTATCAAAAACAGTGATGTGAAACTAGAAATAGACTCTGTTTTTTTTTTTTTTTGGTTGTTTTTGTATTGCTCTCCACAGTTCTCTGAAAATCACAAAACTCAGAGAAAGACAGGCAAGTTGTAATGCTTTAATGTACTTTACCACTTGGGATGGATAAGTGAGAAAAAGATTTACAAGACAAATGTAGCTACATAAACTAAGCCTTCTTTCTTCTCCCAAAATAACCAGGAGAACTGATGACAAAAGTAAAAATTCTATTTGTAGTGAAATTTGAAGACAAACTACAAGATACTTTGAAGAGTATCTAAGGCTTCCAGTGGAATGCAGGAAATTAGCAGATAGATAAAGAAAAGCTGAGGAGAAAACCTAGCAGCTGAAGATTTCAGAAATCCCCTCAAAGAATGCATTTCCTAAAGAAATTGGACGTGCTTTTATACATGTCATGTATAAAAACTATGCTGTGTACTGGAATAGCAGGTGAGAGAAATGGGGTGAGAGCTTCATGTCGAATGTCCCTCAGGAACAAGTTCCATTCAGAGGAGATGTGTTACATGAAAATCACATTTTCAGAAAGAAGTTTGTCTTTGTGGCAGCTTAGAATAAAGCCCTTAGGTTTTGAAGTATAAGTATACTACAATTCTGTTCCACCCCAGCAGGTAAGAATTTCTGGAAATAGCTGCCCAGCTCGTCAAAAGACAAATAATAATAACAGTTTACAAAGAACCAGTGCAACTCATTTAAAGGCAAATATAAAAAATGATTAGCATGTTATTCATATAAAGATGCTAAAAGGGAAAAAGAAAGGAAAATGTCAGAAAATGTAAAAACAAATGGATGCTTCCCCCCCCAAAACAAAAAAAAAAGTTGATGTGGAACCTATTAAAAGGTGGACCAAAAATTTTCCCTGAATTAAAACAAAACAACAAACAATATTTAGTGAAGAAGTTGTTTCTAGAACAGAAATGCAGATCTCAGGGAAAAGATGGCAGAAGAGCAGAAGAGATGACAGTGTGCTCGGTGAACTTATGTTAAATAAGAAAAAAAATCAGCGAATAAATAAAAAGGATATTAGAAGGAATAAGCAAATAAACACTGTAGAAAATGTAGTAAGAAACAGAATAAAATGAGAAAAGTAAAGAAAATGAGATAGAACTAAAGATAAAGTTAAATAGAAAATAATTAAGTAAAAAAAAGACAAAGATGATGCAACATATGGATAATTGGAGTTCCTGAAGAAAAACCAAGATAAAATCACAAAACAAATATTTAGAGTTATAATTCAAGAAAATTTTTTGAAATTATTTTAAAGAATGACTTACACATCTGTATTGAAAGGACATATCACCTTCTAGGGGAAAGTAATCTTAAAAAAGTCAATACTGAAATATAATCTAGGAAATATACCAGATTACAAAGATAAAGAGCTTTCTGCATAGTCAGGCAAACTGATGTCACTTAAAAGGTGGCAAAAATTAGGCTCTCTCAGCCTCCACTAGAGTGTGTACTATCAGAAGACAATGATCTAATCAAGCCTCTAAAGAAAAAAAACGTGAGTCAAAGATTCTTCATATGGCCAAACTGACTTCCAGGTATAAAGCCCACAGAGAAGTAGTTTGCAACGTGCAAGAAACCAGAGATTTTCATTCCCATGATCCCTCCTTAAAGAAACTACAGGAGGATAAATTTAGCCACTGTAAGATAAGGCACATTGAATATACTTAACAATAGAACTAAGGGTTTATGGTGACACATCAGAATATAAGTATTATATGTCTTATAAATTAGAAATATCACTGACAAAAATTGGAAGGGTAAAGAAGGAAGTAGACACTAAATTTACTGATTGCCTCATTCCTAATCACTGGATGACAAAGTAATAGAATTATAGGCATATCATAATGTGATATGCATTACATGAAAGTGAAAACAAATAATATTACTGACTAATATAAAGTTGTACAAGGGAGAGGGAAGATGAATAGGAAGGAAAAAATTTGCAACTTTATTATTTTTTTCTTACTGGGGAACTAATGAAACACACACACACACACACACACACACACACACACACACACACCATGAAAGAAAACAAGCCACATATTGAAAGTTAAAATGATGATGATGATAATTATGATTGCAGAAAATATAATTCAAAGTAACATAATAAATGTAAGGCTAAACATATCTGTGTTTTGGACAACTGGATTCACTTATTAAGGAAAGTAATTTCAGATTAGATCACAAAACAAAGCCCAATTCTATTCTGAATAGGGCTTAAGTAGACAAAAGTATGTGTGCACTGAACTACTCTAAAGATACCAGTAGTCTATGTGAATGCAATCCAAGATTGTGTGGTATACAGCCATCATTAATGTAGATGAAGTACATGGTTCTAATACACAGAACACACAGCAAAAGCTGAAAATAAAAGGATTGGCAAAGCTATATTACACAAATGCAAACAAAAAAAGTGAAGGTCATGATCTTAATGTCAGACCAAGTTGAATTCATGACAAAAAGCATTAAACAAGTGAAGAAAGATGTGTTATGATGCTAAAGTATGCACTTAAAAATGAAAAGACACATTATAATGCTCGAGCATGAAGTTCAAAATGAAAATAAAATATTGATGAATGTCTA
The DNA here is from genome assembly GCF_014898765.1 of Herpailurus yagouaroundi. Lineage (NCBI taxonomy): Eukaryota > Metazoa > Chordata > Mammalia > Carnivora > Felidae > Herpailurus > Herpailurus yagouaroundi. The sequence continues at coordinate 23,494,762 of NW_024412391.1, forward strand.
CCAACCAGACAACAGGGCATCATTTCATCATTCGTCAAAACAAGGATAAATAGAAACATACTAGTAATAGGAGAAAAATTTACTACTGCTTTTCCATAACAGATCAATTAGACAAGCAAAAAGCTGGTGTATGTGTCTGTATATGTGTGTATATGTGCATGTGTAATAAATAATACAACTATGTAAATTTTGTGATTTATCAATTTATAATTACAAATTATTTGTAACCGTCCAAAATTAGTGTATATATATATATATATGCTAAATAATATAATTAATAGATAAATATCAAATACTGTATCTTTAAAAATAGATACCATTCCCTTTTCTCAAATGCCTAAGGAATATTCACCATGAATAAAATAGCAGTAGTTTCCTAAAAGTAGCAATTAAAATCCTAGGGCACTAAAACTAGATCCTAATATCAAAATCAAAAATCCCTACCTACAAATACCTACAAATGGCTCTTGAACATATAATAAAATATTTTTCATTCATAAGAAGTATGTAATTGAAAACTATATTAGGATCTCCTATTTTAGCTATAAGATTTACAAAATAAAATTTCAAAATTTGATAACACAGGATTGGTGAAAATGTAGAAAACGGGTATTTTCATGCATTGATTAAGAGATGGCAAATTAGCATGGTATCCATGAGTAGCTAGCACTTCGACAGTATATAACAATATTGTAATGGTTTAAGAAAAACAAACCAGTCCAGCAAATTCACTTCCAGGAATTTACCTAAGAGGTTTACTTGCATTTATATAAATGAAATATGTGCAAAGATATATATGTGAAACAGAGCAGCTCTGTTTGTGACAGCAAACATTATATAACAACCTAATTTTCCTCTATACAGAACAATAAACTGTACTGCATCCCTAATGGAATATTGTCCAAATCTTAAAAACTAATAAGGAAACCCATGTATTGACGGGAAAAGTCTTCAAGATGCATTTAACGGGGAACAAAAGAAATCCTTAACAGTATAGTACATGACCATCATGTCAAAATATGTGTATGTTTTCCTTACTTAAAGAAAAATACCTCAAAAAAAAAAAAAAGATGAAATAAGTAGAGCAGTTACTCAAAAGAAAAGATGGGAACAGTGCAGATGGTGAATGGGGAAGGGAAGAAGACTTTGCACTGCTCACTTTTTTAAACCTTTTGATACTTGCTCCATGCTTATTAAACAGTAACAGCTTATTAAAGAAACAATTTTTAAACTAAAATAAATATTCTCAGTCTGACTGTTGCAAAGGTGAACTTTCTGGAATGTAATCCAGTTTTGTTACACATTTATAAACTGGAGGGGTGCATGCAGCATACATTTACCTCTTCATGTGCATTCCCTGGCCTTCTGCAATCTAGGTTCCAGTGAAATTGCTCTCTCAAAACTCACTGACGGCCCCAATCCAAAAACCACTTTCCAATCCCACTCTTCGTTGAATTTCCTGCAGTGTTTGATGCGTCCACCTCCTTCATTACTGAAACACAGCATCTTTGTTTACACTTTACCATCTTCTAGAGTCCTCATTCTCAATGTCCTAATGTTCAGGTTTTCCTTCACAGAATTCACTCTCCCTTGGGTCCTGGGAAAAGTGGAATAAGAAAGATTTTTTTTTTTTCAGTTTGTTTTTCCTGGTTGAATGCCCTACTACTCTCAACACTGACTGGAGTCTGTAATAGTAATTGCCTCGGGCTTTTAATGATCAAATAACCTCTTGCCAAAAACTACAGATTATCTTTGGTTGAAAAGGCAGAACATGGGGGCACCTGGGTGGCTCAGTCGGTTAAGCGTCCAACTTTGGCTCAGGTCATGATCTTGCGGTTTATAAATTCGAGTTCCCCACTGGGCTCTGTGCTGACAGCTCAGAGCTTGGAGCCTGCTTCAGATTCTGTGTCTCCCTCTTTCTCTGTTCCTACCCTGCTCATGCTCTGTCTCTCTTTCTCTCAAGAATAAACATTTTTTTTAAGGTTTTTTTTTTTTTTTTTAAAAAAAACAGAAAAGGCAGAACATGGTTGGGAGTTCTATTATTTCATTTCCTTATACTTACTATTCTCTGTTTGCAAGTTGGCTCATATAACATTCGGAAAGAATAGAGTTGGGGCTGAGGCTTGGGAAGCAGCAAGGGTGCAGCCTCTGGAACCAGATTACCTGGCTTCAAATTCCAGCTTCATTAGTATGTAATCTTGCGTAAGTGAATCAGACTTTACTCATCTCATTTGTACACATCTCATTTGCTCTTCTTGGAAAGGGAGGTGTCATAATTGTATCCAATTCATTGGGCTGTTGTGTAGTATTTCTCAGGTAATAGATGTAAATTTCGAACTATTCCTGGCATCCAAGTCCTCACATTTATTGTTAACAATGTTCTACAAAGAATATTCTAGAATACTGAATCCAGAGTCAAAAACCTAAATCCCAATCCATCTCTGCTACTAATTGGATCTGTGTTTTGGATAAATTCTAATTTACCATCTGTAAAATTGGAGGCTGAAATATAATCTCTAAAAATTTTTTGTGTTTCTATAAATACCAGCTGTTTTGAAGAACAATGTCTTAAGCGTGTTTACTTCAAAGTCCAATAGCCAAAGTCCTGTTTTGTGTATAAATTGGCAAGCTATTCTAAAGGTCAGAATTAATAGCTTCACAGTATGAACAACATACAGGCTTGTTCTATGAAGACATTTAGTATTTGACTTATTTTTGACACAGTAGTCACAGCAGGACGGTAAAATAATCCTGTTCTTATTTTTATTATTATAATTATTTTTGAGAGGGAGAGCTAGCAGGAAAGGTGCAAGGGGCAGCAGTGTGGGGTGGGGGTGGGGTGGGGGATGGGGATAGAGCTGACAGCAGAGAGCTCAGTGCAGGGCTCAAACTCACAAACTGTGAGGTCATGACCTAAGCTGAAGTCAGAGCTCAACTGACTGAGCCACCCAGGCACCCTAAAGAATCCTATTCTTAAGAGATAAAGTGACAGGGTGCGTGGATGGCTTGGTTGGTTGAGTGACTGACTCTTGATTTCAGCTCAGGTCATGATCTCCGGGTTTATGGGGTCGAGCCCTGCATGGGGCCCTGTGCTGACAGCGTGGAGCCTGCTTGGGATTCTCTCTCTTCCTTTCTCTCTGCCCCTCCCATACCCGAGCACATACACATGCATCCTCTCTCAGTCTCTCTCGCTCAAAATAAATAAACTTTTAAAAAAGAGATAAAGTGGCTCTGTTGTTAAATATTTATCTAATAAACAGTCTCTTTGAAATTTCTAATATTGGGGAATTAAATCAAAATTGCATAGCTTAGAAATATGACAGTCAACGGAAAAGCACTTACATTAGGGAGTGCCCGAGTGGTTCAGTTGGTTCAGCATCCGACTCTTGATTTGGGCTCAGTCACGATCCCAGGGTTATGGAATTGAGCCCCTGTTGGGCTCTGTGCTGAGCATGGAGTCTGCTTAAGATTCTCTCTCTCTCTCTCTCTCTCTCTCTCTCTCTCTCTCTCTCCCCGTGCCCTCTCCCCTGCTCGCTTGCTCTCTCTCTAATAAGAAAATAAATAAGAAAAGCACTTACATTAGAAAACAGGTATTTATTTTGACATCAGTAAGTTGTAATTTGACAACTAGACTTAGATTATCTCACCATTATTTTTGAAAACAGGTTATTCCTGAATTCCACATTCTTCTAGTCTTCCTTGGTTAAAACCTTAAAGCTTTATCTTTAACAATTTATTCTTTTTGCCCAATGTAGCCCTGAGCCGTGGCCTCTGTTTTGTTTCACACTTCATTGCCACCGGCTCCAAATCTTTTTCACATCTTGATCTGGCAGCAACAGATTGACTGACTTCAGCTTTTCTGTTTTCAATCTATCAGGCAGTCTTCTGCCAAATATCTCCTTCTTTAAAGCACTTTCTCCTGGTATTTCTATCTCATGAAATCACATTGGTTCATGTCACCCTGTTAGTCAAGTCTAAATTTCTCTGCCAGACTTTCAAAGCTCTTCAGACTTAGGCCTTCTTACCTGATCTAACTAGTCTCTTTCCTTATCACTCCTCTCCCCCTCCTCCCAACCCCCTCTCACCATATATTTCAGTGTCCCCATAGTGTCTGTACACAGCCTCTCTTTCCTGATTTTACGCAAGAATCACCTCCTCTTCCTGAATAGCTTTCTTATCTTCTCTACCACTCAACCCACTCATCCATTCATTCCCTCCACCCTTTATGACATGTGAACTCATAGTTTTGCATATTTACATATTGCCAATATTTACAAATATATTTACATATATTTTGAAGCTTTACATATTGATACCTTTCTGTGCACTTACTATCAATAACATAGTTTCATGACTCTCAGATTATTTCAGTTTCATGCAGTGTAATAAATTTAAATGGGCATCATCATGTAGTAGCAAATCTAATGACTTAATTTAAAAATCATTTCTGCTTTTGATCAGCTGTGTTTCCTTTGGCAAATCATTCTCTGAGTCTCACAAAGTTGTTTTAAATATTAGACTAATAAGGTAGAAAGTAGTTTTGTAAGCTCTAAATGCAATGCCAGTATTATTGTTGTTAATATGTCATTTCTGTATAGAAAAACACATCCTTTACAGGGTTAGATAAAGGAGAGGCCTATTAGAAGGTATCAAATAAGTATGTGGAATATGCCTCAAGAAGCCACACAGCAAAGTTGACATTAAAAAAAAAGAAGAAAGAAATTAGAATTCAGTGTAAAGCCATTGGAATTAAAATAGTTCAGTCCTAAGTATTGAATTGGAAAGCAACTCTCATGCTTCGGAATTCTCACATAAAAATGATGAGACATCATTTATTCAAGTGCTTCCCAAAGAAACATTAGTATCAACTGACTTCACCCATGGCAAGTTATAGGAGACCTTCCCTAATTGCACTGAATTGTCATTGATGAAAGATCTATTTCTATGAAAGGGAGAACCCAATTAGGGCCCCTTTGCAGAATAATTCAGAGTCTATATATTTTTCCCTGTGACCGTTCTGTGTGGTATCCACAGACAGCCACAAAGAAAGTCCTGGGGACTTGACCTACTGGGAAAGGAAGTTGAATGGGAAATACTTTAAAATCAGGAAATGTTAATGAGCTGAGAACATGTGTCATATTCTAGCTGAGATGAACATTATATGAAAATAATTAAAATGGCAAATTACAATTTGGTTGCCAAACTATTATACAAAAATCTAAGATTATAGGACCAAAATGCAGAATATGAGGTACTTTCAAAGACTACTTATTGAAGTGTCTTTTTTAAGAAATGGATAAATTCTAAGGATTCTTGAATATTTTCCTCTAAATTTTCCACATTGTATATCTATAGAAAGCTAACACTTTTGGTAAGTATGCTGGAGGTAGCTAACTATCCATCAAAACTGGTGCTTTCCATAGTTTGAGTTGTGGGAAAACAGTTGCCCAGACAAAAATTACATTCCTAAGCTTCCCTTCCATTTAAGTAGGGCTGTGTGACCAATTCTTCCTAATGGATTGTGAACAGAAGTGATCAATTTCTGGCCAAGATTTTGATGAAGTTGGTATGTCTTCTCTTGTCCCACCTGTTAAGAGACACTAAGGGAATGGTGCAGGTGCCAGATGGAAGGATCCATGTACCTAAATCTCAAGATGAACAAAACCACCTAATTGCCAACTAGGAGCCCTGGAATTGGCCTGGAATGTGAGTGAAAAATAAATCTGTATTGTGGTAAATCTCTGAAATCTGGGGTTAACAGATAAACATAATGTAAACTAACAAATTAAACATAACTACGCAGTGAATAGCCTAAGAAAGTAGGTAAACAGTAATATATTGGGAATCAGTGTAGCAAGATTTCTAAATATGTCTCAACCACTGGTAAGAGATTCCTTTAATACATTTATGGAAATTGCCCCAAACACAAACACTGAAAAGGAAGTATAGGTAACATTTCATTGCTATCTTTGCTATATCTGTTCCCCTTCCTGATAACGGTTCCTTATCTTCTCCACCCATCCACCCCTTCATCCAAATTCTAAGCACTCTTTATTCTTCACATTAAGTCTTACCGTCTGAGTGAAGCCCTGCACATCTGCTGATATTCTGGTCTCTCTTTGTTTGCTATGCATTATCAAAAGCTTCATGCCTTTCTAATTATTTCAGGCTCATGCAGGGTAGAGGTTTTAGTGAAGTTACACATTTTTCTAACAGAAATTAAGGGAAAATGTGTTAAACCACTGAAAAGTAAAGTACACAGAGTATAGATAAAAAAAAAATCGCAAGTGCTTTAAATTTTTCATAGAATCTCATTATCGAACCATTAGTTTTTTAATAAAATGAGGGAAATTTCCTTATTTTGGTCCACTTTGGAAGATTTATTTGGAATTATTTTTGACGCATGGCTAATTATTTTGAGAAACTATCCTATTCCATTCATTAATGTTTAGAAAGCCAGTTAGCAAAATATAAGAAAAAGAGAGTGCAATGAGGCAAAGAGGGAGGAAAGGGGGGAAGGAGGAAGGAAGGGAAAAGTGAGAGAAGGAAGGGAGAAAGAAAGTGATAGAGAAAAGAAAGGAGGGAGGGAGGAAGAAAAAAGAGAAATTAGTTATTTAAAAAATCTAAATTCAGAGTTGCTTTATTTTTTCAGTAGTATGAGATAGATTACTTAACCAAATTGTTATTTAATTCAGTAAAACTGGCTTAAAGAAAGATGAGGGCATACCTTAAGGACATGTCTTAATTACAACCCCTGGATATCCTGGCCATTGAAGATAGTAGCTTTTTTTGCTAAATCAACCACGATTAGTGCTACATTTCCTTACCAGGGAGAAGTTTGTCGCAGTTCAGCCAAACAAAAAAAGTGGAGAGCAAAGAACTAAGCAATGAAAGATAAAGGAGCCAAGTACTTGAGTAGGTATCATTGCAATTGGAACTCTGACACCTCAAAATTAGTGTTCGGTGTGTATAATGTCCATAGTAGGATTGGGGTTGTGGTGATCTGAGGTTGCTGAAAGAGGAACCAGAGTGTTAGAAACTCAGAAATGTTCTACTTAAACCTTAAGTCCCAGTGAGTGCTAAGAGTGAGCTTGATGACTTCAGAGAAGCTATCAATGAGAAAATAGGCAAGCAACCTCCAGCAAGGAGGGCTTTGAATAGGGAGGTCAGAATTGCACCTTTTAAAATTTGGGCCCTTAGATAACTTGAGTGTTAGAGTGGATCCCGAAAGATAGATACCAAATGTACCAGGAAATATTTTTTTTTGTAAATGACAACGATTATTTTCAAAATTATGGGTTATAATATATATTGTGTACTTTCTCAACCCAGATAATTCATTTAATTAACAAGAATAGTGCACATTGATTTAATGTAATTCAATATCATTCTAATGTTATTAGGTATAGCCAAAAATACTTTACTTACTCAAATATAGGAGATGGAATTGGAATTCTTAAGTTATTTTGTCACAAGCTTCTAGGCTTTGAATGTAAATTGTTAATATTAACAGTATAATTAAGAAATATTTTTGAAGTTGATGTAACACACTTCACATTTACTTCTGATGTAAAAGGTAAAGACTTTTGAGAAAAACCATGCTTATTTCACCCAAGAACAAGCCTCTTGTAGCACTATATATATATGTGTGTGTGTGTGTGTGTGTGTGTGTGTGTGTGTATGTATACATATATATGTGTATATATATATGTATATATGTGTATATATATGTATATATACATATATATGTGTGTATGTGTGTGTGTGTATATATATCACATCATATATATATGATGTGATATATATACACACACACACACATATATATATATATATATATCATACCTACTTGCCCCAGTCTCCAGCTAAAAGACTTCCATGTGTGCCAGATAGTGGTCACCCTATTTTGATTAATATTTGTAAGCATGACATTTCAATGCAGTTGAAAACATAAATTAGAAACATGACCAATAGTGAACTACAAATTTAGCAGAGGCTTGAAAAGATTGACATTCGACTAGCTGTACTTTCAATGTATAAGAATGATAATAAAGCCTGTGTAAGGCTTTGTGGTTTGTAAAATATAGTCTCATATTGTGTTCTTTTCTACGTGATTGTGGGAAATGTACTCCTATCCCACTCTGTTTTACCCACTAATGCATCAGCTTTTGAGGAGTGGCCCTTTTCAAAATTAATCATCATAACTCTGAATGTTACCCAGGGGATCTGCTCTTCTTCTGACCTTTCTTAACAGTTTACAAATAATCTATACCATTTACAGTTATCTCTCAGTATGTCCCTGCTGTGTTACTTTTACTATTTTATTTATTTACTTATTTATTTATTTGAGAAAAAGAAAGAGTGAGAGCAGAGGAGAGGAGCAGAGGGAGAGCAAGAGAAAATCTTAAGCAGGCTGCATGCTTAGCACCCAACGCAGGGTTCAATCCCATGACTCTGGGATCATGACCTGAGCCGGATGATCAACCAACCGAGCCAGCCAGGCTCACCCAGGTGGCCTATCCCACAGATGTAGTTATAGCATCTGCCTCAGCTGACCCACAGCTATTGTTTGGGATCCTGCCATTCACTTGCTGCACACATTAGCTGGGCAAGGCATAGGAAGCCTTGCTGGTTGTGGTAAAGTACTCCGTTGGTAGCGATAATCTCTGGCTTCCGAGCTAATTTTAACTATGGCTGAGCAAGAATGAAATTATGTTGGTAGTGTAATACACAATGGGAGACATGAATCTGGTAGGACGCTATTCTGCTCAAAATACCTTTCAACATTTCAAAAAACGTTTTCAAGTTTCCTCGGAAGCACACTAGGAGGTTGAAATCTGGATTTAAGACACGTGTAGAACACAGGTTATGAAACATTTAGAGCCAGTGCTTAGCGAAGAATTGACTCAAGGTAAATTAACATTTTTTTAAAGAAACACTTAAAGGAGGAAAGTATAAATGATGTATCTGCTAATAAGGCAGTGAGGCAAACATGTTCACTTAGTAAGGACTGGATAATCAGGGACGCAAGCTTGTGAGTTTTCTTTATTTCTCTTTGCGATCTGTGTAGGAGAGATCAAGTCTGTGCAAACAACTTAAAAGAAATTATATTTCTTAGATATCTAATTAAGACTGGAGAGTGGATAGTCAGTATATTCTAACTAATTAGTCTGAATTGGAGCAGGCTAAAAGTGATAAACTGAGAGCTGGCCAGGAAGCTCTGAGTTTCCAACACAAATTCTAGAAACGTTGAACGTGTCAGAGGAGCTTGTAAAACTACAGATTCCTATGCCCCACCCCAGACCCTGATGCAGAAAGTTTGGGGTAAAAACCTTGAATCTGAAAATTTGATTTGGATACAGATGCTCCATGGAACACACTTTTAAAAAACACTGCTAAATAGTATGGCACTTTTATCATTTCCTGTTAAAACAAGAAAGGGAGCTGGCTTGGAGAATAAAATGAATGAAAATTATCATGAAATGTGAAATGTAGCATTGCTTTATTTGCCAGAATCGCCAAAGTTCTACAAGCAAAGCAGCTGTGCTTTGAGTATTTATAAGCAGATTTTTGCATATGTTGTACGGCACATATATTCCTGTTTCTTTAATAGCCAACTTGAGTGTTGGAATCATTGAGACAATTTCTGTATGTACATATATGACATGTGCATGGCTATAGTGTTGAGTGTGGCCTCAGATGACAGACCTTCTGGGTTCAGGTCCTGGCTCCATCATGTAATGGATGTGTGGATTTGGGCAAGTTTCTTAACTTCATTGTATCTCAGATGTGTTCTCTGTAAAATGAGAATGATGATAATATTTACATCATGGAGATTATTGAACAGTGAATTATATAATACATATAAAACTCCTAGAAAAGTTTCTGGAATATCATAAGCCCTCAACCACTTACTTACTATAGTCATTGCCTAATTGAGATCTGCTGAAATAAATTGAACTGATGGTTTACAATGACAGATTTGGGGTGAAGTAAGGCAGTTACTACTCAGCCTAAAATGTGAACCCGTAAGGAGAGTGAAGGAGACAGAATAATATTAAGACTAGAATGAAGGCTGTACTCTGATCCTAAGTGTCATCTGTCTCCCAAGTTGTTTCTCTTAGAGTTAAGTTTTTTTTATTTTTATTTCTTAAATTTTTTAAACTTAAAAAAAAATTATTTTGGGAGAGAGAAAGCACAAGCAGGGGAGGAGCAGAGAGGGAGAGAGGGAAAGAGAGAATCCCAAGCAGGCTCCGTGCCGTCAGCACAACACAAGGCTCAATCCCATGAATTGTGAGATCATGACCTGAGTCAAAATCAAGAGTTGGATGCTAAATCCACTGAGCCACCCAGGCAATCCCTAGGGTTAGGGTTTTGTTTTGTTTTGTTTTGTTTTTTTATTCTTAATTATTTATTTTTAAGGGAAAAAAGAATTGACTAGAAATCATTTAGAGATACTGAAACAGACCTCTAATTTGGCCCCCCTTTTTCTTTTCTCTGGAATCCATGCTTCTCCTATTTCCTATTCTTCTCCCCAGTGAGAGCCATGGAGAGTCTGGAGCAGAAGACCCCTCAGCCATGAATCCAGGATTCAGAGAGAGGTGGTGGGTTGAAACTCAAGAAGTGGAACCAGGATTTCTTTCTTTTTCCTTTTTTTTCCCCTCTCATAAATGTTTGTTTTTGAGAGAGAGAGAGAGAGAGCAGGGAAGGGGCAGAAAGACAAGAGGACAGAGGATCCAAAGCCAGCTCCATGCAGCCCGATGTAGGGCTCGGGCTTACAAACTGTGAGGTCATGACCTGAGCCAAATTTTGATGTTTAACCAACTGAGCCACCCAGGCGCCCAAACCAGGCTTTCTTTTAACAACATAAGGCAGTGGGAAGACCAAAAACAAAGACTTGCAGAAGTCATCTTTAGACAATGGGATTCCAGATCTGGCAGAGGAAACTAATTGCAAGCCCTGTTGTATGAGGCATCAGTAGCTGTTACTTCCTACCTGAATGAAAATTAGCTCAGGAACCAGAATTGGATAGAGCCTTCTTCAGTGGACCTTTCAAACAATGGGTGGGTCCAAATAACTATGTTGAATGGAATAGGATAAAAGATTATTTCTGCAGTGCCACACTGCTGTGCCACGTTGTGATTTCGGTGATAACAAATCAACCATGCCAAGTAGAATGGCAAACAATTCCGGGGAGGATATTGCCAGCAAAGGGCGGCAGGTGTAGAGATAAGTCCTCAGCAGTGACAGGGTAATGTGCACCTTGACAACATGTGTTTTATGCCATGTGACTGTGAACAATCTTAAAAACTGCTTTTATTTGCTTAATAGAATAATGTTTAACTGTTTCTAGAAAAAAGAATTGTTGAGTGAGGTTTAAAAAAAAGATATACATTGTATACAGTATTTATTAGGAAGGAGATAAAAAAAAATCAGATTGATGCCCCAAAAGACTTCTTATTTTAAGTATTCTGGTTTAGGTGTCCAGTTTCATTTTAGCTTTGTGTCAGTTAAGCATTGAAGCCCTTTTCTTAGAGTATAATCATTCTGCATACAAAGAAAATGGGCATTATATTACTAATGGGGAATAACTCTAGACGGACATCTTAGATGGTGAAGAGATCTTTCCTCGCTTTCTTGATTTCTTTCTCAAATTTCAGTATTTCTCTAAAAACTTTTCTTTTACACGAACTGAGCACCTAGGAAAGAATTTTGACTATAACAATTCAAGGAGAACACTAAACTTTATGATATATTACTGCAGGGCTTGTCTGTTGGCAAGAAGCAAGAATGGTTGGTATTAATGGGAGCATGACGGTTCTGAAAGAAGACCAGCTCATGGCACTATGAATCATAGGGCTTTAAAACATTTATAAATGAATGAAAAGGCTCCGGGCTGACATGAATTATGAGTCTCATTATGGCACTGTAATATCTCCAGCAATGCCTCAGAGGGGCATGACACCTCCCAAGAAAAGTGGTGAGACTTCCATTACATTATTTTTCTACTGGTAATTGGCTATGGTCAAGGTGGGATATGATCTGTATCCCTGGAGTACACATGGCAACATATCTCTGCATATAAATGTTTCCATCAGTCAAGATCCTGCAAGACTCCTCTCTTCAAAGTGCCAAGCATTACTTTTGACCTTCAAGAAGTAATAGCGGGCCCTAGCATGAGAACAGAATTTCTAATCTTTCCATTTCTTTAAACAGCATTCAGGTAGGCTGTAATGGTCCTGTTACTTTCCACATGCTGACACAAACTTAGTGAAATATTAACAAAGATACTTCCCCCCAAAATACATTATTTAATTACTTACAAGGGTTATGACAGGGAAAAAATAGGGTGAGCTGTTTATTAGTGCAAATATAAATGCTCTTAGAAATAGTACATCCTTGATTTTTACTATCTCAATAGAACCCAGGCTAATATAACTTCACTAACTGTGAACTGAGCAACTGGGGAGAAGTCTGCCTGAAATAACTAGAGCCTGCGTTATCAATCATCCCAAGAAATATTTGCATTTTTTCAAGTACATAGGCTTATCAAAGCATGGACTTAACCGATGGCAAGCCTCTTTGTTTTCAGTTTTCTGTTACATTTTTTATGCATGCAATTATTTCTGATACCTGAGTGAATTTGTTAGCTTAAGGAGGCAAACATTCTATCTGGAATTTCAGTTACACTGTCAATGCGTTAAGAGTCCCTACACACACATTATCTATCTACCTTTCACCTATTTTGATAATGACAGATTAGAATTATTGTGTTCCAGTGTGTGTCAGGGCACTGCTATATGGCTGTTAAACTTCTTTTTCTTTCTAAAGACAAGAGGTACAGTTTAGAAACTAACCTCCCCTGACATGGGGTCGTGTTGCCAATTTCTGGTCCATGAATGAGTGGGGTGATATTTGCCATTTCTAGCCTGGCCTATAAGAACATCCTGAGTGAGGGGCCCTTGGGTGGCTCAGTTGGTTAAGTGTCTGACTCTTGATTTCAGCTCAAGTCATTTGAGGTTTGTGGGGTAGAGCCCCATGTCAGGCTCTGTGCCAACAGCATGAAGGCTGCTTGGGATTCTCTCTCTCTTCCCCTCCCCTGCTGGCTTCTCTCTCTCAAAATAAGTAAATAAACATTTTTTTAAAAAAGAGAACATCCTGGGTGATACTTTTCGCTCACTCTCTTGTCTTACCACCTGAACAGGATCTGGTAGAGGACTCTGAGGCCCTAAGAAATGAGGAAACTACCAGATTAAAAAGATTAAACGTGCTTGAATAATGACACAACTCCTTGCTGACCCAGATCTGATACAACATAAGTGACAAACATTGGTTATATTAAATCACTGAGATTTAGGACGTATTCACTACAGTTGTTAGTCTGCCCTCAAAGATTAATAATTAATATAGTTTCTTTAAAATGTGCAAAAAATGAAATTAAAATACCTATTTAAGTCCTACAGCAATATTGAAGATATATTTTCCTTCTTTGGCCATGTGTTAAAAGAACGTCTTCTCAGAGATCTGTGGATTCTATTTATTAGAAAATTGTGCTATTAGAAAGATAAATTGTTGGACTAAATTAAGAAATTCCTAGAAGAAAGCATATCCAGGAACATGGTCTCGGCAGATTCTAGGGGCACAAGGCCAATCACTGTTTGGATCCTACCCTCCCTCACTGTATTTATTTCTGGATCCTGGTTTTCTGCTGCTGTCCCAGCTTCTTGGTCTTCCAATCGCATTACTGTTCCTACATATCAATAGTCACACCATCAGAGAAGCCTTGCTCTCCTTTTTCCGTTCTCGTTCTATCGCAATTAGAAAAGGAGTTGGGCTCATTTGCTGAATGACAGCTGCAATTATTGTGTGGGCCTTTGCATGTTCATTTGGATTTGTTACACTAACCAGACTAACTTACAGTTTGTAGGCTATGAAAGGCTTTTTTGGTGATGATTAACACCTACATTTTCTTTTCTCTGTGTGACATCTGAGTATAGATCCAAATCATTGTAGTAATTACAAAAGACGTTAAAGGGAAGGGCAAAATAACATTTTTACTTTAAAACAGCTGTAGAATATAAAGCTCATTGGGTATCTTGAAATCATAAGATATGAATATATAAAGCACATACACATATAATTAAGAAGTTCATCTATATATTTCCAGTGATTTCACAAAATAAAGTAAGCTCATTTTCTTAAATCCTAGTTTCCTACACTTTAGGAAGAACTCTACTTGTTTTCCAGGAAGCTCCACATCCCCCTAAAATTCATGTTGAAGTCTTAACCAGCAGTACCTTACAATGTGAGCTTATTTGTACATAGGGTCGTTACAGATCAAAGTGGTTGAAATGAAGTCATACTGCAGTAGGATGGGCTCATATTCTAATACAACTGGTGTCGTAATATAAAAAGGGAAAATTTGGAGACAGACACACGCACATACACACAGAAAAACAGCTACGTGAACCTGAGGGCAGAGGTCAGCCAAGGGACATCAAAGATTGCCAGACCCCATCAAAAGCTAGGATAGAGATGTAGATATGTTGATTCTCTTCACAAGCCATTTGAGAGAATCAACCTTGCAGTAGTATCAGTAGACAGTGGAACAGGAGGTCTCTTGCTCATATCCCCTGCCAGCAACAATAATTTGGCAACTGTCCATGGACAAAAGTGCCTTTGTGGGAGCTTGGAGATCCAGGGAAGAGACTGTGAAACCCTAGTGGAGCCAAACCAAAGAAGGCTGTTTTGAGATGGCAGGCCCATGCCCAGGTGACAGACAGGCCAACCCAGAGTTCCAGCAACAGACCTGGAAACAGTCCTTGTTGACATCGGTGCTGCCATCAGCACCATCCACCAGGGACTCAGCAGGAGTGTGCCTGCCTCTGCTCTGTGTAATGGGCCAGCCAACCTCAGCCCTGGCTGGGGACCCTGAATTGGCCTGTGACCTGGCTCCAGCCCCTCTCAGCCACAGATCAGGAATACTCCTGTCTAGCTAGGGGATACACATCCTTCTAATTACCCAGTGGTAGACCCACTGACCTCAGTCCAACAGTACAGATGGAAGTGGCCCTGACATTGGCCTCGATAGTCTGGGAGCAGTCACATCTGCCCAGGGACTGCTTCCAGCTTGTGGCAGCTCCTCACATTCCTTGGCTTGTAGCAGCATAACTCCGATCTCTACCTCTGTCTTCACCCATGGTCTTCCTCCTTGTGTCTCAAATCCCCATCTCCTTTTCTCTTTTAAGGACACTAGTCATTGGATTTAGGGCCCATGTTAAATCCTGGATAATCTTGTCTCTAGATTCTTAACAAATCACCTCCAGCAAGACCCTATTTCCAAAGAAGGTCACATTCACAGGGAATGGGGATTAGGATTTGGACATATCTTTTGGGAGGTCACTGTTAAACCCACTACATCTTCAAATAGGAGATGAAAAGTGGTGAGCCATAAACCTTGGATACTTGTAGAGTGCTGAAAATATGTAGTGTAACTGCTAAACAAGGACTTTTGAAATAGAAGATAATTTCTGGAATACTGCAAGGGAAATTCTAATAATAGTCTAGAACTAAAAATACTAGTCTATCTCAGCAACACTTGGGAGGAGAGGGGAGGGGGGAGTTGAAGGAAATGAAAGTGTTTCAAACTGCTTACTGGTTGGAGGGAGGATAAAAGCAGTGGAAAAGAAGAACATCTCACTGGAAAAGTAGTTGGAGGCTGGTTTTCTTGTATCAGAGAACTAAGTGCTAACCTATGAGATCCAGAAAAGGGAAGGGAATTTTCTAGGCTTTAATACAGAGAAAGAGGAATAAGTAGTGATTCAATCAACCTTCCCCACAAAAGGAAAAAATAAAACAGGAAAGCTACACTCCAAAACAAATAATAACATAATAAAAACAGAAGAAATAAAGTATATTAAGTAAATCATTAAAAAGACACTTTTACCAAAGTTATTGCATAAATCTAATACGTGTACAATTCAATTTTGAACAAGAATTTTTAAAAATATTGAATTAAAATAATCTTAGAGTTCATAGGAAAAAACAAATGTCCAGAAAATCTAGACAAATACAGAAACTAAGAAAGGGAAAAAGGGAGAAAGGCACTCAACTACTCAACTGAATTGAGTTGACAGGAAGAAGTGAAGGCCTTACGCTGCAATCAAATAAGTGAAAAGCTGTTGTTGGAAAAAAAATAAATCAGAAGAACAATATTGGAAAGCCGGATATAAATCCCAGAATATATGAGAAGTTAACATGCATGCAACAAAGTTGGTGCTTCAGTTTAGGTGAGAAAGGTGGTTTATTTATTAAATGAATGCATATAAGTGCCCACTATCTAAAAGAAAATATAGTGGAACTTCTATCATATAATATATGCATAAATAAATCCCAGATTTAAAAATATAGGGATAAGAGACACTTTATTAATCAAGACTATAGAATCCAAGTTACGATGGACATATTTGATTATGTAATTTTTAACTACGTGGCAACAGTCCTAAAAACAAAGGCAGTGGACAAATGATAGGGAAAGTTATTTCCAGGATAGAGGAATTATAAAGGGTAATGCCAGACAGAATATAAATAGAACTATACATTGGCCAGAAAAGCAAACAACTCAATAGAAAAATAGAAAAAGGATATAAATACCAATTCCAGTGCTGGTGGGGATGAGATGAAAAAATTACTCTCCTATATTCTCATGTATATTGGCAAAAATGTGAATTGTTATAACATCTGTGGATATCGACCTGGTACTATTTACTAGATAATTCCACATAGCTGCTGCACTCTTGGAAATCTATCCCATTCAATAAAAACTGTTACGTTAAGTACTATGGACGGAATTATGTGCCCCCCAAATTCATATTTTGGAGTCCTAACAACCCAGTGTGATGGTATTTGGAAATGGAACCTTTGAGAGGTAATTGGAGTTAAGGCTTGTTAAAACCAATTGCTGGTCCTCATCCCCAGAATTTCTGAATCAGTAGATCTTGGTAGAGACCTAAAATTCCATGTCTAACCTGTTTCTAGGATACTGCTGGCGTGGATGGTTCAAGGTTGACACTCTGAGTACCACTGCTGTAAAGTAATAAAAGTGAACATCTGCAGGTGGAAACAGTAATAATGATTCTCACAAACTAATGAATAGGAGATACAAGACACACCCCTAAGCTGCATACATTATGAAGCGATTAATATATTCAAATATGCATAACTATACTATATTTAGGAATGTAATCATAAGTGCCAAAACTTCTTTAAAAAGCATACAAATGATTATTACAAAAGTTAGGATAGGGGTGCCTGAGTGGCTCAATGGGTTAAGTGTCCCAACTTTGGCTCAGGTCATGATCTCATGGTTCACTCGTGGGTTCGAGCTTTGTTGGTCTCTGTGCCAACGGCTCAGAGCCTGGAGCCTAGTTTGGATTCTGTGTCTTCCTCTCTCTCTGCCCCTCTCCCATTTGCACTCTGTCTCTTTGTCTCTCAAAAATAAAAAAAGTTAACTTTTTTTTTTAAACTTAGGATAATGGTTATCTCAGTTAGGATAGAAAAAGGCATACTGGGATTGCTTAGTTCTGAAAGCATCTTTGATCTTTATGTGGATAGTTTTTACATTGGTTTTGACTTTATTATTATTATTTTATTCAAATTATTTGTATTCTATATGTTTTATGTAGTTTTATTTTTATATCTTGTAATAATTTAAAATACAAACCAATAATATCATATATGTCTCTATGTCTATATCTGTATCTACATCCATATCCATATCTGTATCTGTAGGCCTGTATGTGGTTGTATGAGCAAGGACCAAAGCATATAAAGGTACAGATGCCACACGATTAATACTGACTTTTACAATAGGTGGGAATAGGAAGGAGAAGAAGAAATAATTATTTTTGCCTCAAACGTGATGTATTGTATTGTTTACTTTGTTGCAACAAACACTTACTTTTTAATTTTGAAAATACATCAAGTAAGGAACAAGTCAAGAAAATGGGAAAATTTGCTAGTAAGTTAACCTGTCAGGCACTCTCTGGTTTATTCTCTTGATTCTCTTCTTTTGTTGTGCAAGTTGTGTAGTGTATTTTAAAAATTAACCTCTGCTGTTATTCTTTGTTTCCTTTTTCTTTCTTTCTTTTTTCCTAGAGATATAATTATGACTGGAATCAGTAAAATAAAAAAAAATATGTGTGTATATATGTATATATATATATAGTCCAAGTACTCACTTCTGCTTAACAGTAACAGCTTCATAAATTCAGCACATATTTTGAGCAGAACCGTGAGCTAGTCCCTCTGCTGAGATCTGGAACACAAGTGGGCAAAAAAGAGCAGGGTCCTGACCCTCAGAGCATGAGCAGATCAGTGGGGGAGACAGGCTTTAATCAAATGGCCACCCAAATAAAGGTAGAATTATGACGTCTAAAATTGCACCACATTTGACTGTGAATAACCTGGAACCTGGCCAGGCATGCTGGGAAGCACTTTATAAGAAAGTTCTCCAATAATTTTCACACAAACCCTGTGAAGTGGAGACAGTTATATCCCTTTTGCTGAGACCTAGAGACATTAAAAACCTTACCCAAATCTGTGTAGCTAATAAGTGGTTGCAAGGATCCAGAGTTTCATCTGACTCCGGCCCTTTTGCTATCATCTATGGTATGTACCAACACAAATGTTTATGTTTTACCCAACACTCAATCCATTCAGGTAGTAAGAATCATAGAACTATGGTTAGCAAATAAGTCTATATTTTCCTAGATAAGCTCTTCCTGCTCAGTTTTCTTGTAGCTTCTAGCCTTTTTGGCTCCTTCTTCAAATGGTGGTCAGAGTTGATTTACCTATGCAGGGTGAAGATAGAACTGTACCTTGACTTGAGCCCTTATAAACTAAAATGAGCAAATAAAATTAGATGGACATAATTATGGAACAAGTAATCAATAAATGTTCATTTTCCTTTCTGTCCTCTTCTGTAAACCACTATTTCCTAGAAAATAAAAACAAAGTTCTTTGGATTGATATTTAAGGTCTTTAGATGCTTTGACCCCAACATACCTTTCTTTTTTTTTTTTTTTAACGTTTTTACTTATTTTTGAGGGGGGGGAGCAGGAGAGAAAGAGAGGGAGACAGAATTTGAAGCACGAACCTACCTTTGTAAGTTCAGTTCTTTGTTTTTGTTTTAATATTCAATGTTGCCCTCTCAACCAGATTATAAGTGGTATCCATTCATTCCACAAGCCTCCCTAGAACATCTGTCCCGTGCCAAGTACTATATTAGATGTTCAATATAAAAGTATATATAAAACAGAGTCCTTGAGTTTTAGAAAATCTCAGCCTAGAGAAGAAAAATTCAGATCTATAATTATTTCAAGGCATTATGTGTGCTGTTCTTGAATTACTTAACCATCATAGATCATATATTTTTTAAAAATTTTGTAAATGTTTATTGTTGAGAGAGAGGGAGAGAGGGAGAGAGAGAGAGGAGGCGTAGAGAGAGAGAGAGAATCCCAAACTGCCAGTGCAGAGCCTGATGCGGGGCTCGATCTCACAAACCGTGAGATCATGACCTGAACCGAAATCAAGAGTTGGATGCTTAACTGACTGAGCTACCCAGATGCCCCAGAGGTCGTATCTTTTTGACATAGGTATATCATTCA
This sequence comes from Herpailurus yagouaroundi, assembly GCF_014898765.1. NCBI lineage: Eukaryota > Metazoa > Chordata > Mammalia > Carnivora > Felidae > Herpailurus > Herpailurus yagouaroundi. The sequence goes on from NW_024412391.1 coordinate 23,514,429, forward strand.
AACTAATGTGCTGATAGGCACATAGTACTTCTTGATATCAAGATAACTTTGAATTCGTGAATAATTCTTAAATTATTACTAATTTAAAGGCTTAATGAAGATAAAATATTTATAGCTATATAAAAGTATCCTATTACCTAAAGACATTCTACTTGATTTACATGGTAGCATAAAAGTCACTGAATTGAGAAAGCAAAGACACTCTTAATGCCAGATGGAGTAACAAAAGTTACATGAATACCTTTGAAAGAATAATCTTGAGTAGACTGTTATGGGATTAGTACATATTGTAAGTTGTAAGTAGGTTTTAACTTTCCGTATTGACTAAACTTTCTACTAAATTGTAGCCACTTTTACAGTAGAATAATACTAAGTAGGAAAATAACCTGTTGAATTTTTTTTTTTTTTAGTTCTGCTGTATACATGGTGGGTGTAACAATAAGTGTTGGTTAATGACAATGGTGGATATTTGACTTACAGATTTCTAGCAGTGATGGGGAACAGATTTGGAATTTTCATAAAGATTCTAAGGTAACACCTTTCAATTATAAAAATGACACTGGGCCCCTGAGTGATACACACTTTAAAAATATTTATTGTACTCTTAAGATACTTACTGTCCATCCTATATTCTGGGAGAAGCTCTTTTATTCACTTCAGAGCAGCTAAGTCATAGGCTTAATTTCATTGAAGTCACTGCAAGTAATCTAAGCATGTAGTGGTATGAACATATCACTCTTTGATTCACACCAGAAATTAAGCCTCACTTCTTCCTTTTGTGAAGATATATGTGTATACATTCGCATCTATCAGAAGATAGGGATTGTAGAGATACAATTCCGTTACTGGTTGTGACAAATTCTAAGGGTATGGGGGAAAATTAGAATAAGAAAGCTTCTAACTAACCTGATTTTACTCATTATAATCTCCAGTCTACTAAAAATGAGCTTCAGAGTATGGGAAAAATGGTTGAGAAGCCCATAGAAGATGCAATATGAACTATGAGTTTTGGCTCATATCACATATGTATTTTAATATGTTATAATAAATACATAAATACAAATAATACTTAAGTATACTTGTACTTTCATTTACACATTTTTTCTCTGGGATTTTTTTCAAAATGAATTAATTTTCTGGAAACCCAGAACTCCTCTATAAAATTGGAAAACCGTATATATATTTTTAATTTTAGAGAGACAGCAAGAAACCATGTATGTGAGTGAGGGAGGGGCTGAGGAAGAGACAGAGAGAAAGAGAGAGAGAGAGAGAGAGAGAGAGAGATTGAGAATCTCAAGCAGGCCCCATACACAGCACTCATCCTGACGCTGAGCTCAATCTCACGGCCCTGGGATCATGACCTGAACCGAAATCAGGAGTCAGATGCTCAACCGACTGAACCACCCAGGTGCCCCCAAAGAGCTCTATTCTTGAACTAGTATTAACTTTGGCCATAGTGACCCTCATCATGCCCAGTGAAAATACTAAAGTGATCTCTAACCACTCCTAGAATAGCCACCTTTGTAACAAGTGAAAATGGGAGACACGTATAAAATAATTTCCTTATATGTCTCCCTCAGGAACTTTTTTATATTTAGTACTATTACTTTGTTTGTTTTGGAACTCAGCTGCAGAGACTGGAGCAATCAAAGTCCTTACTCCACAGTGCACTGTCACCATTGGTCCTTGCAGGGCTTGTCAATGTGCTCTCTTCGTTTGATCTCCCACCAGCCAGGCGAGAGCTCCCTTCTATCCACACCCTCACCATCACTCACTATTATCCACCTCTCTACATTTGTAAAATAGGAAAAGAGCAAGTTTCACCTGAAAGTGAGATGATGAACCTTGATCCTGAGTGGGTCTATGGCACCCGGAATATGAAGGTGATCAACTAATAGGAGGAAGTTTTTTGTATTCCCCTAAAAATATTTTCATGCAATATTCTCCCATTACACATGGAGAAGATATATAGAAAAAAAATGTAATTTATTTCCTAGAAAACATATACCTTTCATTATTTAGTCAGATCTCGTCATTAGGAATATATCTGAAGACTCATTTTCACATGAGTGATTTTCCCCTTTATAAATTCTAGTGACCATCTGAAAATAAATAGAAGAATAATTATGTTATAGAAAGGAAAACCATGTTAATATAATGAAGGTCCTTTTCTTTCCTAAAGTTATTTTCTTTTTTAAATTTTTTTTTCAACGTTTTTATTTTATTATTTTTGGGACAGAGAGAGATGGAGCATGAACGGGGGAGGGGCAGAGAGAGAGGGAGACACAGAATCGGAAACAGGCTCCAGGCTCCGGGCCGTCAGCCCAGAGCCCGACGCGGGGCTCGAACTCCCGGACCGCGAGATCGTGACCTGGCTGAAGTCGGATGCTTAACCGACTGCGCCACCCAGGTGCCCCGTAAAGTTATTTTCTTTACAGACTCTGGCCTTAAAAGCCAAAAGAAAAAAAAAAGGAAAAGTCTTTTATTTTAAAAATTACATATGAGTAGCAGGTGGTTTTAATACATTAAGACTGCCAGCTAGAAAAAAAGTGTCTATATCACAAGACAGCTACTGTATGGCAAGTAATTAGGAAAAATACTTTGCAAAGAGTTATAGATTAAGGACACTTATTTAGTAATGAATAGAAACAACTGTCTAAAATGACTCATATAATTGGCTTGACATTTGAAACCAAAACTCTAAAGAAGGAGAATGTAAATCACTCTGTGATTAAAATAGAATTTAGGCTTCTGAACTAATTTAGCTGGAAATTATTAGAAGTGGCTAATGGCTATAGCGCATAATGAAGTTGGGTTTTGTATTTTCGTGAATGGAGAGAGAATAAGTAATGGGTTGGTGCCAAGAACGGTTTACTGTGTAACTGTGATCAGCTCTGCCTGTCCAATGACTATGAAAGCCAATATTGAAAGCTTGATATATTATTTGACCCATGATAGCAAATAGTAAGCTGTTCTGAACCTGTTTCATGGCATAGGGAGAAAAGAAATCCTGAAATCCTTCAGATTTCTTTTCTCAGGTTCCTATAAATTAACAATGATCCGAAGAATTTTAGGCAAGTATGACTAATGTGTGTTTGGTGGAGTTTCCAGTATTCTACTAATGCTTCAGGAAAAATGCTAGAGGTAAGGATGGCAATAGGCTGAGTTGTGTTATGCTAATGTAGTTATAGGCAAATTTTACTTCAGACTGAGGCCAAAGTGCCAGATCTGTGAGGAAGAATCCTTGAGCCGGGCAAGAATCATGACTTTGTACTTTCTTTTACATAAAATCAACACCAGTGAGCCGAGGGCTCTCCTTACTCTTCAGCCATTATGAAATATAGCAAAGGGGAAATTGCCTTTCTTTCTGCTGGTGCTGTTCCAGGTCTTTTCTCCTCCTTCTCTGACCTCACATGGAAGGAGGAGCTAGAGTCCTATTGGGACTGATCCCTTTCCCTCTTCTCATATTAACTAAAGGGAGTAGAGAGGACAGTTGTCTGACACTTCCCAATTTGGGCCTTAATTGGACACTTCCCAATTTGGGCCTTAATGTCAATTCCAGGACAGGAGCAAAAGTCCTATTTCACATCTTTTTATAAGAGAGACATCAGGTGGATGTGAGAATGAAAGTGGTTTGAGCCAGCAAGACCAATCAATGATGCTAAGAGTACAGATTTGTGTAGTTTGTAACAGGAAGGGTAGGGGAAAAGGAAAAGTCATAGAGAGACCCATCAGCATTCTAACCCTTTACTATAAGAAGTAGGAGATATCACCCTTGTCTATTTCCTAGTGAGGGATGTATGTTAAATCCAGAGTCCCTTATATGTTAATAGGAATGGGGTTTTTTGTTTGAAATGACAGACTGATACACTGCAGCGGACACTTAGGGGTAAGGTTAGCCAGAGAAGAGAAGATGGGATCATTCAGTGAATCTTAAATACGAGGTATTTAGAGTAGAAACCACTTATACTCTCCCAGTAAAATAAGCTGGAGAAGCATCAGTGCAAGCCCCATGGTATAGACTAGGGTCCTGCAACCATCAAGGTGTGCCATTCATATCTCCCTCCAAGGGAGAAGTTACTGTGAGGAGTGTAGTTAGCTGCCAGCAGCCAGCTGCTGTCCCATCAGGATCTGCTGCAGCACAAACGCTGAGGCCATGTTCTCCCCAGATGATCCCAGATGACTGAGTACAGCGACCACTTCTGCCCAGTACAGCACTCCTCTGGTGGAAAATCATGTTAGCGTTCCCTCCCACCTGACCTGGCTGAGGCTCTCTAAGAGATGCAATGCAGTCTAAGCTTTTTCTTACCAAATCTTCCTTCCTTCCCTCTTCTCACAAGTGCCTCACCTGCGTTGTTATCTGAAGACCCTCCTTGCTTGCTCCTGGTTGCTCTCCCTCTTTTTCTACTTAAATCTCTGGCACTTCTAGTTCTGTCCTAGTGTCTTCTCCTGGAGAATTTTAAGTGACAGAGGAGATGATCTGACAGTACTTATTTTGTCAGAGGGGAAAATAGTAAAAAGCTCTTAGAGGTAGTATTAAAACAAGTACCTATCATTTCAGTGCCCAATCATAAACCCATGTCTGAAATTTTCCTATCTTTTACTGTGGCCAGACTAGATATATCGCCACCTTTTCTTCTAAAAAATAGAAGTGACAGATAAAATATTTTAAAATATGTTTTAATTCCATCAGTGACCTGACACTAGTATAGAAACTCAGAGACCAAAATCAAAGGTTATGATCTGGGTTCATTCTTGGGGTGCCTGGGTGCCTCAGTCGGTTAAGCATCTGACTTCAGCTCTGGTCATGATCTCATGGTTTGTGAGTTCGAGCCCTGCATCGGGTTCTATGTTGACAGCTCAGAGCCTGGAGCCTGCTTCAGATTCTGTGGCTCCCTCTTTCTCTCTCCCTTCCTCGCTCTCTCTCTCTCTCCCCTTCTCAAAAATAAATATTTTTTAAAAAATAAAAAAAAAAGATCTGGGTTCATTCAGCTCCACCAAGTCATGAGACTGCATGGATCCAACAACAACTGATCATATGATGGAAATGGTACATCAATATTTGGGTAAGAACAGAACCAAATGCTGCAATAAACTTCAGGTTCAGGTGGTTCAATAGCATCAGTTACCACTATTGCACCTGGGGGTGATACATAGCCAGTGTTTGACTGATGGCTTCAATTTGGTACAGTTCTGAAAAGCCATTCTAGTCCCATAGTCCCCGTCAACACAGGACATAAGCCTCAATGCCACAAAGGTCTTAAATACAACCTCAGATTAAACACCGGCTGAAAATGAGGTCACTCTGATCCAAGAATGAAAGCCAGGCTTAAAACTTAAATAACAGCCCTCCCTAGCACTCTGGAAGAATGTATGCATACCTACGACTGTGGACTCTAAGGAATGGTCAGAAAGGGAACCTCCAAGATACTAGGTCCTGGAGGAACATGGAAAAACACACATAAAATCCCTGAACTGTAATAGCAGCTTCCAAGCCTTACATCTACATCCAACATTAAAGGGTAAAAATATAACAAACTAAGGGAGCTTAAGCACAAACTTTAGTCAATGAGTGGCTCATGCCAGCACAGACACAAATCTTAGTTTATCAGACTAAAATATAAAAACAAGAAAAGAAATCTGAGCAGGAGCATCAAAGTTTGCACACAGCAGGGAAAATAGATTTCATAAAATTAGTTCAGCCAGGTCACTCAGAAAATAAACAATCAACCAAACAACAACAAAAACAACCTTGGTGTGGGGGTGGTAGGAATCAACATCCAGAGTTGCTTAAATATGTTTTCTAAAGTGTCCATTTTCAATAAAAAAAATTATGAGACATGCAAATAAATGGGAAAATATTACCTACATACAGAGAAAAAAGCAGGCGACAGAAACTGCCTTTAAAGGACCCCAGATGATTGATCCAGCAAACAATAACTTCAAACTATTGAAGATACATTCAAAAAAGCAAAAGAAAGTATGCTTAAAAACTCAAAGGAAGATTACAGTGTTTCGTCAAGTAGAGAATATCAATAAAGAGATAGAAATTATTTAAAAGAGCCAAATAGAAATTCTGGAGTTGGAAAGATCAGTAATCGAAATGAAAAATTCGCTAGAGACTCAAGAACAGACTTGATGTGGCAGAAAAAAACATCAGTAAACTTAAAGATAGATCAAGAAGCTTCATAGAGATTGTAAATCTAAAGAATAGTGTGAAAGAAGAATGGATAAAAAGGAACAGAATCTCAGAGAAATGAAGAAACCTCTAAGTCCAGCATAAAATATAAATGAGAGTACCAAGAGAATAAACGGACAGAAAAAATGATCAGAAAAGTTTCCAAGCTCGATGAAAAACATTAATGTGTACATCCCAAAAGTGAAAACAATTTCAACTATGTTAAATCCACAGAGGTCCACATGAAGACCCTTCATAGTCACAATGTTAAAAGACTAAAAGTAAATCTGGAAACCACATACAAGGAAACTGATAAGATTAATATTTGATTTTTTTCTTTTTTTAAGTTTTTTAATTTTTTTTTTGAGACATCAAGAGTACAAGTGGGGGAGGAACAGAGGAGAGGAAGAATGAGGATCCAAGGCAGTTTCTGCACTGATGGCAGAGTCCCCAAAGTGGAGCTCAAACTCATAAACCACAAGATCATGACCTGAACCAAAGTCAGATGCTTAACCGACTGAGCTGCCCAGGTGGCCCAACAGTTGACTTTCTATAGGAAGCAGTGAAGACAGAAGGCAGTGGGATAATACGCTCAAAGTGCTGGAAGGGAAATAGCTGTCAACCAAGAATCCTATGTCTAGCAAAAGTATCTTTTATAAAAGAGGGTAAGTAAAGACATTGACAGATTTTAAAAAACAAACTAAGAGGGTTTGTTGATATCACACATGTCTTAGAACAAATACTAAAAGAATTTGTTCAGACATAAAGCAAGCAACACCGGAAAATAATTCAAATCCACATGAAAAAAATAGTGCAAATGTGAAAGTAAGGGAATGAAAAGCATCAGTCTTAGATTGAGACAGGGGAAGCACTTAATAAATCTTAGTATTGCTTTTAAAGAAACAGGGGAAATGAGTCAGAAATTCTAGATGAATAGCCTTTGAAAATTAAGTAAGGATCTTATAAAACAACAAAAAATGTGGGAAATTTTAAGAAATGAGAGGATATTCGCAGAGATAATGGGTATTGTGCCATATATTATTCATAGAAATTATTCTTTTAAAAAATAACCAGGGAGTTAGTATTAATAACAAAGCACTTAAGAAATAGTTCTTGACTTATGGTAATTGTTTCATAAATATTTTTTAAATTTATAAAATCAAGCAATTTAATTCTATGATTCTTGGGAAAAAAAACCCAAATTGACGTACTTTTATATTTGCTGAGATAGTAAAAAGAACACACAGGTTTGAACTGCATGGGCCCACTTATCTAGGGATTATTTTTTTTCTGGGGATGATGGATACATTCTATATTTCATTTGTTGTGGTATTTACATGACTGTATATATTTTATATGCATGATTGTTAAAACATAATCAAACTGTGTACTTAAAATGGCAAAATTTCATTGAATGTAAACTATGCTTTAATAAAGTGGATTAGAACAAACAAACAAACAGCACTTGCAGCTAAGGATAGATACGTGGGGATGTTTTTGTTTTCATTTTTTTAATTTACATCCAAATTATCATATAGTGCAACAATGATTTCAGGAGCAGATTCCTTAGTGCCCCTTACCCATTTAGCCCATCCCCCTCCCCCAACCCCTCCAGTAACCGTCAGTTTCTTCTCCATGTTTATGAGTTTTTTCTGTTTTGTCCCCCTCCCTGTTTTATATTATTTTTGTCTTCCTTCCCTTATGTTCATCTGTTTTGTCTCTTAAAGTTCTCATATGAGTGAAGTCATATGATTTTTGTCATTGTCTGACTAATTTCACTTAGCATAATACCCTCCAGTTCCATCCACGTAGTTGCAAATGGCAAGATTTCATTCTTTTTGATTGCCGAGTAATACTCCATATATATATATATATACATACACCATATATATACCACATCTTTATCCATTCATCCATCGATGGACATTTGGGATCTTTCCATACTTTGGCTGTTGTTGATAGTGTTGCTATAAACATGGAGGTGCATGTGTCCCTTCGAAACAGCACACCTGTATCCCGTGGGCAGATGCCTAGTAATGCAATTGCTGGGTCGTAGGGTAGTTCTATTTTTAGTTTTTTGAGGAACCTCCATACTACTTTCCAGAGTGGCTGCACAAGTTTGCATTCCCACCAACAATGCAAAAGAGATCCTCTCTCTCTGCATCCTCACCAACATCTGTCGTTGCCTGAGTTGTTAATGTTAGCCATTCTGACAGGTGTAAGGTGGTATCTCATTGTGGTTTTGATTTGTATTTCCCTGATGATGAGTGATGTTGAGCATTTTTTCATGTGTCAGTTGGCCATCTGGATGTCTTCTTTGGAGAAGTGTCTATTCATGTCTTTTTCCCATTTCTTCACTAGATTGTTTTTTGGGTGTTGAGTTTGATAAGTTCTTTACAGATTTTGGATACTAACCCTTTATCTGATATGTCATTTGCAAGTGTCTGCTCCCATTCTGTCAATTGCCTTTTAGTTTTGTTGATTGTTTCCTTCACTGTGCAGAAGCTTTTTATTTTGATGAGGTCCCAGTAGTTCATTTTTGCTTTTGTTTCCCTTGTCTCCAGAGACGTGTTGAGTAAGAAGTTGCTGTGGGCGAAGTCAAAGAGTTTTGCCTGCTTTCTCCTCGAGGATTTTGATGGCTTCCTGTCTTACATTAAGGTCTTTCATCCATTTTGAGTTTATTTTTGTGTATGGTGTAAGAAAGTGGTCCAGGTTCAGTTTTTTGCATGTCGCTGTCCAGTTTTCCCAGCACCACTTGCTGAAGAGACTGTCTTTATTCCATTGGATGTTCTTTCCTGCTTTGTCAAAGATGAGTTGGCCATACATTTGTGGGTCCATTTCTGGGTTCTCTATTCTGTTCCATTGATCTGAGTGTCTGTTCTTACGCCAGTACCATACTATCTTGATGATTACAGCTTTGTAGTATAGCTTGAAGTCAGGGATTGTGATGCCTCCTGCTTTGGTTTTCTTTTTCAAGATTGCTTTGGCTAGTCAGGGTCTTTTCTGGCTCCGTACAAATTTTAGGATTATTTGTTCTAGCTGTGTGAAGAATGCTCGTGTTATTTTGATGGGATTGCATTGAATATGTGGATTGCTTTGGGTAGTATCGACATTTTAACAATATTTGTTCTTCCTATCCAAGAGCATGGACTCTTTTTCCATTTTTTTTGTGTGTGTATCTTCTTCAGTTTCTTTCATAAGCTTTCTATAGTTTTCAGTGTATAGACTTTTCACCTCTTTGGTTAGATTTATTCCTGGGTATTTTATGGGTTTTGGTGCAACTGTAAATGGGATCGATTCCTTGATTTCTCTTTCTGTCACTTCATTGTTGGTGTATAGGAATGCAACCGATTTCTGTGTGTTGATTTTATATCCCACAACTTTGCTGAATTCATGAATCAATTATAGCAGTTTTTTGGTGGAATCTTTTGGGTTTTCCATACAGGGAATATCATGTCATCTGTTAAGAGTGAAAATTTGACCTCCTCCTGGCTGATATGGATGCCTTTTATTTCTTTGTTGTCTGAGTGCAGAGGCTAAGACTTCTAATACTATGTTGAATAATAGTGGTGAGAGTGGACATCCCTGTCTTGTTCCTGACCTTAGGGGGAAAGCTGTCAGTTTTCCCCATTGAGGATGATATTAGTGTTGGGTCATTCCTATATGGCTTTTATGATCTTGAGGTATGCTCCTTCCACCCCTACTTTCTTGAGGGTTTTTATCAAGAAAGGATGCTGTATTTTGTCAAATGCTTTCTCTGCATCTATTGAGAGGATCATATGGTTCTTGTCCTTTCTTTTATTGATGTGATGAATCACGTTAATTGTTTTGCAGATATTGAACCAGCCCTGCATCCCAGGTATAAATCCCACTTGGTAGTGGTGAATAATTTTTTTAACATATTGTTGGAGCTGGTTGGCTAATATCTTGTTGAGGATTTTTGCATCCATGTTCATCAGGGAAATTGGTCTTTAGTTCTCCTTTCTAGTGGGGTCTCTGGTTTTGGAATCAAGGTAATGCTGGCTTCATAGAAAGAGTTTGGAAGTTTTCCTTCCATTTCTATTTTTTGGAACAATTTCAAGAGAATAGGTGTTAACTCTTCCTTAAATGTTTGGTAGAATTCCCCTGGAAAGCCATCTGGCCCTGGACTCTTGTTTTTTGGCAGATTTTTGGTTACTAATTCTGTTTCCATACTGGTTATGGGTCTGTTCAAATTTTCTGTTTCTTCCTGTTTCAGTTTTAGTAGTGTATATGTTTCTAGGAATTTGTCCATTTCTTCCAGATTGCCCATTTTATTGGCATATAATTGCTCATAATATTCTCTTAGTATTGTTTGTATTTCTGCTGTGTTGGTTGTGATCCCTCCTCTTTCATTCTTGATTATATTTATTTGGGTCCTTTCCTTTTTCTTTTTGGTCAAACTGGTTAGTGGTTTATCAATTTTGTTAGTTATTTCAAAGAACCAGCTTCCGGTTTCATTGATCTGTTCTACTGTTTTTTTTTTTTGTGTTTTTTTTTTTTTGGTTTCGATAGCATTAACTTCTGCTCTAATCTTTATTATTTCCTGTCTTCTGCTGGTTTTGGATTTTATTTGTTGTTCATTTTTCATCTCCTTAGGATGTAAGGTTAGGTTGTGTATCTGAGATCTTTCCTCCTTCTTTAGGAAGGCCTGGATGACTATATACTTTCCTCTTATGACTGCCTTTGCTGCGTCCCAGCAGTTTTGGGTTGTGGTATTATCATTTTCATTGACTTCCATATACTTTTTAATTTCCTCTTTAACTGCTTGGTTAGCCCATTCATTCTTTAGTAGGATGTTCTTCAGTCTTCAAGTATTTGTTACCTTTCCAAATTTTTTCTTGTAGTTGATTCCGAGTTTCATAGTGTTCTAGTCTGAAAATATGCATGGTATGATCTCAATCTTTTTGTTCTTACTTAGGGCTGATTTGTGTCCCAGTATATAATCTATTCTGGAGAACATTTCATGTGCATTGGAGAAGAATGTATATTCTGCTGCTTTAGGATGAAATGTTCTGAATATATCTGTTAAGTCCATCTGGTCCAGTGTGTCATTCAAAGCCATTGTTTCCTTGTTGATTTTTTGATTAGATGGTCTGTCCATTGCTGTGAGTGGGGTGTTGAAGTCTCCTACTATTATGGTACTACTATCGATGAGTTTATTTATGTTTGTGATTAATTGATTTATATATTTGGGTTCTCTTCATTGGGGGCATAAATATTCATAATTTTTAGATCTTGGTGGATAGATCCCTTGATTATGATATAATGCCCTTCTGCATCTCTTGATATAGTCTTTATTTTAAAGTCTAGATTGTCTGATATAAGTATGGCTACTCTGGCTTTCTTTTGTTGACCATTAGCATGATAGATGGTTCTCCATCCCCTTATTTTCAATCTGAAGGTGTCTTTAGATCTAAAGTGGGTCTGTTGTAAACAGTATATAGATGGATCTTGTTTTCTTTTCCATTCTGTTACCCTATGTCTTTTGATTGGAGCATTGAGTCCATTGACATTTAGAGTGAGTACTGAAAGATATGAATTTATTGCCATTATGATGCTTGTAGAGTTGGAGTTTCTGGTGTTATTCTCTGGTCCTTTCTAATCTTTTGTTGCTTTTGGTATATATATATATATATATATATATATATATATATATATATATATATTTTCATCTTTTCTCCCCTCAGAGAGTGCCCCTTAACATTTCTTGCAGGGCTGGTTTAGTGGTCACAAACTCCTTTAATTTTTGTTTGTCTGGGAAACTTTTTATCTCTCCTTCTATTTTGAAGACAGCTTTGCTGGATAAAGAATTCTTGGCTGCATATTTTTCTGATTCAGCACACTGGATATATCCTGCCACTCCTTTCTGGCCTGGCAAGTTTTTGTGGATAGGTCTGCTGCAAGCCTGATATGTCTTCTATTGTAGGTTAGCGACTTTTTTTCCGTTGCTGCTTTCATGATTCTCTCCTTGCTTGCGTATTTTGTGAATTTGACTATGATATGCCTTGTTGATGGTCGGTTTTTGTTGAATCTAATGGGGATCCTCTGTGCTTCCTGTATTTTGATGTCTGTGTCTTTCCCCAGGTTAGGAAAGTTTTCTGCTATGATTTGCTCACATAACCTTTCTACCCCCATTTCTCTTCCTTCCTCTTCTGGGACCCCTATTATTCTGATGTTGTTTCCTTTTAATGAGCCACTGATTTTTCTAATTCTTAGATTGTTCTCTTTTGCCTTAATCTCCCTCTTTTTCTGCTTCATTATTCTCCATAAGTTTGTCCTCTATGTCGCTGATTCTCTGTTCTGCCTCCTCCATCCTTGCTGACGCTGCATCTGTCCGTGATTGCAGCTCAGTGATAGCATTTTTAATTTCATTCTGGCTATTTTTTATTTCTTTTGTCTCTGCAGAAAGGGATTCTAATCTATTTTCGACTCCAGCTAGTATTCTTATTATCATGATTCTAAATTCTGGTTCAGACATCTTGCTTGTATCTGTCTTGGTTAAATCCCTGGCTGTCGTTTCTTTGTGCTCTTTCTTTAGGAGTGAATTCCTTCGTTTTGTCATTTTGAAGGGAGAAAAGTAATTAATGAGGTAGAAAAATTAAAAGTAAAAAAATTAAAAGTAAAAAAGTATTAAAAGTAAAAAATTAAACACACACACACAAATCGAATAAATGATACAAGATCCTAGGTGTGTTTTGGTCTGGGTGTTGAAAGTGGTTTGACAGATCAGAGAAAAAAAGGGGGGAGAAAGAAAGGAAATTGTTTGAGAATTTGAAAAAATGAATACACTGAAGTAGACTAAAATGAGATGATGGGAGTAAAATAGAATTTGAAAAAATATACAAAAAAGTAAAGAATATAGTAGAATATGTTTTAATGGATATTATAAGGATGTATATGTTTGTTGTAATTCATAAGCTAAATCTTTATACCATTTATAGGAAAAACATTCCAAAGGAGTGAATGTTATTCTCACAAAAGTTATTAATAATCAATATTTTGTGAAGCAGCTTAATGTATAGCAAAAAATATGAGTAGAGAATCAACATGGAAAATGAAAATACTGGTGAATTAAATTCTATTTCCTTTGCATTTCTTAAGGTACATATTTCAAAGCTGAGTCCCCTCACTTAGGCATATACAACTGGATGAGAAACACTACATTTTATGTCCTTCCCCAAATGCATACAAGTCGATATTTTTCTCCAGGCCTATGGATCTGACTTGGGTTAAGCAAGCAAACAAATTCAAAAGCACAATAAAACAAAACAAAAAATATCCTTCCTTACTGAAACCTGATCCTGATGCCTTTATAACATCAAAACAAATTTCTTAAAGCCAACATGCCTCCAAATCATCTTTTGATTGAATCTTTTCTCTGTTTTATAGAATTTAATTTAGGATTTAAAAAAAAATTTTTTTTTAATGTTTATTTACTTTTTTTGAGACAGAGACAGAGGATGAACGGGGGAGGGTCAGAGAGAGGGAGACATAGAATCTGAAACAGGCTCCAGGCTCTGAGCTGTCAGCACAGAGCCCGACGCGGGGCTCGAACTCACGAGCCGTGAGATCATGACCTGAGCCGAAGTCGGACGCTTAACCAACTAAGCCACCCAGGCGCCCCTAATTTAGGATTTTAAGTACTATTTAAATCTGTTGATAATTTAATTCCTTTGAATTTCCCTAAAATGATATGTATGTTGGGATGCTTGGGTGATTCAGTCAGTTAAGCATCCGACGTCTGCTTAGGTCGTGATCTCACAGTTCATGAATTCAAGCCCCATGTTGGGCTCTATGCTGATAGGTTGGAGCCTGCTTCGAATTCTGTGTCTCCCTCTCTCTCTCTCTGCCCTCCGCCACTCACACTGTCTCTCTCTCAAAAATAAATAAATCATTAAAAATTTTTAAAAATAAAATGATATGTATGTTTATGAATACACAGATTCCTACATGCAATAAAACAATATCATTAGTGCTATATAGTAACCATCCAAAGGAACTAATTAATTCTTTAAATTATAAGGCAAATATTTAGCATGAACTTTACATTAGGAAACTTTCTTTGAGAAGGAATTTAATAGCTTGCATATTCTTCACAATCTAATATTGCTTCTGCTTCAAATCATCTTAAATCTTAAGAAACATGTTTTAAATGATTTAAGTATAGATATCCAGGAGACATTCCCTCCTCTTATTTCTCTGAGTTTTATCGTTTAATTTCAAAAGTTGTGCATGGTGGAAAAGACATAGTTTTTATCCTTAGGCCCTTGGTCATCTTTTCTCTCATCTCTTAGAGCCACAGCCCTGTGATTTATAAATCTTGACTAACAGAATGGTTTCTGCATGAATCATTATCTTCTGAAAGCTAAGGAATGATATCATAAGGAAAAAAATTACTATATGCACTGTCAGGAAATTAACCATCAGGAAAAGCAGACACTTTTTGACATATTTGGACTCTCAAAAACTGAGGTATTTTAACTCTTACATTTTGTCCTTCTGTTTCCCACATCCAATTTAGATTAGACAGGTTTCCTGACAAAGGGCATGTCAAATTCTCCCCTATTTGGTTCGTAGGGATACAGTGGTTATCACTTTTAAAATGGAAATCTGTTTTGCTGATAATAAAAGTCACATAATAATTTTAACATTTATAGTTGTATAAAGTCAAAAGTGAATTCCTCAGCATAGTTTACATTTAATAAAAATACTCCCAAAAATATAACTATTGTACTATTCTTAATAAAGGGTTTCTCTTCAATATATACAGACATAGTGAACTTTGGAAAAAGTAAATTGATATTATTTAAATATCTATGCTGGTTGTTTAAAAGGATTGCAATCTATTGATCGGTTGTTGTAATAATTAGAATTGTCGTTCACTCTAATGTTCTTATGTAACATATAGTAAAGATTATATCTCTATATACTACATAGGATTTTGAGTGGTAGTCCAGAGACTAGTACTGTAGTTCAGGTTATTTGATTCAAAGCTTGAAACTCAAAATTTTCTATTTTTTCTTGTGTTTCTTGCCAAATCAAAGGCATTATCATTATACGATGACATTGATGCTTCTGCTCAGGAAAAATAATTGAACCAAGGCTCAAAATGATGTTAGGTAACAAGATTTAGCCTCACATAAATTTTCCCATGATCCTTCTTACCCCTCAGAGAAATGACTACACATTACCATTAACACCAAAAAGTGGGGATAAATGACCAAAACCCTATTTTTGGAAGATCCTGGCATGATTAGGTTGAGTTATGTCAAAAATAGTTTTGAAACACAGTATATATGACACTAGCTGGAGAGATGGAATTGATAGTATGGGTTGGACCAAACTTTAAAACTGTGGAGAAAATTGGATTGTAGTGGTTATAACCTGCCAGCTGAGTGAGCTAATAAATATATCCTTATAGCTGCTTAGACTGAACTCACTTAAAAGTATTTCTCTAATACCCAGTTTAGCATCAAATCACTTTTGCTGCAAAACTCACTCATGTTCCATAATTCTTCAATTAGTGAAGCCCCTGACTGATTCCAGTTCCCGTAGCAGAAGAATATTCCTAGTGACTGGTATTCCTGACCCTAAATCTCAATTAACCAGTGACTTTGGCACATTTGTCTGGCGTTCTAGACCATTCACTGCCTGGATCTCCACTTACATCCTTTACTTGATGATGTCTTACTCTTGTCTCACATATGTAGATGGTCTGAATCCTAGACTCAGTTTTGCCCATGTATCACTCATTGTATCCCAGTTTCATTCTTCTTGCCTGTGTCCCCATCCCAGTCTCATACATGGCTCAAATAAAGATCTCATCTTTTGTTCCCATATTTATATTCCCAAGGTATAACCCAGATCTTTAATTTAACACTCCCCAGGCTGACTCCCAGGCATAATCTCTTGATTACCCATTAGAAAAAATGTCTATTTTTTTCTTTTGCCCAGAATTCTTTGTATGCTCCATAATGACTCTGTTGTTGATAAAGTACCTCATTTCCATTTATACTGAATTTCTATTAAAAAAGTATTGTTAAATCTATCATTATCAAAAAAAGACTAAAGCACTCAGTTGTATATGGCATTGTTAGATGCTTTAAGAAAGTAAATTTGACAGCATAGGTTCCTGTCCTTCAGGAAGTTATTTTATGATGTAAAAAGGAGATATAGGCACACATATTTTAAAATAAGATTCTACATTAGTTGAGGGGAGTAATTTGTTATATTTATAGTCTAAGGGCTTTAGTAGGCCCCACCAGAGATGACGGATGATGATTCAGTATCATCCTATTTCAAGGAATTTATTAAATGTATCTATCAATGTTTTTATGAGGACAGTGATTCATAGCAGAGTAATAAAATAGAACTTTGCAATGAGTTCCTAAATCTGCCATACTGTCTATCATTATCCTCACTATGTTTCTTTTCCCCCTTTCTCATGTTTCTCATGTTTGGAAAGTTTATTTCCTCAGTTAGTGGTTGCAGAATTTAAAATATGTGATTAAAAACAGCAATCTTACATATATATATTATATATATACATACATATATATAATATACATATTATGGTTTAATATATATAATTATATATTATATTTTGTAATTATATATTATAATATATTATGGTTTATATATATAGAAATATATATTCTATATATAATAAAAATATTATATTTTATAATTATATATTATAATATATATATTATGGTTTCTTAGGTGCAAAGGAAAAGACTCATTCAATGTTATAGAGATGTTGGAGGACTAATATGGCTAGAGTTTCCCTAGCCTATCATTCTCCAACCAGTGTCACTGCCAGTAAAGCCAGGACCACAGGGAAGAACATGAGGCTTATATGGTAAATTAAAGTAACAGGCTGGCCTGAAAAGAATCAAATTAGTTACAGAGTAAGTCATAGGTTCCATTAATCAACAGGAAACTGATGAAAACTTCTGTTACTGTAACATGAAAAGGTCATCAAATCCTCTCCATAAAAAATAAGAATAAAACTAGAAAAAAATCTGACAAAAATAACCAAATGTCTTGAAATCAACCAAAGGCAGATAAATTGAGTTTTTATTCTTGACAAACTGCTAGAGCTTCAAGTAAGAGTAGCACAAGATTTCAAAGCAGCCATTATAAATATGTGCAAAAGAATTAAAGGCAATTATATTCAAAAAATAAAAATTAACATATAAAGAATTTCAATAGTGAAATAAAAGTATAAAAGAAAACCAAACTGAAATTTAGATTTAAAAGTATAATGATTTAAATAGAAGTTTCACAAGATGGGTTTGATAGCAGATCAGATAATATAGGATGAGATAAAAACAAGAGTGGAAAGTAGGTAAACAAAATATCCAATTTAAAGAACAGTTAGAAAAGATTGAAGAAAAATGAAAAAAGTCTCAGAAATCTGTTCGATTCCATGAAGCACATAAATATACCTGTAATTGCAACTCCAGGAGGAGAGAATAAAAAAACAAACAAACAATAAATATTTAAAGAAATGATGCCTGAAAACATCCTTAATTTGTTAGAAACCATTAATGTACACATTAAACTAGCTCATCACACTCTAAGTTTTATAAACACAAAGACATCCACACATCATAGTAAGCTACTGAAAGCTAGACACAAAAAGAAAATCTTGAAGGCAGCAATAACAAAATAACTCATCATGTGCAAGGAACAGCAATATGATTAACAGCTGACTTCTCATCAGAAACCATAGAAATCAGAAGGCAGTAAAACGACATAGATGAAGTATTCAAAGAAGACAAACTGGTTAAAAAAAAAAAAAGACAAACTGGTCATGGATTAGTAGTTTCAATAATGGTAATATGGCAATTCCTTTCAAAGAGAAATGAAGATTCAGTTAAGTCCTTATCAAAGTCCCATCCAATTTTTTAAATAAATTAACAAGCTAAAATCAAAACTTACATGAACACTCAAAGTACTTAAAGCAATTTCGAAAAAGTAGAATAAAGAAAAAGAACTCGTTACCTAACTTCAAAACTTCCTATGAAGCTACAGCCATCAAAACAGAATTGTATTGTTATGAGGGTAAGAATACAGATCATTGTAATAGACTAGAGAATCTAGAAATGAACCTACACATTCATGGTCAATTGGATTTTGATATAGGTGCTAAGCTGATTCAATGGAGAAAGGATTATTTTTTCAACAAAACATGCTATCACAGATATTCATTGTGAAAAGTGAACTTAGTACATTTCAAGCACCATAATCAATTTTTACTCAAAGTGAATCATAGACATTAGTTTTAGTTAAAACTATAAAACTCCTAGAAGGAAACATTGAAGAAAAATTTTTGACCTTGAGTTAGTCAAAGATTTTTTAGATAGGGCACCAAGAACATAGGGTTCCACAGAAGGCAAAATCAAGGAGTTATATCTTCCAAAATTTAAAATGTTTGCTATTCTAGAGACTTTATTAAGAAAATAAAAAGAGTGGCTCAGTCAGTTACCTGTCCAACTTCGGCTCAGGTCATGATCTCATGGTTCATGAGTTTGAGCCCCCATCAGGCTGTCAGCACAGAGCCGGCTTCAGATCCTCTTTCCCCTTCTCTCTCTACCCCTCCCCCACTCATTCTCTCTCTCTTTCTCTCTCTCAAAAATACTAAAAATTTTTTTAAAAAGAGAAAGACAAGTCAGAGTCTGGGAGAAATTGTTTGCAAATCGCATATTTGATAAAGACTTGTATCTGAAATATATAAAGAGCACATCAATTAATAATAACAAAAAAGGGGGGGCATGTCTGGGTGGCTCAGTCAGACTCTTGATTTCAGCTCAGGTAATGATCTCATAGTTCCTAGGATCGAGCCCTACGTCAGGCTCTGTGATGACAGTAAGAAACCTGCTTGGGATTCTCTTTCTCCTTGGCTCTCTGTCTCTCCCCTGTGTATGTGCTCTCTTTCTCTCAAAATAAATAAATAAACATTTTTTTAATAACAAAAAAAAACAATGAAAATCAACAAGGTATTTAAATACACATTTTATCAAAAAATATACATGAGGTTAATAAGCAAATGAAAATATGTTCAATCTCATTAGTCACTAGGGAAATGACAAAATGACAATGAAGTCAGAATGGGTCTGGCAGCCATTCAAAAAGATTGACAATACCAAGTGTTAGGATGTTGTGATAGGCAGAGTAATGACCTCCGCACCCCTAGAGATGTTCTTGCCTAATCCCCCAAACCTGCAGATATGTTACGTTGTGTGGCAAAAGAGACTTTACAGATATGGACAAGTTAAGGATCTTAAAATGGGAAAATTATCCTGGGTCAAGGTGGGCCCAATATAATCACAAATGTTCTTATAAGAAGGAGGCGAGAGGGTTAGAGTCAAAGAGTAGTGATAACAGAAGGAGAGGTTGGAATGATGTGAGTCCAGGAGCCAAGGAACATGGGCAGCCTGACAAGGAACACATTTTCACCTGGAGCCTACAGAAGGAAGGAAGCCTTGCTGACACCTTGATTTTAGCCTCATAAGACTCATTTCATCTTCTGACCTCCAGAACTGTAAGATAATACGTCTGTGTTGCGGAAAGCCACTAAGTTTATGGTAATTTGCTATGGTAGTAATAGGAAGCTAATATACATGTGGTAAAACTAATTTGAAATGGGAATTTGTAATTCCCATTTCTAGTTCTTAATGGGAATATAAAATGAGTCATTTTGAGAAAAGTTTGATAGTTACAACCCAGAAATTTCAGTCTTCAGTATCTACCAAAGAGCAGTGGTAACATATGTCCAAGTCTTTGGACCTGTGCACAAATGTTCAGCACTGCATTATTCATCATGGCCAAAAACTAGGGAAAAATATCCAAACATCCTTCAGTTTGTGAAAGGATAAACACAATACGGTGTAATGACTGCAGTATAACCATTATAAAGTGGAATAATAGCAGCGAAGAAGAAACTGACCATATGGCCACAGACTGAACCTCAAAAATCATGTTAAGTAAAAGAAGGCAGACCCCCAAATCTATATGCTGCATGATTCCATTTGCATACAATTTCTAGAAGAGTCAAATCCAAACTCTGTACAAAGAAAAACAACGTTTGCCTGGTAATTGGAGCTGCAGTTGATTGTAAACAAGTACAAAGGATCTTCTAAGTGGTGATGAAAGTGTTCTGCAATGTGGCTGTGATTATTGTTGTACAAGTGTATAACCTTACCAAGAATTATCAAACTGTGTATTTACAGTGGGAGAATTGTTTGGCATATAATAGCTCTATAAAGCCATTAAAAGTGAAAAAAAAAAAGAAACAGAAAAATAGATTGTTAAATTCTTGCTCCAAAATTTTTTAATATAATTTATTGTCAGATTGGTTTCCATACAACACCCAGTGCTCATCCCAACAAGTTCCATCCTCAGTGCCCATCACCCACTTTCCCCTCTCCCCAACCCCCATCAATCCTGTTTGTTCTCTGTATTTAAGAGTCTCTTATGGTTTGCCTCCCTCCCTCTTTGTTTGTAACTATTTTTTCCCCTTCCTTCTCCCATGATCTTCTGATAAGTTTCTCAAGATCCACATATGAGTGAAAACATATGGTATCTGTCTTTCTCTGACTGACTTATTTCACTTAGCATAATACCCTCCAGTTCCATCCATGTTGCTACATATGGCCAGATTTCATTTTTTCTCATTGCCAAGTAGTATTCCATTGTATATAGAAACCACATCTTCTTAATCCATTCATCACAGATGGCCAACAGACACATGAAGTGATGATCTCGCTCCAAAATTTAAAAAGGAGCTCCTATTCAGAAGAGATTGCAAGAGAAAATTCCTAAACCATGTTTTTCTCCTTAATTATGGCTTAGGTTTATTACATTTATTCCTGTATTTACATACTGGTTGTCTGCTTTTCTCATCTTATGAGAAAGTGCTGAACTTCTTGAAAACAAAATAATAGTTAATATTGAATCTATACCACCTTCCCCTCTCCAGGAATCTTCCATATGTCTGGAACACATTTGCTGAACCACTGAGTAAGCAATGCTCCCAGCTCACATACTAGCATCTGTTCTAACTACATAGGGGAAACATCCTTCCTCATGAATTTTTCTCAACGTTAACCCTTAGTGTCATTCTAGATTTTAGATATTGTTTTATTGAGGCTTCTGTGAGCACACAAGGAGGAAAGAGTTGGGGCAGGGAGAGTTTATCCTTTTTTTGCAGAAGGAATTCTGTTCCTCCATTTTTCAAAAAGCACATTATCACTCTTAGAATTTCTTCAAAATGTTTCACTTTGTATCATTTTATTCCCCCCCCCTTTATTGTGTGTTTTTTTTCTAGCTTTTCTCTTCTAATAATACCCCTTCCTTTGAAAGGAAAGTTACCATATGACCGGGCATTCAAGGTCATAGTTGGAGAATTTTCCCCATCCAGTACTTCCTCCCCTAAATTTATTTCATCAAGATTCCAAATAGAATCATTTAATCTATTCCTTTTTTTTATTACCCATAAAAAAAATCTTGATGGTCACATCTAAATCAGCCATGTGGTAAGTCATATCAATTTTTAAATGATCTGAAGTGAATGAATTGGTTAAAATGAAATTGATGCACGTCAGCATGTATTGGTACTATCAATTGCCATCAAGCAACTTTTTATTTTTTTTATTTTATTTATTTATTTATTTTTTTATTTTTGGGACAGAGAGAGACAGAGCATGAACGGGGGAGGGGCAGAGAGAGAGGGAGACACAGAATCGGAAACAGGCTCCAGGCTCTGAGCCATCAGCCCAGAGCCCAACGCGGGGCTCGAACTCATGGACCGTGAGATCGTGACCTGGCTGAAGTCGGACGCTTAACCGACTGCGCCACCCAGGCGCCCCAAAGCAACTTTTTAAAAAATGACAACTGGGGGGTGCCTGGGTGGCTCAGTTGGTTAAGCGTCCGACTCTTGATTTCAGCTCAAGTCATGATCTAATGGTTCTTGAGATCGAGCCCCACATTGGGCTCTGCGCTGACAGCACAGAGCCTGCTTCGGATTCTGTCTCTCACTCCTCTCTCTCTGCCTCTCCCCATGCTGGCTGGCTCTCCCTCTGTCTCAAAATAAATAAATAAACATTACAATAAAATCAAACAGAATAGAATAGAATAGAATAGAATAGAATAGAATTAAATTAAATTAAATTAAATTAAATTAAATTAAATTAAAAAAAAATGAGAACTGTCCAGTCCTGCAAGCGATATATTTGGGGATGCTAGATATTCAGTCTTTTTCTTTTTTTAAGCTTTTATTTAAGATCCTGTTAGCTAACATACAGAGTGACATTAGTTTCAGGTGTACAATATAGTGATTCAACACTTCCATACAACACCCAATGCCCATCACAGCAAGTGCCCTCCTTAATCCCCATCATCCCATTTCACCCATCCCCACCCACCTCCTCTCTGGTAACCATCAGTTGATTTTCTGTAGTTAAGTATTCAGTCTTTTTCAATCAGCATGATTCAGTGTGTTCCAGCCTCCTGGTAAGTAGTGTGCAAGATTCAGGAGACTCAAAATTGGAAGAAAAAAAAGTCCCCCAACCTTGGAGAAGCTCTCATTCAACTAGAAACAGACATGGTAAAAATAATTTGCTTTACAGTGTGATCAGAGCTGTAATGTGGTATAAACAAATGCTGGAACAGTTTAGAGATGATGGAATATGTTTTCCTTGTTTCTTCTACTGATCCGCCTCAAAACTCCACAAATTTTAACCAAAATTTTTTCATGCTTTCTTTGAAACTGAGCAGAAATCAAGAGAAGGATTATCATAAATGTACCCCAGCAGGATGCTGTTTATGTTTATGGCATAGCAGCTATATACCCTTATTTTATCTGTGTCTATATTTGTCTATATCTATCTATAGATAAATCTTTTTTTATCATACCTCAAACAATATCAACATTTATGTTATTTATTTATGTTCACATAACATATATTATTGTATATATACATACATATACACACATAATATATCCTTATAATACATAGTATGGTACATATAAATATAGTACATATACATCCTCAGGTTCTATAATGTGAAAATATCTGAAAAAGAATGGCTGGGCTCAAATCACTCAGATTGGTGTCAGTTTTTTCATTAAGAGAGACTATTCAGGAACTATTGGATAAAAAAAGTGATTGAATGCAAGTATCTACTTTTATTTCCTCCTAATCCCATGGAAACAATAATAAAGGGACTTTTAACAGGTATATACTCACAAAGATGTGAAGAACAGAAGAAAAAGGAACAGCAACAAAATTTTGGAAGGCCTAGAAAAGTTGAATAAGTAGATTTAGCAAACTCTTCAAAAATGAATTTTAGGGGCACCTGGGTGGCTCAGTCGGTTGAGCGACCGACTTCGGCTCAGGTCATGATCTCACGGTTTGTGGGTTCAAGCCCCGCGTCGGGCACTGTGCTGACAGCTTGGAGCCTGGAGCCTGCTTCCGATTCTGTGTCTCCCTCTCTCTCTCTCTGCCCCTCCCCCACTCATGCTCTGTCTCTCTGTCTCAGAAATAAATATTAAAAACATTTAAAAAAATGAATTCTAAACTGGCTATAAGGAGAGCCAAGAACAATCTTTGAATCCTTTAAAGTTTTAGGAATTAGTGATACCATCCTCTGAAAGTGGAAAATGGTTAGGAGTCTATGTGAGTAATACATAGGTCCTCACATCCGTCATCTCCAGCAAAGTAAATAAATAAGCAAATAAGTAGTTGAATTTTATTTTCAAATATAGGCTCTTTAGACTGCCAAACATGAGAAAAAATAACAGCTATACTTGCATAGAACTTACTGTGTGCCCGGTATTTTGTAAGCATTTACATTTATTGACTCATTTCAACCTTACCCCAGCCCTATGATAAACATGTAATTATCCCCCAAATCACTCATGCAAACAGAACCAAAAAGAGGAGTAATAGGTGACTGTCAACATACTGGGATGCTGAGACAAATGTCCCCTCCCATCCAACCCCCTTTCATCTCTAAGACTCAATAATGCAGCAAAAGCTCTACTCTCTAGACAGGAGATGGAAAGACTCTTCTCTGAGGATCCTGATACAGCCGGTAGGAAAAACTTAAGAGCTATTGAAATCAGGGTTTTCCCAACTACGTGGCCCAGCCAGTTGCCTGCAGTAAAACCCGCTGTTTCCCACCATAAACTCAGGGTCTCCAATCAACTCCTTAGTACCCTATCAGTAAATATAAACAAATAGATGAGGATTATCAGGCATGAGGAAAACTGCTGAAATGAAAGTTTGAGAAGCAAACAAGCAAACTTTTTTAAAAATGATTTTAAAAATCAATTAGGAGAGAATAAAGGTCTTGCAGATATAAGGAGACAAAATAATCCCCACAACTCATTTATTACCTATCCATCAATAGGTAATAAAAGATATTTTAATCATGAAACGCTAATACTATTTTAAAAAGTAATACTCAGACAAATAAAGAGGCATTTTAAATGTATCTATATATTTTTTAAATAATAAAAACTCAATAGAAAGGTTGGGATATAAAAATGTAGGAAATCTAACTTAAGGGTACATGACAACTAAATAAAACCTGGATGGGATCCTGGGACATGAAAAGGGCACTAAGTAAAAACTAAGGAAGTCTGAATAAAGTATGGACTTTAGTTAACAATAATGCATCAATATTGGCTTATTATTATAACAAATGCACCATACTAATATAAAATGTTTATAATAGTGGAATATGGAATATATGGGGTATACTGGAAAAAAATAGGAAATCTTTTAAGAAATGATGCTAACAAATAATACTATGAACTGTAAGAACAGAGATAAGAAAATCTGACAACCAGTTCAGAAAGTCAAACATTTATATAATAGGAAGACCCAAGAGAGAACACGATTGAAAAGGAAATAAATTAGAAATGAAATAATTCAAACAAATTTGAGCTATGTGGTCCATGTAACTTTTCAGACTGTTAGAGCTCACTAGTTGAGCTATATGGATGAAAACAGACCCCCACTGAAACATATAATTTGAAAATTTCAGAGAACTTCAGACAAAGATAAGAGCTAAGCTTTTGAAAAGGAAGATGAATCCTTTGAGTCCAGTAATGGACTGGGAATCAGAATATCTTTAAACCTCTCGGCATCAACCTCAGAAGCTAGAAGGCACCAAAGCATGCTCAGGATAGAATAAAGATATTTTCAGGTAAGCAAATTTCAGAAAATTTACCTCCCGTGAATTCTATCTCAGGAAGCTCCTGAAATGTGCCCTACCAAAATGAGAGAGTGAGCAAGTACAGAGAAAAGAATGCAAGAGAGCCAATACAGAGAGCCAATACAGAGAGCCAATAGGAGGCATGAAGAGGGGTCTGGTATAAGAAAGGGGCACTGAACACAGGGGCACCCAGTCTCATTTGGAGCATGTCAGAAGGTTCCTGAAGTGATGTCCTCAGGAAGATAAAATTGACAGAATACCTGACACTGAATGCATTTAGAGCAGAGTGAGACATTTGCTGAGGAGATTGGGGTTGAAACAGGGAAAAGTCCCTAGAAATCCGAACAAAGAGTTAGTAACAGAACATAATAAACCATAAATACCGGGGAACAAAAGATGTGCAGGAAAGACAAAAATGATCATGGCTTACCAAATGGCTTTAAGGAAATTGTATTTGCATTGTTATGCTCATATAAACACAAAATATTTATCTAAAATTAAAATTAAGCCGAGGAATGTCTACCATTAGGATGTAAGGGCAAGGAAAGCAAAGACAGTTAAAACCTTCTTTTTTTTCCAAGACAGAAGTTAATGAGCCCAGCCTAAAACTAAAACACCACGAAATGACAAAGCAAGCATGTTATTTAGGAATGTGGAGCTAAACACCAAAATAATTACTTAAATTGGTGAAGGAGAGCTGGGTGTTTTGGGGTAGGGGGATTCTGTTGTTATTTTTAATAAAGTGTTTTTTTTAATAAAACTTGCAAAGTATTTGACCCTTAACCTATGTCTTTGTGTAACTATGACAAAAATAATAATTTAACAAAAAATAAAAAAAAGAAGCTCTGTAATATCCATGCTGTTCATTGTCATTTGATTTATTCTTGATATTGCCTATTCTTTCTAATGAGAGGAAAAGCCTACTGATTTTTTTTTTCTTCATCATTCTTAACTAGCTTAAAGGGATTATTGAATTTTAGGAACTTGAAGTATGGTGCTAGCTATAATAGAGATTTAAAATTCATTCCTTAACAGTTATATATATGTGGGAAGATTTCAAGTGACAGATATTAATAATCCAACAACCTGCAGGAGAAAAAAGGTACCAAGATTTTGATGTCCCCAAGAGATGCTGAAGGTCACAAACTAACTATATAAATATCTAGTGTACTGATGCTTTGATACCAAAACTCTACCTCTTAAAATCTTTTACTTCTGGAAGCTATCTGGGGGTCAGGGGAGGAGGGACACATACAGTAGGAGAAGATAATGAGAGAATGAAAAAGAGCAGTCAACCTAAAAATCCACAAGGAACCCAATGAAGACAGTACCTTCACTATTTATGGCCACTTGTTGGGCTAGGAAACATTTAATTTGTATTCAGAATGATTTGTTTATCCCGAAATCAAGCTGCAAAAATTCCTTACCTATCCAAAGCCTCAAGTATATGCCATAAAACCAATCAATTTACGGCAAAGGGATGGTAGTAAGTTTAGACAAAGAAAGTCGAAGATGACTTCCAGAATTCTTGCAGCAAAGTCACTGAGTGCTCTAGCCTGAGTGTCTGTGTCCGCCAAATTCACATGCTTTAATCCTAACACCCAGTGTGATGGAGGTGGGAGGTCGGGCTTTTGGGAGGTGATTAGGTGATGATGTGGAGCCCTCATGAATGGGAGTAGTGCCCCCAGACGTCCCCCAGAGATCCTGTCCCTTTCTGCCATGTGAGGTTACAGTGAAAAGACTGCTACCCAGAAGAGGGTCCTCACCCGATCATGCAGGCATGTTTATCTTAGACTTGCAGCTTCAGAGCTGTGAGAATAAATTTTTGTTGTTTGTAAGCCAACCAAGCTATGGTTTTCTGTTATAGCAGCCCAGTTGGACTAAGATACTGGGACTTTATATCAGTGGAGATATTATTCAGTGCCCTGAAAAATAATTAAAGGCAGGTGGGACTCTGGCCTTACGTAAAAAGCCATTATAAGTATCAAGAATACCTTAAGAACATGATCTTGCAATACACTGATATGTGCACTACAAAATGTCACTATTCTCTCTCATTTGTAATCTGACACCGATACATGAGCAAGAGAGTGAAAGGGCATCTCAGGTAAACCATTGAATAACACATATTGATAGTGTTGTATTTATATTGTGTGTGATCAGAATACAGCATTTCAGGGAGGAGAAAAAGAAGCACTAAAACATTGCCATACATACCTTTTGATCCAACGGGTTCACTACTAGGAATCTTCCTCCCCCCAATCCCGCCTATGTACAAAGATTTTCAGAAGGATGTACACTGCAGTATTTTGTATATGAGTGGAAATAGGGAACCATTTAAAATGCCAAATGGTACATCTGAATTATGGAATATTAAAAATCCATCTAAATATACACACACACTCTTGAATGTATATATGGTAATACAACCATATTTTTTAATGAAACAATTTTTAAATGTTACTGTGATCCCATTTATATATTTAAAAGATACGCATGTATGTACAATATGTATTCAGTGCATAGA
Source organism: Herpailurus yagouaroundi (assembly GCF_014898765.1). NCBI lineage: Eukaryota > Metazoa > Chordata > Mammalia > Carnivora > Felidae > Herpailurus > Herpailurus yagouaroundi. The sequence continues at coordinate 23,542,385 of NW_024412391.1, forward strand.
ATGGGCCCTAGAAGAATAAACACCCCTTGTTGGTAGTGATTACATCTGGGAGGATTATTTGAAAAGGACCGTAGGGAGTAGTGTGGTTAAGGGAACAGTAGCCCCTCCTTATCTGCAAGGAACACGTTTCAAGACACCCAGTGGGTGACTGTAACTATAAGTAGTATCAAACCCCGTATATATTATGTTTCTTCCTATATGTACACACCTGTGATAAAGTTTAGTTTATATATTAGGCACAGTAAGACATTAACAGCAGTAAACAATAATAAAATAGAACAATTATGCCCATATACTCTAATAACAGTTATGTGAATGTTGTCTCTCTCTCAAAATACCTTATCGCACTGCACTCACTCTTCTTATTGTGATGTGACGATACAATGCCTACGTGATGAGATACTAGTTGGTGAATGACACAGCATTAGGCTACCACTGATCATCTGACGATATGTCAGCAGGAGGATCATCTGCTTCTGGATGGCAGTTGACTGTGGGTAACTGAAACTGTGGATACAGGGGGACTGCTGTATAGATTGTGGTGCAGACCTCCTAAATTTGGATCTTGACCACTTAGTGTATGTCCTCTCTAGATCCTTCAGTTTCCTCATCTATAAAGTGTATGAATGCATATGAATATTGCTTAGAATAGAGTTGGCACTTAATAAATATTACATAAGTTAGCAATCATGAAACAAGTGTTCATCATTATAATTAAGGGAGAGTTTTAGTTTTTACTCTGTAACTGCTGTTTTGTTTAACTCTTGTGCAATACACCAATGCATTTTTTTTTTATTTTTTAATGTTCATCCATCTTTGAGAGAGAGAGAGAGAGAGAGAGAGATGTGAGTCAGGAGGGTCAGAGAGAGAGGGAGACACAGAATCTGAAGCAAGCTCCAGGCTCTAAGGTGTCAGTACAGAGCCCAACATGGGGCTTGAACTCACAAACCACGAGGTCATGGCCTGAGCCGAAGTCAGACGCCCTACCGACTCAGCCACCCAGGTGCCCCTATTTTATGATCTAAAATAAGGAAGACAAAATCCAGAAAATTTAATGTTATTGCTGTAGTGGTGATAAAACTGTATAAAGACGTTAGGGCATTCAGTTCCAAGACCTCCTACTCCTTCACTGCTAAATGAACTAGACTACTCAGAGTAAACAATTACCCCTCTACTATCTCAAGGGCAAGGAATAACAGCTCTTTCTCTTTAACAAATCCTACGGTGCTGTGTACCCAGCGGGTGTGCACTAAATGTTTGCGGGTAATGATAATGGTGAGGATGCTGACAGCTGTGACAGACTATAAAACTTAATTTAAAAGCCATCAAGAAAATGTAACACAAAATACATTCCTGAATTTTGTCTGTATGGGAAACAAATTCGGTTTGATTATTAATAAAGTAATTTAGTGTACATGGTACTATTGATTATTTTGGTAGCATCCTGAGTCTTGCTCATTAGCATGACCTAATTATTATTTCAAAGGAGTTAAAGAGCATAGCAAGGTCCATTTCTATTATTTTAGTATTAAAACTTGGTTTCCTGTAAGGACTTTATAAATTAAATGCACAAAATGGATGTTAGCAACTAAATTATCTTTAATCCCTGCAGCAAGATTTGCAGTAGTATGACTGTTTTCTGTTTCCTTAAATTGCAATGTTACTTTGTTTCTACAATGACATACTCCTCTTCTATGTGTTTAAGTAGCTCATGCATGGAAAGAATTACTTTATTGGAAAGATGATGTGTGTCCATTCTAGCTCCATCCCAGTTTCGGGGGGTGAGGCTCTAACCATTTATTAATAGGTGGCACACTGCCTCTCTTCTGCAATCACTGAAGCATCAGCCAGGCAGTATATCAATGGCATTTACCCCGCCAATCAGCAGATCTGAAACTAATCTTTATTAATGGATCTCTATCTCCTTGAGGCTGATATCATGGTGACTTGAGTGATTGGAAGAGATTCTACAGGGCAGATGCACTGCAAGGAACAAGAGCCAGGACTACGGGGCATAGGTGACCTCCTATGGTGGTGGGAGATTCTATAATCCCCTCCATAGCTATAACCATTGGCATCCTGCCAGGAAAGAAAAGCTACACTAGTTATCTGAACAGAGAAATTTAATGCAAATAATTGTGAACTAGTAACAGGATATTAACTACCTACAGAGGCAAGGAGAACTCTCAAGATTACAGGAATAACCGATATAGGGAGTAGCTACCACAATGCCCAGGAAGGAAATAACTGAGAAGAGAGCCCTATCCAGGGTGGAGACTTTGACCTCATTGGAAACAGTGCCCATGTGGCCCACTAGATGGCAGAGAATTTTGCTGAATGGCCTCAGCATGGCCTGGCACCCAGGGTTCCACTCAACAATAAGCTGCCACTGGAGCATTAATTAGCCTCTTTGGAAAGTCAGCCAGGGTACCAGCAAGGACTGAAAACTTGCATGGAAGCAACTTACCGGGGTGATGGAGAGTTTTGCAAAAAAGCCACCCTCTGGGCACAAAAAAGTGCCCGTGAAGCTTTCCAATAGGAAAGCCAAGCACAGAGTGCCTTCCTAACTCATTGGATGGCCACTGACTGGAGTGGTGGGAAGATTCACTGGGGAGGTGACTGCCACTTGCAGCTTCACACTGAAAGACACAGAAAAAACAAGCAAACAAAACCAAAAACACACCATATCCAGGACAAGAAGCACCCTGCCTCCTCATTGTTCCTTCAGGGCTCTCTATTTGCAACGCCAATAGTGCACTTGCTGGCAAAGAAGTATTTGCAAGTTTGAGTTTCAGTACCACAAAGCAGGGTGGAGAAGGGTGGGTTTGGGGCTCAGAGGCAATACTTTAACAACTGGTGCAATAGCCAAGCCTGGAATATTGAAACTTGGTTTTATTAAAGGACGTTATAGAAACAACCTCCCTATTTTCTTGACCATTTATTCGTTAGTTTATTAACTCAATCAAGAAATATTGATTGATCACTTACCATATGACAGGTACTATCTTATGGACCAAAGATAGAGCCATAAATGAAAAATGCGGTTCCTGGACTTGATCTCTGGTGGCTGGTCTTCTCTCTAGGTTTTTTTTTGTTTAGTTGTGGGGGTTTTTTGTTTTTGTTTCGTGGGTTTTTTTGGTTTTGTTTTTTGTTTTGGGGGTTTTTTGGTGAAAAAATGTATATTTAGATTTAGCCAGCTGGGCTTGGTTTAGATGATCCCAATTTTGCTGGCAACATCCAAAGCATCATAGTCGGGAGCCAGTTGAACATATGCTTTCTTTTCTCTATCATGCCTGATCAGGATGTTGACCTTGGCCACGTCAGTATTGTAGAGCTTCTTCACATCCTGGTTGATCTGGGGCTTGTTGGCCTTGGCATCCACAATGAACACAAGTGTGTTGTTGTCATCTGTTTTCTTCCTGGTTGATTCAGTTGTCAGGGGGAACTTGATGATGGCAGAGTGGTCAAGCTTGTTTCTCCTGGGGTGCTCTTTGAGGATATTTGTGCTGCCTGTGGAGAACTAGTGTCCTGGACTGCCAGAATGTAGGTGACCTGTGGATCTTCATTTTTTATAACTGAATGCCTTTCAGCACCCCTTTCTTGGCCTTCGAAGCCTTTGCTTTGGCTTTGGCTTTGGGAGTGGTAGGGGCTTCCTTATTTGTCTTCAGTGCCATCTTCATGAAAGGGCTCTCTAGGGTTCCTAATTCTACCTCCAATTGGCTCAATATTCCTGTTGGCGTCTTGATCAGCCCCTTCCCCCTGGCTTTGCCCTGCTTTGTTCCCAAGATGCTTCTCAGTCCTTGATGGCTACCCCCCCCCAAAAAAAAAACCCAAATAACACAGTATTAAAAACTATACTTCCTTCATTATTTAGTCAAATATGTTTATATAGGAAACTAGAAATATGGTCAGGGTGCCTACGTGGCTTAGTCAGTTAAGCATCAGACTCTTGATTTTGGCTCAGGTCATGATCTCACAGTTCGTGAGATTAAGCTCCCAGTTGGGCTCTGTGCTGAGCATGGAGCCTACTTAAGATATTCTCTCTCTCTCTCTCTGTCTCTCTCTCTCTCTCTCTCTCTCTCCCCCCTCTCTCTGACTTTCCCCCACGCCACCTCTAATGCTCTTTCTCTTAAAAAAAAAAAAAAAAGGGAGCGAGAGAAAAGAAAAGAAAAGAAAAGAAAAAGAAACTAGTAAGATGGTGATATCCTAAACTAGAACTTTGGCAATTAGAGATAGGAAATGAAGGAAAATGGGAAGGATGCATATGAGGTAGAATAGACAACTCCTAGTGAACCCTTGAATGGAGGGGCTAAGCAAAATCTGGGTTTTCACCAAGAAAGAGTCTACTCAATTATCCTCTGGCTCAGCCTCCTCTGGAACCCACTCTGTGTTCTTGGGTAAAAGGCTTTTAAAAGACAATGAATAAAATCTAAATGTGCTTCCCCTCCATAACTTCAGTCAATATGAAAGGAGAGACATTGGTAGCAGTAGTCTCCAGGGACATAAATGCCATTCTTTGTGTTAAAAGTACAGCAGCACAATGGTGGTGCTTTTAGGATCCACTGCACTAGGTAAAGAGCCCTGGACCAGAGATTCTAGGAAAATTGGTAGTGTATTTAATGGGCATTGGTGAAGAATGGCCATGTTGATGTTTATCACACAAAGGAGCCTTAGAAACACATCCCACTGATGCCAATTTGTGTAAATAGAAGAGGATCTTACTGGAAGGAAACTTACAGTCAAATAGCAGAGCACATGTGATCCTTTCAGCCATCATGGTCCCATCTAGAGCTGTGCTTAAGCCAGGTCTAATTGGATGAGCATCATGAGGAAGTCTTCTTGAGGGACCTACCCAGTCAAACGCTGCATATTTATAGGACTGGAATAGATCTGGACCAGTATGTTACAACAGAAGCTTTCTGACCCCAAAAAAAGGGCTTGTTAGAAAAAGAAAGTCTCTGGAGTTCAGTAGCTGGTTTCAGCCTGTTTATCAGTTGAGCTAACTCCTATCATACCTGCTGCGCTAGCTTTTTTCTAGGCTATTAGAAAGTGAGAGAAAACGAGCCTCCAGAGTCCTCCGGGTTCATCTTTCCTTAATGATAGTCTATGAAAGATACACTTGCCACTGCAAACTTTTGCTTACAGGGAAGAAAATAATTGGTGCTGTATGCAGACTAGTTAGAAGAGGACAGGAACAATCTTTTAGGAGAGGGCACACTTCAAAAATTTCCATTAAAGAAAGGCTTAGATGCACTGTCAATGCTTTGAAAACTCCCAGAACCACTGGAAAGAAATGTAAGGTAGACTGGTGATAAAACAAACAAACAAAAAAAGGCATGTAAGTGAGGAGCCAGAGAAATACTTTATTGTATTTCAGAAACACATAGCTTGGGAGAAATGGATTATTTGTAAACATACATAGATTGTATGCAAAGATACTTAGTTGATCCGACAAAATCAGTTACAGGACAGACACACAAGCAAACACACACACACACACACACACACACACACACACACACACATGCACATATACATATAGAGAGAGAAAGGAAAGGATTAATTATCATATGGTCCCTCTACCAACACGTCAGTAAATTTAAATCTGACACCATTTTGCTTAAAGTAGGTGATAGCTTGATCATCAAAAGTGGCCAGTATTTGAGTTTTAGTATAAAGGAGAAAATTCGGATACCATGGAAACATTTTTACTGACCTAGTTTTGTTTCTGTATTGAGCTGAAGATGAGGAGTGAATGTGGAAAACAGGAAGAAGAGAGGAGAGAAAAATTCATTTTTGTTTCTTTCCATTTTTGTGTCTTATTTGACTCTACCTCAAGCTCTTATGTCAACTTGTTCTCTACTTTCCTTTAAAAGTTAAATTATCTCTACGGGTTAGCAACATAGTTCCTTTTACTTAAAACTGGTGGAAATAAGCCCCCAATTTATTTGTGTGCGTTTGTGTGCACATGCACATGTGTGTATTCTTAAATCCTGAATTCTTTATGAATATTATAACAAACACCATCAACTGGACCCTCGAACCATTCTCTGCTCTTCCTTTTATTAGTAAATCACACAGAGTCCTTACAGAAGTCTGAGCGGCACAAGGCCACCCAGCTAGACTACATTCCCTGGCCTCACTTGCATTTAGCTGTGGCATTATTACCAAATTCCCACCACGCAGGAATCTGCGCACTGCCATGCTACCTCCAGGACCTCCAGTTCCTCTCTTTTTTCCCCCTTTTCCTATGGACTGGGCTGGAGATGGACTGGAGATGGGAACGACTGGAAGAACCACCTCCTGGAGCTAGAAGCCGCATTTTGACGAGGGCAAAGGCCAACCTCCCATCTGTCCTTGGGGGACCTCATGGAGCAGAGATGTTACATAAAAAAGAATCAAACATCTATTTTATTAAGCTCCTTCATTGTAGGCCTCTGTTAAAGCAGCTTAACCTATATGTTAACTACAAATATCAAACTATAGAGAATTGCCGACCTATCATAGCACAGTAGTAGAGGTACACAGTTCTGAAGTCCGTAAGATATATTTTCATCTAATTCAGTCTTAACTTTTACATCTCTTCATATCTACTTCATTACGTAAAATTTCAGCTGCTTCTCAGATATCTGGTTTTTGGTTAACACTTAAATCTGGCTGCTTTAACGACGTAATCATTAGACTGTAGAACACTTCTCCCCACACATACCTTTCTACCACATTAGCAAAGGCCACCTTACAGCAGTTCCTTTTAGCAGTATATCCTGTCCAACTATCGGGAAGAAATTGCAAGACCCACTCAAAAGCAAAAACATAGTTTGAACTAAGCTAAGCATCCTATTAAGTAAGCTAACCAAAAAAAAAAAAAACAAAAAACAAAAAACCCACAAAAAAAACAAGTAATAAAGTAGAAGGAAGGAAGAAACAAAAGTACAAAAATCAATGCTGCAGAAATAGGAAAAAATGACCAACAGAGGAAAAAGCTAGCACTTTGTAGAAGTCAGTCTTTTACCACAAAAGACACAAGGCCAAGATATTTTTGTAGATAAATTTTACCAACTTTCATGAATCAAACAATCCCTATATTAAATTTAAAAATCTCAAAGCCTAGAACAAGAGGGCCAATGACCAGATTTATTTAAGTTTAGTCGTTAACACCCAGGCCACTCAAGGAAGGAAAGAAAAATCTAAACCGATTTCACTTGCGAATATAGGTAAAAAAAAAAAAAAATCCTACAAAAAATAGCAATGATAACTAAATTGAATACATGATCCTGAGCTGGGTCCTTTTGCTAAGAAGGACATTACTGGCAGAATTTGAATGGAGTCTAGGAAATATAGTAGGAGTGCATTTCTGCATCCAACTGTTTCACTTAATTTGATGACTGTATTGTACATATGGTGGAGAATGAAGGAAGTAGACACTAAGTTATTCAGGGATGGTAGGACATCAGGTCCCGATTCAAATGGTTCAGGGAAAAAAATAAAACTCTTTGTACTAGACTTGCAGCTATTCTGTAACCTTGTCAATGGTTCAAAATAAAAATCTGATGGTAGCCAGAGGGGAAGCGGGGCGGGGGGGGGGGTGCAAAATGGGGGAAGGAAAGTGGGAGATAATAGCCTTCCAGTTATGGAATGAATAAATCATAGGAATAAAAGGCACGGCATAAGGAATACAGTCGGTGGTATTTTAATAGCTCTGTAACGAGACAGATGGTAGCTACACTTGTGGTGAACATAGCATAATGTTTAAGCTTGTCATTTCACTAAATTGTACACCTGAAATGAATGTAACGTTATGTGTCCACTGTACTCAAATAAAAAAGGGGAGTGGGAATGTTAAAAGATCAACATTGAAAGAAAATATTAAAGAGAATGTCAGTATCATTAGTGTTATTTAAAGTCACTTGTACTTCTCAAATAACTTACTACTTTCTTTCTGTTATGCAATCCGTGTATGCTGAACTTTGACTCAGTATTATCACAGAGATTGAGTGCAGAATCCAGAACTAGATTATCTGAGTTCAAATTCCATTCTGCTACTTACAACTTGTGGGATATAGGCAGATTACCTCACCAATCTGTTTGTCAGTGTCCTCATTTATAAAAAGTAAGAATAAAATGGGTTAACATATATAAAGTATTAAAGTATTGGCTGGTATGTATTTATTGATAAAATCATAATAGCTACAGTCAGTCAACCTTGTTGCAAAAAGGATTTTGAGTTGTTCTACATATACCCACAACATGATACTGATACAGCAATGGTAATCACGATAATGCTAATAATGTATTCTAAATCCATGTATGACTGATAATATATTTTTCACACAATGTCACAGTTTTCATTTTACCTGCATTAAATATTTGGCTATTTCTCACAGGATTAGCAACTCTGTTTCCCCGATTTCAGGGCTTTATAGGTGATGTACAGTAGACGTAGTCACAGCAACACTTTTCTAGGGAAGAATTTGAAAACTGCTTGAAACTGCAGGTGAAGGGCTGTATGCTTTAGATAATGACTCACGTGGGACAGTACTTCATACAGGTTACACGAGCTTAGACCATTAAAGCAACAGTAGTGGTTGCCTCACATCACACTATTTTCTGGGAAGCTGTGTTAATGAAATGCAGTCTCAATTTCTTGGGCTGGTGATTTTTGGTTCATTATCAGGGAAATATAGAAGGTTTCCTGCCCGGAACCCTTTTGCCAAGAATTAGATGACCTCCACAAACAGGCTCAGTACATTCCCATGATGTCAGTCCACTGGGCAGTTTTCCGAGGTGGCAGGTCACGGCTGTGCCTTCTTAGCAATATTCCCACAAAGTGAGGAAAAGGTTGGGGGTAGTGGGGGGAGAACAACTGTGTCCTCTCTGTCCACAGAATAAATAAGCGAGTCTCACTGAGTGTCTAAGTCCTGCCACGGACTTTTCTCTAATTAAAAAATCCCTACGTAATACTTTCTTTTTTTTTTTTTCCAGTAGAAATAGATTTCTCGGTTTTCTTTCTAAATCAACCTTATTCTGACTCAGTTCAGAAACCAAAGCAAGAGTGTAAGAAGTCAGGTGAAAGGCCCCAGAGCATCATTTCTTCTGAAGGCATGCCTTGTTAGAACTGGATTCAGCTCAAAAAGAAGCAGTGGATGAGAGACAGAACGCTAGCAGCTCTAACACTCTGGGTTATTATACACACAGCTAATGGGTTTACCCAGTATGATTTGTTCTCTTGCCTCGATTGTTAAACTTGAAGATTAGCAGAAAATAGGCCCAGAAAATTGCATAGGAACCCAAACTTGGTTTCATGTGGAGAGGAGAGGATTTTGGATTTAGTGGATACAAAAAGTAAGAATTTTCTTCTTACAGTAGACCATTGCTGTTTCAGATTCTGTTTGTACTTATCTCTATTAAGCTCCTTGTTGAAATGATCTCCTTCTTAGATGGTGGGAATTAAGGTTAATGTTCATTTTTAATATTCTATAATTAGAGCACCTTGCACAAGTGACTGACATATTGTACATATTCATTTGCACAGTTACTACAATTTTTTATTTCAGGTAACTAGTTCTGGTCAGTCATGGAATTGGTCATCAGCCAAAAAATGTTTTCTTCCCTGCCCTGTGGGATTATTGGCCCTTTTTTGATCTCCCTAGAAAAATACCATTCAACTCATCAAAGACCTGCTGTAAGCATACCTGCCCTTGAGGCTCTCTCTCAAAGCAGAATAACCAATTAGGGAGGCACTGAGTCAATGGAGGTGTCATAGCCAAAGTATCCCAAGGATTTTGGTATCATTCCCAAGACCATCTCTACGGTGGGGCTAAGTGCATGAGACTACTTGCCCATGATTCTGTTGAATATCCTTTTCGCTTAGCCAGCTTTCTTTGCTTTGATCTGTATTTACTAAGCAGACTTTTAATTATTATTTTTAGCTTTCCTACAAGAAAAGAATGTGTTTGCTATTCACAATTGATTTTTTTTGGTCCCTGTATTAGTTATTTCTCTCCCCAAAGTAAAAAGTTAATGTTCAGGTCTTATATGTTGGTTTTGAAGTTTTAATATGGGTCTGCCCCTGACATGTGGGCAGGAGTGTTAAAGAGTCAAGTTTCTGAGACTTCAAAGCGGAGAAACAAATCTAGACTTCAGAGGTAAACAGTAGCTACTAACTGAGGTCTTCTAAGGCTGCAATGAGATTTCAATAAGCCTGGGAGAAGTGCTATTGGAGAATGGTACATTCCTGAGGATAACATTTTGGAGTCGGATATTGCAGTAAAGAATTTGTTTTCCTAGGGCAACATGAAAAACTTGGGAAAATTTGACATTTTGCTTCATTATTCTAGAATGCCCTGAAAAATGTTTTCTCTGTCTTCATTTTTTATCACTCTAAAGGCAAGAGTAAAAGCTAAAAATGATCTCCCTTTCTCCCTGTCTTGTATTACTCCACACTCCAAGCCCCACCCCCCAAAGAGAATACACATCCTTTTGTTTCCCGTATAAAGTACTTTCCAGACATGAAGTATCAAATATCCAGCAGCACAGAAAGTGAGGAGATTTTTTTCAATCAATCAAATGCATTTTTCTAATATTTAAAGATATTGTCATGTTGAAGCAATTTTTGTCTCACTTCCTGCGTTTAAATACGAATGAATGGGCTAATGTGTAACTTGTATTCTATCTTTGCATAGTGGCTGCAGATATTTATAGCTAACCTTTTAAACAATAACACTGTTCCCAAACCTAACAATCTCATTCTGTTTTCCACAGCCTTTTTCATACCAGATGCATGGGACCTGAAAATAGAATTTCCTTAATTCTAGTCATTTCCCCCATTTTCTCCATTTTCCATTTTGCCATTGAGTCTTTCTTTGCTCTGTTCTCCCACAAAGTAATTTTGCTCATATTCTTTCCCAGTAATTCCAAATAATTGAAGTCTATCTTTTAAAAATAGATTTTATCTGCACAGATTGAAAATATAATTGTGTCAATGACAGTATTACTTTGGTTATTGCAGGAAAAGGAAGTAAACACCCTCTATATTCTTGGTCCAGTATACATCGAACTTATTTTTGTTTAATTCCATATTTTCATTTTATATCACAATAATAATAGATTCCTTTCAGTGTGCACGTGACACATTTTTGTATTGAGGGTTCTGAGTATAATAATTTATGGTAATAAGCTTACCTGAAAACCAAGCTTATTGCTACCAAAAGGACATACATTTAAATAGTTGTGAGTGCAAAATAACCTGATTGTTTTTAACATAATAGACTCATATTTTTAAAATACAGATGACTAAACTAGAAAATAATATTAAAATAGATATTATCAAATTAACTGCTTTTGAAAACTTCATTTCCCTTATATAAAATATAATTGTAAACTCACTTTGGTTAAAAACTTAAAGAAGTTTAAACAGGCACTGATACACCAACAAAATATTTCACCATTAAAGATCATCTGAGAATTTGAGGAAATTTCATCTTGCTGGTAACTAGCAGTAGAACATAATTTCTTCACTAAAAACAAGTCAAGTTGTACAAATTGAGATGATTAAATTTTAAAAGGATCCTCAGTATGGAAATAATTTGCTAATATATTCTCAAACTTACCAGAATACTGTTCTACATTTATGCCCGATATTTAATATATTTAAACATAAGAACTTCCTGCTCACCACATCCTTTTGCTTGTAACAGCAATATGTGGGAAAAAAGTAAATTAATTATTATGAATCATTTCTCTTGAGTTTACTTCAGCCTATATGAATGTCTTTCACCTTCTTGTTTCATGTCCTATTTTCCATGTCACTTTCCAAATGAGAAATGTCAGCTCTGTTTTAGCTTTAACAATGTGTGGCTTTTAGATAGCACTTAGGGTTAATTGGAATTTTCTGTTTGGTTACATTCTGAAAATTAAAGAGTTTATCAATAAACCAATGCCATCATTTCCATTTCTGCTGTTCCTCAAATTCAGTCTGGGAGGCTGACTTTCATCTTTTATGAGAGTAACTGCCAAATATAAATTTCTTAACTATAGTGATTTTCTGGGCCATAATTTCCTTTTTTTAAATAAGAAAATATGGCATCTTTAAATGTTTCATATCATTTCATGGCACTTTAAAAAATAAATCGTATGTGACTATATAAATTAAATGGAACAATTTTCATAATTAAATAATTAAATGACCTACAATATTATAAGTGTGTTGTTCATCTTTAGTTTAATGTGTATGTATGCGACTGAGGTAAAGAATCAACTAAGTTTAGTAGACTGGAATTTAACAGGAATGAAGGTCATATTTTCTGCTTATCTGTTTACGGTTATTTAACAAGAACCACCGTACAACCTGTGAAAGAAAAGACATGGAAGTTGTATTAGACACTACGTTTAGTACAAGCCAACCACAGCATGGAAAAGTGAATATGTTATTTTGCTACATTAATAGAATTGTGTCTTAAATAATCCACTCTTTTTACTGATTAGGTCACACCTGCTGTATTGCTTAATCTAATTTTACAATTTATAGTTTTTTTTCAACTTTTTAAATTTTTGATTTTTCATTTTGAGAGAAAGAGAGAGAACATGAGCAGGGGAGGGGCAGAGAGAGAGAGAGAGAGAGAGAGAGAGAGAGAGAATATCTCAAGAAGGTTCCATGCCATCAGTGCAGAGCCTGATGCAGGGCTTGATCTCACAAATCATAATATCTTGACCTGAGTCAAGTTCAAGAGTTGGATGCTTAACTGACTGAGCCACCCAGGAACCCAGCAATTTATGTTTTTAAAAGAAGATGCAGGCTGGGGTTCCTATGCAGTATTCCATAGAATATATATTATTAATAGCTATGGGGCCGGGGCGGGGGTGGTTAAGAGATTCTGTGGTCAACCAGTGGATTAGACAGATTTCTTTGCTGCAGGATTTTCCAATGCTTTTAATATGCCAAAGACATTTTGCCTCTGTGTGAGGATAAAGTATGCATATTTGTTTAAAAATAAACAATAGAAATATTTTTTCCTCATGAAATCCCTGTTAACATCCAGGAAAATAACTTGAAGAATAACTGAGTTCTACAAAACACAATGGAGAAAATGCTGAGGTAGCCAATTAGAAAATGATTAAATGGGAATAACCAGGAAACCATTCCTCCACTCCTCACCTGACCTCCTCATTGCACTGGTGCCTGTCTTCTGGCCTTTCTCTGTGCCCTGAATGCTGTCTTGGAGATTAGCTTATATTCAAATAAAAAGAAAGATATATTTATTGGCTTATAAAATATCTGAACTAGACACAAGGACATATTTGCTTACTGTGAACTTCTAAGTTTTGATTAAAGGTCAAAACTTGGGTATCGGGATGTGTGCAAATTGTTGAAGGTGGCATACTTACATTGCAGTGTTTCCCATTAATGTGGAAAATTTCTATTGGGATTATCATGTGTTGTATTGAATACCCCATAGCTTCAGACCTATGAATGTCAATGTTTTGGTGACATTTTCTTTGGGAGTATGTAGCATAGCAGAATACCATCATTAGCAATGACGTTCAGCAGATGCCAGATAGCCTTTCAATTAGTAAAGTTCCTATACGAAATGCAAAAGATACGAAAGCAGATTCCAGGGCAGTAGAGCACCCCAAAAGCCAGCCAGTCCAGTCATTGATGTGATGATTGAATTCCTTCTATCTGTTATACATGAGTTGGCCTCTGGGAAGATGATGATTGCCCTCATGGTGATTGTGACCAAGCAGAGGCTGTAAGGTCAAAGCAGAAGTGCAGTAAGATGCTGTGGAGGACACTGAGTTAAGTGGCCCTCGCAGTCAGTCCCCTCTTTTCCAAAATGTTATAAACTCTAGAAGGATTAGAATTAATCCAAAATATGAAGTAGATAGGAAATATAAAACTTTACATATTCCATTTAAATAACCTTAGAGACTGTGGAAGGCAATTACTGCCATCATTGCCTCCATTTTTTTTAAGTAACTGTTTATAGGACGGTTGTTGCATTCACACTGTCCATATACACCACAGAGGGGAAGTGCTTCAGGGAGGAAATGGGGAAGGGTTCATATTTGAGGAAGGCCCTAAAAATCAATAGGGGATATATTTCACTTTTTATTATTTCTTAGCGTCCGATCAATATTTGGTCTGATAAGGGCATTTGTAACATCGAGGGATTCCTGCTTGAAGCTGATGCCGCCTGCAGCATAGCCATTGTAGCCTATGTAGCTCCTTCCTTCCCAGCTTGCACTTCTCAGATACAGTTAACAACTCTAGAGAGTGCTCAGGACTTCCACTTCCACTGGAAAAGCGTGAACATAGAACTTCCAGAAAGTTTGAGGAATCTTGAGCAGAGAGAACGTGTGCCCGACGCAACAGGATATTAAAATGACTTCCGTGTCAATGGGTCCTTTCTTTCAAAGTGAAGTGCAAGGTTGTGATACAGGAATTGTAAAAGGGGAGTTCTGAAAGTCATATGTGACTCTCAACCCCTCACTCTTATCAAGGTTGTAGAGAAAATCAGACAACTCTGGATCTTGAGAGAGGTGTTAGCGTGTTAGCAGAATCTTTTCCTGCTCCCCAAGTCAGGAAGGTGAGGGTGCTTTCCCTTCAAACACATTACACATCATTTCTTCTAGTTACAGGAGAGAAAACGGTTTTCCTGATGATTATCCACATTCCCTTACATTTTCAGGCACTACCCTAGGTATCTTAGTTTGGATTCCCCCAGAAGCAGGCCCTGGAAATGAGGATTTAAGTGCATGTTAATTAATTTTGAGGTAACCCAGGAACATTGGAGAGGAGCGAGTGGTGAGACAGAGAAGGGAAGGAATCCAGTAAAGGTGTGTTCTCCAGTGCCTTTTGCCATGTAGGCATCTGAGGCCCAGCCCCGCTGGGCAACTTTGAAGGAGAGTGTGACACCAGACCCAGAACTGCATCCTCCATTGGGGGGGGGAGGCTGGACTATTTAATCTCCAGTTCTCTTCATTATCACCCGAGGCCCACCCCCAGAGATAGTAACATTTTGGCATTCACACTGAGAGAAAGTGCTTGGGTAAAAGTTGCAGAGGTTTGCAGAAGGAAGCCTTGGACATAAACTCTAAAAGTGAGTGCCAAGGTATATGTGTGGGACAGTGACAACATCTGCCAAAGTAGGTGAGCTGGAATATAAATAAAGTAGCATGTTCAGGGAGGTTCCGTAATTTAAAGATAGTCACACAGCAAGTAAGGAGCAGAGCCTCTGGCTACAAAATGTGTTCTCCAGTCGCATTCCAGATGTTCCAAATGACCAGAAGATAATTTTCACCTTGTGATTTGACTCTAGAACAACATTTAAGTAAGGACGTTGAGTGCTGAAGAAAAGGTATTTAAGTAAAGGATCAAGAGGAAAAGGTCTATGCTGAAAAGATGACTTAGTAAAAAGGATGTCCTTGATGAAGGAGTTTAGAAAGTTCAGAATGAAGAAGTCAATGTAGAGGCATCATCAAATTCATGACTGACTGCCACTGTACAGACAGATCTCTTGGGCTCAAAATGTAGAACAAGGACCTAATGTGAACGAAACCAGAGTTTAGATACCTCAAGTCGGGGTGCACGGTGTCTCCCACCCATCCTTCCCACCCTCCATCGCCAGATGTATCCCATAATGTACTGAAATCCCTTAGTGCCCAGATTAGTGCTTTCCTCTTGGTTCTAAAGCTCATCAGAAACAAGTTCTGGAATAAATAGCTCCCAGACCCAGGGCGTCCATTCCCAGTCCTCACCTACCTAACCATATGCACAGGTTGGCTCTTTCCATTATGGTAACTTTTTCAGGAGGATCATTACCATACTCTGCCCCTAGGTCTTGATCTGAGGCATTTGAATCCACATTTTAAAATTTTCCCTAATTTTAAACCTTAAGAAGAAGCTGTTGGATATTTTAGACCTTTTTCCTTTCAGAAAACCCTGAAGTTTACTCTGTCCCAAACTTTCCTCAGAACATTCATATCAAGGAAAAGAGGAGTTTTTCCTAAATCATGGAGGGTGAAAAGGGGGTGGTGATGGATTTCCTGTTACCCTGTTTCTCCTGGAGCATTTATTTGAAGTGGTTGTTGCCATCATGATTACTTCCCTTTCCAAATATACCTCTAACAAAAAAAGAATGACTGCTCGTGTTTCTATCACCGGAGAGTTTCAAACTGAGACTAAATAACACTTGTCAGGAATGTTCTAGAAGTGATTTATATATCAGAGGAATTGAACCAAATGACCATTAATCTTCTCCTCCAATTTGGAGATCGTATCTTTCTATGAGAATTTTCCAGCTTAAGAATGTATTTTCTTTGAGGGAAATTGTCTCTGTGTTAAATTTTATAAGCGATATTTCCATTAGGCCAAAACAGTACTTTCTCATCACAACATTTTTGTAAAACTAAGATATCTGAGAGGAAGTGGTGCCTCATTATCTGAGCTCATTATCTTAGTACTGGCCTCTGCATTAGCCTCGGAAATACTTGTGTGATTTAGCTAGGGGTTGGCAGATGGACTAATAGACAAATGCCCAGCTGCTTGTCCCAATTCTGATAAAGGAAGCCTGGCCTACACATTCACACAGCCAACTCCTGACAGCAGGGACCACAGAGCAATGGACATGGCATCTGCCTTTTCTAACCGCCACGTATTACAAACAAGAAAGTGGAATGGAATGTTACACAAAATATTAACCAAATGCCCAGGTGAAATATAGCAAATTCATTAAATTAGTTTAAAATTTTTTTTTCAACGTTTTTATTTATTTTTGGGACAGAGAGAGACAGAGCATGAACGGGGGAGGGGCAGAGAGAGAGGGAGACACAGAATCGGAAACAGGCTCCAGGCTCCGAGCCACCAGCCCAGAGCCCGACGCGGGGCTCGAACTCACGGACCGCGAGATCGTGACCTGGCTGAAGTCGGACGCTTAACCGACTGCGCCACCCAGGCGCCCCTCATTAAATTAGTTTTAATGCACATTCACTAAAATTAAAGAAAGAGACATGGTGTGAGGAGGGGGATGAAGAGACAGAGACCATGAGTCAGTTGTTTTGGAAACAGTGGGTCGTGGTGATTTTAATTAATGCAATCCGTTTTGTTTTGAGTCTAAGTACTCATAAACTTAGCCTTCATGTTGCTAAAACCAAGCTTATTCCTGCATCTTATGAGATAAATCCATACCATTCAGAGTTTAGTTAGGCAGGCTGTCCAGAGTTTGTTGGAAAAGCTATGATGTGTGTCTAATTAATACCAAACACTTCTGATGCTAGCCTCTACTCACAGTCTCCCAAACACATGAAATTTAGTAATTGGTATAAATATGGCTTTGTCCAGAATTTTTAGTAACTGGTACAAATGTTGCCTTGTCTAGACTGATTTTAGCAGTCTACAATGATTTTTCCCTGATGTATATATATCTCATTTAAAATTACCCAGTACGCATTCCTCTTGCTACTAAAATAATTGAGTGTTACAGCATTGAACATGGGCTGCGTCTTCCATTTTACTAATTAAGACATTAACTTAAAAGTTAGACATATTTAACAAAACACTTGCATCAGTATTTTTTAAAGCCTGATATTCCAAAAATTTGTGCCATAAATAAATAAATCTGCAGTTTACTTCTTCTGTGGTAAGGTGTTGCCTAACTTCAGGAACTCCTAACAAAACTATCTACATGTAAACACATGATTGAAGTTTGTTTTGAAACACTTTTTGAAAAGCATAAATTGAGTTCATGTACATTTAAATGAATTCCCAGGAAAATACAATTAAAGTAGTGGCTACCCAGCAAAATGACAAAATTAGGAAAGCAAAACCATGCAGAAAAATTTAACCCTTGAAGTTGTGTTGCTTAAAACAGGAGAGGAAAAGCCCTCTCGATAGAAGGAATGCCCGCATTGGAAACCCCCCTCTTCAGGGGCTTTGTCCTCTGTGCAGATTAATCTTTAATTTATGGACTCAGGTAGACTAAGTAACATTACCACTGAGTCAAAGTTAAGTATACTGTATAAACCTCTTATACAGAGGTTTCTTTGCAGAGCCCCCCCTCCTGCTGAGAGCACCCATTGTTTTACCCTCCACGCCTCCACCTTACAGTTTACCTGTATTTTTTCCAGGGTTACCACTGCCATTATATGATCTTGGTGCCCTAGCCATACAGGCACAAAACTCAAGCTTCCTTGAGGTTTTAAAAATTAGAAGTAGGATGGAGCACCTAGGTGGTTGAGTTGGTTAAGCGTCCAACTCTTGATATTGGCTCAGAACGTGATCTCACGGTTCATGGGTTTGAGCCCCCACATTGGGCTCTGCGCTGAAAGCAGGGAGCCTGCTTGGGATTCTCTCTCTGCCCCTCCTCTGTTCATGTGCACGTGTGTGTGCAAGCGTTCTCTCTCTCTCTGTCTCTCTCTGTATCAATAAGTGAATAAACATTAAAAAAAAACAGAACTAAGAAAAACAGATTTCTTTTCCTGTGGTGGGAAAGCTGGGATGCTGTGAGTTCTGAATCTATGGGCAGCCACGCCTTCATGTGTAAAGAAGGCTGCTGAGGAAAACACAGCGAAAAGAGAGAGAAAGATAGTGCCTGTGATGTTCAGTCCTGGATTCCTATATTCTCAGAAGTCCTACCTTTAATTTGGCTGCTGGATAAACATTTCCACTTTTGAGGCAAGCTAGTTTAAGTTAGTTTGTCGTTATTTGTGATCAAAAAGTTTTGAGCAATATTCTTTGTGTGTGATGATGACTGACTGGAGCATGCCACAGTTTGGTCAGAAAAAATAGATACAAACCCCAAACATGTGCTATACTCACCTTTCGGATACCTTATCATCTGGGAGCCACACAGTTGCTCCATCCGCCGTGGCAGCAATTACCTGTGTATCCCAGTTACCGTCTTTCCATCTATATCCACATTTAGTTCAAAGAAAAACTCAAATCAAACTCACACAGTGATTTCCCTGTCCCGGCTTCTGTACATGGTATACAACAATAGAAAGTACAGAACTACCCCCTCCCCTCCCCACACAAAAACCATTTACCTGTGTTGTGCAATCTTTTGTAAGTCTGACCATTCTGTTAATCACCTCTTAAGCGTAGTTAAAATAGCATGATCACTAATGTTCCCAAACAGGTGGTCTGATGCAACACTCCAGATTGTCTGACAATCACTGAGACACTCTTGGGTTCCCTGGACAATGAACTATCCAAGGCTTTGGGCAGTCGGTGCGAAGAATGAAACCGAACTCCGCTTTCTATGTGATTGGTAGGGCTTCCTCCGCCCGCATCAGGAACTACACCTTGGAAGCCTTGAGCTCTTTGAGCCCCAGGCGCCTGGCTCTCCCAGAGAGCACTTATGAGCAACCAGCACCAAACCTCTGCTTGCCTACCACCCAAGCGGACTCCAGATCCTCACAATGGTGAGACTGCTCTCATAGTCACCCTTTCGGGAGAGCAAGTACAGAGGGGCAATGTTTCTTTTCTACAACATATACTCGTGGGGGGTCCTGCAGAGCTTTGACCTCACCAGGCTCTCGCAGAGATAATAAAAGACAGACTGCCATGTGGCCTTTCTTTCTGACGGGCATGCTTCGTAAGTTTTGAAAATCTGTTCCTTCACAGTGTGCGACCTTGTGGAATTCACCTCAAGCCTTGTTGCGATACAAGCGGGAACCAGGAGAAGACCCACCTTGCTCTACGTTTCATAGAGTGAGGTGGCATACCCTTGACAGACGTCAGTAGTGCTTCTTCTTAAGCACTCATTCTCTCTGAATTGCATGCAGAGAATGAACATTGGCTGAGCTGATTTTTATGCCCAAACTAGAGCAGAGAAAGCTCAAGGACTATGTCATAGCTAAACTGTGAAAATACGGTTTGAACTAAAGAGAAACGCTCACATCTGCCATCTCTTGGCAATACTGAGCATCAGCTCTGATGAATTCAATTCAGCAACTATACATCCCTGCTTTGCCATGCAGTCCCACGCACTTCACAGGATTAGAAAATGAGTCACATTCTCTAGCTGTAAACAGACCTCTGTGTGATCACAGATATTACATTCTTGCAGCAGCTGGCTTGTTTTATGGCTTGAACTTTTTTCACATCAGAAAGACTACTGCCTGGCCTTTTGCAGATGAACAGCTCTGTATGTGGGGTAAAAATACAAACCTACCAGTTCAATAGTTACCTAACACTCCTCAGAGAGGAACCAAATGGGCGCTGGTTGGACACAATGGAAAGTCTGGATCTTGGGAGCTGAACCAACCAGGGGCACTGTATTGTGTTCAGACTACTAAACTTAGGAGAGACCTGACATTGAATATGAGCCAAGTCTACACAGAGGATACCCAAAGTCCAGATTCCTTTAAGTCACTCAATCTTCAAAGCCAAAGGTGAGCCTGAAACTAGAAAAAGCTTTCCTTTTTAACAAAGCAAAAGGGGTCAGCAGAACTCATGCTCAGTGGGGACGGTAGGTGGGAGTTAGGGCATAGGGGGTGGGGGGAGCAGAGAGATGAGGTCCAAGGCATACACTGCAAATAGAATGGCTTTTATTTCCCAGGGGACTTAGGGTTATGTGAGTCAGACCAGTTTAAAAGTTCAGGGCAAGGGCAGAGCAGTAAATGAAAACAATTATCATTCATGGATTTATAGTGTACCTGAATTATTAAATTTTCTTGAGGCTAATTCCAATACTGTTGAAAACACAAAGAGGTGCTTTCTGGTTGGTTTCATCACCTTGAAAAGTACGGAAGCTACAGCACAAAGCGTTTCAAAAAAAGTCTTTCTGGCAACATAAATGAAAGCTGTAAAGCAAATACCTTTGCTGAATGGCAAGATGAGAGAGTTATTTCTGAATTGGAACCTAGAAGCTAAAGGGGAACACTTCAGACTTTGAAATGATAAAGCAATTTTCTGATAAAAGTTTTTACAAAGCATTTCCCAGTAAAGTGACCTTCCATGTCTCTGGTCAAAGCCCAATTACTCATTTTCTTGCTCTTGCTGTGAAATGTTTTGAACTGATGTCAGCTTATGAGCTCCCACTTGGGGCAAAAATTTTCAACTTCTGTTTTTAAAATATGTCTCACATATTTTATCCGACATTTATTCTTCTTCCTGGTGTCCATCATCTAATCTTCTATTAACATTAAAAGTAAAGTTAGTAAGTTAAAAAAAATCTGCAGCAGCTAAAATTAATACAAATCATGGCTAAAGAAAAAATATCCAATTATGAAAGAAAATAGAACTACAGCGACACTCATTTGAACAAATTGCTATTTGCAGTTGTATCCAACATGTATTGGCACTCACACTGTGCCAGGCACTGGTCAAAGCCCAGGAGGTCAGCAGCAGACAAAGTATGGAGGCAGACAGAGTAGAAGAGGTAGGAATTAACAATACATATACAATAACAGTAAACAGTACATAATAATATATGTAATCACGTAAAGTATCTGGTATCACATTAGCACATAGTAGTGGTAAATGGAGTGAAAGGAAAAATAAAGAAAGCTAAGGACTATGGCAAGTGATGGAAATGTCATTTTAGGTACAGGTTCTCTGGAAAGCACACCTAGAACCGGTATCCTATAAATGTTAAGGTCTAGAGATCTAGAGGCAAACAGACTTGGATTTTGAATTGCAACTTGACAGTTCATTAGCATTGTGTTCCCAGGCAGGTGGGTTGTCTTCCTAAATTTCAGTGCCCTAATCTGTGAAGTGGGGATAAGGGAACCTTCTTCAAAGAACTAGTCTGAGTGCTTAGCCCAACACTTGGCATGCAGCAGTGCTCCATAAATGTTCATCCTTACTGTCTGACGTGTGTGTGTGTGTGTGTGTGTGCGCGCGCGTGTGTGTAAAGCACTCATGCTCTATGTATCTGTGCTAATTTAAGGAAGCTTCTTCAGCTATCATGGCCCCATGGTTACATCTGTGGCTTTAACAGATTAGAAGCACAGTGCCTGGATCTCTCTTATATCCCTCTGCATTTCTCCAGTTGTCAGTAGACCCACACTGTTTCTGATTAACTTATTTTCCTTGGGGTGCTACGAAGTCATTTTTACTGACTGTCTCTACTTTAACAAAAGGAAATGTATAATTGTTGAACTGCCAGAGGGCATAGTTACTGTTGTATTTTCCTACATCATTTCCAAAAGGTGAACATTTCCTACCAGCTTTTGAATCTGTCTTCCAACTGGGTAATGCTATATCCATCTTACGCCCAGTGGAGGTGATTATGATAAGGTATGAAAGAAACAAACTGGCTTACATGTAAGAAGACAGCTCCATACGTCCAGACTGGATTCTTAGCAACATTGCCACAGATAATAGATGTGACCTTTCTAAACTGAGGAAGGTTTTTTCTTTTTTTCTGCTTTCATAGACAAGAACGTCTGATAATGATGGCAGATTATGGCCTGTACTCTGACTGATTTCCCTGGCACCTCAGCACATCACGCAGAATTTTTTTTTTTATTTTTATTTCCTTATTACTCAGCTTGACTGCATACTCCTCAAGTCCCTTCCCACACAACCTGGTTATTCAGGTTACTTGGGGGATCAGCCAGAAAACTACTTTACCAGAGGAGTTTATGAGACCGGTGACTGGGAACAAATCGTAACTGGTGGCAGACCCAGAGCTAAATACCAAGGCCTCTGACTCCTGGACCCCTGTATCCATTCACTTACCCTCAGCTTCCCTGCCCTGAGTGAATATGCCAAGATTCCCGCAAGATTAACAAGCAGGAATATATTAACAGAGAAGGAGTTGATTTTTTGCCCTGAGTATGAATTTTTCTACAAACCAGCCACAAATGCCATCAACACGGGCCATGTATAACCATAATATTATTTAAATTTATTCTGCTTTCATAAAAATGTGTAGTAATACAAAACACTAGTCTTAATGTTTTGATCAATTTAACAGATAATGAGATTATGTGTCCTGAATAATAGCACCAAAGACTACAACACATCCTATGAAAACCGGAGCTCTAGCAAAGAAATTGGAATGGGTCACTACATTTTAGGTAGTTGTATCATTCCAAAATCAGTCATGTATGGGATGAGGTTTCATATAGAATCCATCTGGTGCTTGAATTCACAATGGCTTTTTCTTTTATGCTAACTCACATGTGTGCATAAGTTGTTATATATCTGTTTCTATCAAGAGAACCCTTTATGAATTCCTGGTAATCATTTCAAAAGGGTAAACATATACAGGAGGCATCAGTCATCACAAATAAAAGCAAACAAAGAATTTAAATTCCTTGTGCCTCCACACACATACAGTTATTGACAAAATTCTTTAAGTTAAATATTGCTTGAAAACTATAAGTTAAAATTGTCATTTTTCTTTATTTGGAAACAAGGAGTGGCTTTTATGCAACAGCATACTTAACTAAGCATTTCCCTGGACCCTGTACTTCAGGTGACCCCACATCGCACAAACACAAACAAACACTAAATGTATTAAAGAGCACCTGGGTGCCACTGTCCCTGGGAACTGTTCAGTGCTGCTACAGCATAACCGGGGGCTCTAAACACCTGTTCTAATGATTGACACCATCCAGGCCTCTGAGACACAATTATCTATGTCTCTTGCCCTGCGTCCTGGCTGCTGTCATGAGGACCGTGCAGGTTTTACGGGCTGTGCCACTGCAGATGCTGGCAATGAACATGACTTCAGAGAGGAGAGTATGAGCAAGGCATGTTTAAGCAGGAGAAGAGACGAATCAGTCTACTACTCAGATTCTTCCTCTCGAACAGCATGAACGCAATGGGGTCTTACATTATGAAGAACAGAGCATCCCCTTCTAGGGATATATCGTAAAGCAAAAATTTAGAGTCTTATTTAAAAAAATAGATGCAAGGATGTTTTTTAAATCAGAATATTTGTTATAAAAAGATTATTATTTTCTTCAAAAAAATGCCCCTAAACATTCTAAAGCTCCTAAAGAATTCCTTCAACTTGATGACAAATGTAATGAATTAGCTGGTCTGAGAACCCTCAGTGGTCACAAAACATAATGCAGTACATTTGCAAAAACCTATTATGACTGCGTTGCCTTCTATGACCTCAAATCAAATTGACCTGCTCGATACGATTTAGGGTATAGCTGGGGGAAATGTTTGTCTTGCTAAATTTAAGGAACAACAAAAAGGACAGGATAAATCTGAATCCAAGCCTGGTCAAGCAAGACCACTATTTACACAACAGAGGCCCCAGTTCATGTACATTACTTCTCACTCAGATGCTCATTTCCTCTTTCTTTGGGGGCTGATATCTCTGGGTTCCAGATTTCCAAGGCAATGTAGCCAATTTTAAAGTCCAATAAATATTTTAAAATACAGCCTTAAGGAAAAGTGGAAAGAGACAATCCCAGGACAGAATTTCAGGCAGTTTTAAAGCAGGACTACAACTCTAGTTCCACGATCTTTGCTGCCTTTGGAATAATGGATTTGTCATTACCGAGAGCAAGGGGAAGCTACAAAGGCAATTAAGATCTCATTTTGAAAAGATCCACTTAAGCTTCTCATTACATTGTTAAATAAAATTAGAGATATGATAGTATTCCTATTTTTAAATTTAGATACCACAGCGTACAAAATTAGAAGTTAGTATACAGTTTCTGCCAGGGTTAATATTTACTCCTTAAATTCATCTGCCTATTGCTGTGGAATGTGAATTTTAGGTCATAAATGTGGATTGAAAACCAAAGTGAGGTAAAGCAGTTTAGACTTTAGAAGGACACTGTATTACAGTACACTGTTCTTTCAGAAAGACTAAGAGAAAAAAAAAGCTTTGTATTAGTCAGTAGTGTTCAGTGTGCTATTTATAAGGGGAAGTCAATTATGTATACATATATAATTAATTAAAAAAACATCTGAAGTGGGACGCCTGGCTGGCTCAGTCGGTTGAGTGCCCAACTCTTGATTTTGGCTTAGGTCATGATCTCATCATTCATGGGTGTGAGCACTGCATCCTGCTTGGGATTCTCTCTCTCTCTCTCTCTCTCTCTCTCTCTCTCTCTCTCTCCCCGTCTCCCACTCCCCTCCTTGTGTTCTCTCTCTCCCTTTCTCTCTCTCTCAAAATAAATAAACATTAAAAAATGTTTTAATCTGACGTAATGCTAAATTGTTTACAGTGGTTATCTCTGGTAAGGGAATGGGGTAAAAAGCAGCTAACTTGAGTTTTTGCAAGAAGTATATGTTCATGTATTAAGTATGTGACTTGAAAGTGAGAAGCGCTTTTGTAAGAGAGCGGGTGTTGCCTATTGTTTGCTTCCGTTTCCTACACTTACACAGCATGTGTCTCGTGCCTGGCTCTTCAAATCGTGGTGGATAGCAGGGTGCCAGAGTGCTCTCTAAGACACAGAAGAAACATGGTGGATTTTCTCCGTGGTCAGTTATTTAAAGCCTTATTTTCTTTTATGTTAAAGCAAAACTTAAAACGTAAAGTAAATAGGATACAAAATTTGCTCAAATTATTCCTGTAAAACGCAAAGCCTCAGTCGATGTCGTACTTGCCATGAACCACTCAGGGGCTCCGATTTGTGGGGAAATGAGAGGTGAAAAGTGAAGCTTGGAGACGTTTAACGACTCGCCCGAGTCATAAGCTACTCATATCCATTTGTTTAAATAGACAAATCAACTTTTTTACCAAGGCATGATTGACATATAACATTAACATTAACATATAACATTAAGTTATATGTTAACATATATATAACATATAACAGTTTCAGGTGTACAACAGAATGATTCAAAGCTCTTATATATTGCAAAATGATCGCCACAATAAGTCTAGTTAACAAAAAAAAAGTTTTTTTAAGAGAGAGAGAATGCAAATGGGGAGAGAGGGGCAGAGAGAGAGAGAGAGAGACAGAGAGAGAGAGAGAGAGAATCCCTAGCAGGCTCTACACTCAGCACAAAGCTGACACAGGGCTCAATCCCACAACCATGAGATTATGACCTGAGCTGAAATCAAGAGTCAGATGCTCAACTGACTGAGGCACCCAGGTGCCCCAACAAAAGAAACTTTTTAAAGAAAAAATGATTTTATTTGTTCATCCTTACTTAACTGCTTTTTTTTCTTTCTTCTTTTCTTTATTGTAATCATGCACAGATACTTTTGCATACATGTAACTGAATGTAATTTTTTTGTTATATTTTTAGACAAGAGGTGAAAATGGTTAATTGCAAAAAGTGTGCGAGAGTTATACCAGCAAGTGTTGTCATACTCGGGATGGCAGTGGAATGTGCAGAAATACGAAGACATCATAGGTAAGTGATTTTTTTTTAAATAGTAAATATTAGAAAACAGTAATTTTAAGGTTCAAATAACCTTCAAAGGTTGTTTAGGGAATATTTATTTGGATGAGCATTTGTAGTTTTGGGACCTTTAAATTCCTGATGTTTTTTTCTAGTCTTAATTCCTACTCATATCCCTTGTTAAAGAAAAATCGTTCCGACACTTGTTAAAAATGGCAAGGAAGGCTTTGTGCAAGACTATTACAATAGGGAGAGAAGTTGAGTTGAACTCTGAATATAGCAAAGGCAGACAGCAATAGAAAATTACTCAGAAATCAAGGGTGGGGAATTCTTGTTAAAGCAGGCTTACCAGGATTCCTGCTAAAGGGAGGCCAAATATTTAATGCCAAGGACAAGGGATGAGGAGTTTGATCAAATATCAAGGGGAGGGATTCTCACTAAACTGATTTAGTAGGATGCTTGCTAAAGTCAGGCCAAGGAGGAAGCCTCGTCAAGAAGCAGGCTCAGAGGAATCCGACCACAGTTTGGTCAAGGAGGGGTCTTTGTCACTTTGGGTTCTGTTTTCTATTTTGTTTTATTCTCTTCTTCCAACCAATAGCATCTGCCCCCACGAATTTGTTCTGGCTAAATGCCAAAACCAGTCTTCGGTGGCAAGAGTGAAAACGGTAAGATATGACCAATTTTAAAATAGTTTTGTGGATTTTGGAAGCTTTTCGACAGTTAAAACACACAAAAATCGTTCTCTGACTTCTAAAGTTTTTGTAGGAAAACAGAAAGCACACTTCTCATCAAGTGGTTAAACAGGCTTTTTTGAAATGATTGTCCTTACACATTTGTCAGGAAATTATACAAGTTTTGGCCTTACCCCAACCACTTCCTCCCTAAACAGAAGGCATGAAATAAATGATGCTTCTGCTAAAGATGCATCCCTCCTCTCCCAACTTTAAAAACAAATTCCCAGGGGCCAAAGAAAACATTTTATTTTGAAAGTGTACTTCATTTTTCAAAGTTGTTGTTATTTCCTGCATCACACAGTATGAGGTTTCATGTGGTAGCTCATGTAGCCTTTACAGATAAACATAAGGTCCACGAACAAAACAATCATGGCCCATAGAAAGCCTGGAGGCTTAACATCATGGCGTCTACTGCTTCACTTAGATGGGCTGATACTGATTTTCTTATATATCAGGGGACGTCTACATAAGAGTCTCCATGATTTAAATATCTTGGGGAGCTGTTCTTCATAGGAACCAAGTGAAAAAGAGTAAATTCGTGTAAAGTTTATCTTTAAAAAGATTTAGTGTTAAAACTCTGATTGCCAATTTGCACCATATTTATGTTTAGTTTTTGAAGGGTTCAGTTCTCTCTTTATGCACCTTGGCTTCTGGCCGTAAGGCGGATACCCATTTTTTTTTTTCCCTTGGAAGAGAGGTTGGGATTTGAGGCTGGGCCAAGAAAAGCCAAAGAGGCTAGGAAGCACTTACAGATGGAGATAATTAGCATATTAAAAATAGGCCAGCCAAATTTTGTGTGTGTGTGTGTGTGTGTGTGTGTGTGTTTTAATCAGGAAGTGGAGGGGTAAATGCTCTCTCTGGCAAGACTATAGAAGCT
Source organism: Herpailurus yagouaroundi (assembly GCF_014898765.1). Lineage (NCBI taxonomy): Eukaryota > Metazoa > Chordata > Mammalia > Carnivora > Felidae > Herpailurus > Herpailurus yagouaroundi. The sequence continues at coordinate 23,570,265 of NW_024412391.1, forward strand.
GTGTGGACGGAGGAAATGTGATTCACACTCTGGTATGAGAATGGTATTTTACTTGAACCAGGTTTCAAAAGACTGGAGCAGGAGTTCCTTTTACTGGAAACCATGGAGTTGGCGGGCTTTGTAGGGGCCTCCCTTGAAATTCTGCTCCAAGGCCACTGTTTTGAATTTTGTTTGAAAGTCTTAGAATGGGAGACGCTTGGTTTCGGAAGACACAGGACAAACATCATGAGCTCTATTGCTTTCTAATGCGGTAGCGGAAATGGTATTTCTGATACCACCTCTCATTGAAAGGGGATTAGAGAAGAAGGCAGTAGGTGGGAACCATGGCCCGAGAACAAAACTGTTTGGGCTTCCAGGGGCCGTTTTGCGAATCCTAAAGCAAAGGGCCGAGGCTGATCTGGATTCAGGCTCTATCAGTGGGGTATGCTTAATTGCCAGATAATTCACTGTGGTTTCCTGAAGTTCTGATTCACAGAGTCAGCCCTTCAAATCATATGTTCCACCCATTCTCTGAAGTCTACTGTTATTCAAAACAGACTTAAGGGGTGTCTGTCCTGGAACAGGGCTTCTCAGTGGGTGCTATGGGCACCGAGGACTGAATACAGAACTATCCATTTGCGCCGAGAGACTTGTAACAATGACACAGAATTAGCAGTCCCTCGATTCTCATGGGCACCTCAAAGTGTAGTTAGCCATCTCCTACCGACTCTACTTACCACGGATTTTACAAACAGGGCATGTTCACAATCACTATTTTCTAAAGCTTCTTTTTTCTTCTTCAGGTAATAGAATACTGCGAAAACATGTAGAAAGAGATTATGGAATTTCCGTAAAAAAACTAAAAAAATAGAAGGGAATATTTTCAGTCTGAGTAATTTCATTGATGACCTACTTAGAGGAAAGAGACCAGAGCGGCCTCTTGCCCACTTCAACGCCCCTGGCTGTGTAGTTGCATAAGTAGCTGGTCCTCCCGTTGTCAAGATTCGGTCTTGGGTTTGCTTCATCGGTGAACAAAAGCAGAATAGGGAAAAGGGCCAGCAAGGCACTGCTTATTTTTAATATGCCTCATTTGACTTTACAAATGATGTACGTGTTTCTAAATTTTCATAAAATTGAAAACTTTAATTTAAAAATAGGAAATAACAACAGCCAAAATTGTGGATACATATTGTCCTGCATGAAGAGCTCTGGCCATTTAAGGAGGGTACATTCTTTTTTTTTTTTTTTTTCTTTAAATTGAGAGAGAAAGAGCAAGTGCATGCAGGGGACGGGCAGAGGAGAGAGGGAAGAGAATCTTAAGCAGGCTCCACACTCAGTACGGATCCTGATGCAGGGCTTGATCTCACAACTCTGGGATTGTGACCTGAGCTGAAATCAAGAGTCAGATGCTCAACCGACTGAGTCAGCCAGGCGCCTGGGGAATATACATTCTTACTTCATTAGGTGATCCTATGGCAAAAGGATAGAAGCAGTGTCTTCAAATGTAAACTAGTCTGCCTGCTAATTGTCTTATACTCTCAGGGTTTGGAAGAAGCAATTTACAAAGGAAAGAAAGATTGGCTGGTTCTATAAACTATTGAAAAGGTGTGAAATGTGGAACTTGGTTTTGCTTGCATCTGAAGTGCATTTAATTTTTCGTTTTTCATTTGAATATTGACCTGGTATAGTGTGTGTAGAAATACATGTTATACACTTAAAATTACTTCAACTTGACCTTGGTTAAAATTTTTTTAAAAGCATAGATCTTAAAATCCCAGTGATAGTTAATGAGAAAGCTTGAATGGGAAATGGGAGAATTCCAAGTATCGAGCTGGTCACGACACTGGAGTCAGGATGGAAGAATGGATAATATTTTATTACCAGTTACCATAGTTATAAGCAACATCAAAAGCACTAGTAGGAGGGCCTAACACCCAGTTTCATTAAAATTTATTTAACCTATGTATCCTGTCATCCTGCAACAAGTTTCTAACTAGCTTGTTTTACTAAGAAGAATGCAGGGAAAGACTCCATGATGACACCCTGGTGACTTCAGGGTGTTTTTGTAGGGGAAGGCTGAACCTCAGCTTATCTGAGTCTAGATGGAGCATCTTGTGACCCTCCTGTGACAGGAGAGGGTGGGGGTCTGTGGGGAGTTGCTGTGAGGCCACCTCCTGCTCACCCCCTCTTGGCTCCCCTGGGAGACTCTCATGGCATAGGGAAATTTTCTCTAGACTCCCCTCTCTGAGGCCTGAACAAATAAAATAAAATGATTTTGCCACAAATCAACTTTTGAAAACACCATAGAAATTCTCTTTCTTCCTCATGTCTGCTTGACTAAACAGATTTTGAATTGAATATATTTTGGACAGTAGGAGGAAGCAGTCGAAGGGATAGAAACATTGCATATTAATGAGTTTTCTTGCTGCGAAGTGTGGCAGATGAGAAAGAGTAACAAAAACTGCAAGTCAGTTAACCCAAAACTATTTGAATAAAATATTAAGTATGGGAACTTTTTAAACTTTTATCATCATTAATCTATATTTGTTAAATTTATTATTTTTTTCCCTCCGAAGTAGAACTTAAACCATGGGCTAAGAAACACACAGTGCCCTGGCTTAATGCAGGAAAACATTGTAAAGATTTCTCCAACTGCCTACAATTTCCCTGACAGCTGCTCATCAAAGCGATAAAATATTTGTATCCATTCATCAAGCAGGCAACTTAACCACCCTGCTTTGAGATATGTATATCTCATTTAAAAAGTAAGGTTATTACTGGGTGGCTCAGTCAGTTAAGCATCGAACTTTGGCTCAAGTCATGATGTCATGGCTCGAGAGTTATTTATTTTTTTTAATGGTTATTTATTTTTGAAGGAGAAAGACAAAAGGGAGGGGCAGAGAGAGAGGGAGACAGAGAATCCGAAGCAGGGTCCAGGCTCTGAACTGTCAGCACAGAGCCTGATATGGGGCTCAAACCCACAGACTACAAGGTCATGACCTGAGCTGAAGTGGGATGGTTAACTGACTGAGCCACTCGCACGCCCCACAGCTAGAGAGTTTGAGCCCCTTGCTGGGCTCTGTGCTGCCAGCATGGAGCCTGCGTTGGATTATCTATCTCCCTCTCTCTCTGCCCCTCCCCCACTCATCCTCTCTCTCTCTCTCTCTCTCTCTCTCTCTCTCTCTCTCTCAAAAATAAATAAATATTTTAAAAACATTTTTTTAAAGTAAAATTATTACTATTTCAAAGGGCTTCCAAACCGTAATAGATCTTATTTTGCTTTATAAGAAATTCTGCTTTAACCCCGCGAAATAAAGCATAACTGACGTGATGATAGAACCGGGTAGCATTCAGAAAGGTTGATGAGCTGTGTACTTGCCTTCACCTCTGGGAGGGGCTCTGTTCTTGAATCCTCTTGAGGTACGTGGTGTATCTTCTTCTTTCCATCCATCTATCCATCCATCCATCAAGCCCACAATGAAGGTCCTCAGGGATCAAATCTTCTTCCAAATGCTGTTTTTTCTTTCTCCACCAGTTACTAGGGAGCAAAAATATCAATAGTATGCAAATTGAGATCCTGATTCTACCTGGAATGAAGAGATGTGTAGTCTTCCCATGAGCCAAAAAAATTCTAGTGCTACATGGCTATGAGAAGGGAATATACTGAGGATTCCAACGTCAATGGAGACTAAGAAATGACAGTCCAAAGCAGCTGTCATGTCAAGAAGTATTTTTTAAACCTCTCCATGTGCTCAGCAGTGAACCAATAAGAAAGGAAGACAAAATGGGAAACATCAACCAAGAGAAGCAGAAGTTTTAAGAAATCCTATTGAACTAATATTTTATAATTTAACCATGCCCTTTCCCATCTTACAGCTTTAGTCTTAAGGTAGGTTGGAAGGGGAAATCAATTCTGTGTGCAACAAGGACACAGTTTTCTGGATTACTATTTGCAAGTCATTTAAACTTCCTGTACATACAGATCATTAAGAAGTCCCTGGCCTTGAAGGAAAAACCTATGTAAATGTAAGTGCCATTGACCAAAAAGGAAAGAAAGAAAGAAAGAAAGAAAGAAAGAAAGAAAGAAAGAAAGAAAGAAAAGAAAGAAAAGAAGAAAAGAAGGAAGAAAGAGAGAAGGAAGGAAAGAAGGAAGGAAGGAGGAAGAAAGGAAGGAGGGAAGGAAGGAAGGAAGGAAAAAGAAAGAAAGGAAAGAAAGAGAAGATGAGGAAGAAGTAACTAAGAGCCTGGGAATACAGGAGTTGGATAAATCTGGGATTAATAAAATGAGTCAGGATTATAAATATAATAGTTAATACCTAACCTGGGGCGCCTGGGTGGCTCAGTCGGCTAAGTGTCCGACTTCAGCTCAGGTCATGATCTCACTGTGTGTGGGTTTGAGCCCTGCATCGGGCTCTGTGCTGACAGCTCACGGGCTGGAGCCTGCTTCGGATTCTGTTTCTCCCTTTCTCTGCCCTCCCCCACTCATGCTCTCTCTCTCTCTCTCTCTCTCTCTCTCAAAAATAAATAAATACTTAAAAAACATTTTTAAATACCTAGCAAATGCTTCCTTATCACTAGCATTTTGGCACTAAACATGCCATGCTTATTATCTCATTTAATGGACGGTGGTATCACTATCCTCCTTATTCAGAGAAGTAATCATCTCAGGCCTGCACAAATATATATTGCAGTGGATATAGAAGTTGAAGCTCATTTCCCTGCCTCCAGAGCCAGTAGTCTGGTGTTCATACCTCTGCAGGTGTTTATAAGCTAGAGCCTTAAGTTCGCCAAAATGATGGCCTGATTTAAATTGTTGGAAGGATCCACAGTGATTGCTGTTAGACACAGCTAACTACGGGTATTTCACTTTCAACAAGTAGCCAGATACCTCGAGTGAATTGTGAGGTGTTGACCTGTCTCTGGCAGTCATTGTGCCACTACCCTAGCTCTTGGGTGCTCACAGGCACTAGAGGGCAATATCCTTGGGATGTTCCCTCTAAAGGAAGAGAATGAAAATGCCAGTGTTGTCACTGTGGGGAGTGAACATATCATCCTGAGAAGAGAGCTAATAGCTCTCAAGGCAGTGCCGGAGACAATGAAAGAAAGCCTGAGAGAATAAAAGGAGGAAAGAAATGATACAAAAGCCATGACAGGAAGTGTTAGTGCCCTTGCAAAAAAGAAATTCATGCAAAGGAAGTAAAACTTGAAGAACCTCCAGAAGATAGGAAGAGAAAATGCAGAAGTCAAGAATGTCTTCTACGTTCTGCCCCACTTCTACAGGTGAGTATTATCAGCCATAAACACACCGCGTGTGGAGTGAGATCGTGCAGCACTGCATCCTTGTATATCTAGTAGAGCAGTTTATCCTCTGCCCTTGAATGAAATGGAAATATGTGGTCACTACAGTTGCTGTTAGTTACTAAATAGTCTCGCTTCGGTTAAAATGTTCCGTCATGCATCATGAGGTCATCAAGATTCAGAACACGATTAAAAGCTGAAGCCTCCCTCCACCCCTGGAGTATGGTCAGTCAGCTTCTCCTCTCATCCAGTTCTATTCTTCCTCCCCACTTGCTTGTCCAAGCATGGAGTGGATGTTGGAGCTGGAGAGCAGGGGAGAGTCAAGGGGAACAAGAGTCCTCTGACCAGGCATGTGGTAGCAGCACCATCTGGACTCGGTTGCTGCTTAAAGCGGATTCTGTTGAGGAACACATTTATGGGTTATTCTGAAAACCCACTCATTTGCTAGGAATCAGCCACCTGAAGTTCTCTGGATCTGGGTCTTTCCATGCTGACTGGCTTCTTATGCTTTCCTTAGCCCCTAGCAATCCGGCAATACCCACCTCTGATTTCTCTCTGCAGCCCTTCTGGAAAGAACCTAGGATGCCTCCAGCGTCAAACTTTCTCACCAATGGCCCTCAGCACACCCACAAGAAGTACACACCTGTTGTTAGCCCCAGTGAACTCCAGGAGGCTGATGGCTCCTACTACACCACTTCTTCCGCTTGTCTGTTGCAGCCAATCTCACCCAGGAGACTTCTCTGGAGAGGTATATGCCCACTATGTCTTTCAACCGTGGGGAACACCTGTCAGATTCTCCTGCTGGTCTGATTAAAGACGTGGTGTAAGGTGAGGGGCAGGCATCCCTCAGAACCTGCCCTTGTAGAGGACATAGACTCTCAGTAAAGCTCTCCTAAGATACCCTTCTAACAAGTTATATGTCAGTGGCCAACAGACACATGAAAAGATGCTCAACATCATTCATCATCAGGGAAAAACAAATCAAAACTACAATGAGATATCACCTCACACCTGTCAGAATGGCTAAAGTCAAAAACACAAGAAAGAAAAAGTGTTGGCAAGGGTGTGGAGAAAGAGGAATCTTTATGGTCCATGGGTGGGAATGCAAACTGGTATAGCCACTGTCAAAAACTGGCTCAGAAAGTTAAAAATGGAACTACCCTATGATCTAATAATCATGCAACTGGGTGTCTATCCAAAACATTCAAAAACACTGATTCAAAGGGATAAATGTTTACTTCTGTGTTTATAAGAGCATTATTTACAATAGCCAAGATATGGAAGTAGCCCAAGTGTCCATTGATAGATGAATAGATAAAGAAGATGTGGTACACACACACACACACACACACACACACACACACACACACACAATGGAATATTACTCAGACATAAAAAAAATGAAATCTGGCTACTTGCAACAACCTGGATGGAGCTAGAGAGTATAATGCTAAGTGAAATAAGTCAGTCAGAGAAAGACAAATACCAAATGATTTCACTCATGTGTGAAATTTAAGAAACAAAACAAATGAGCAAAGGGAATAAAAAGAGAGAGAGAGGCAAACCAAGAAATAGATTCTTACCCATAGAGAACAAACTGATGGTTACCAAAGGGGAGGTGGGTTGGGCGGACAGGTAAAATAGGGGGTGGGGATTAAGGAGTGCACTTGTCATGATGCGCACAGGGTGATGTATGGAAGTGTCGAATCACTGTATTGTATACTGGAAACTAATATAACACTGTATGTTAACTTGGCTGGAATTAAAAAAAAAACTTAATAAAAAAGAAGTTATATTTCAAACTCTTCTCTACATTTCTACATTCCTGATAAGAGTGAGGAGTATAAAAATTATCTACTAGTTCTCAATCTCTTACTTTTCAATCCTGGCTCAGCACTTCAACTTGGAATAGGTAACTGTTGTTTTGAAATCAAAATTTCTATCCCATCATTCTGTTACAAGGTATTGCATATGTTGTATATTTAGTATTTTCATGTTTTACATATAATCCAAGTCTTCTGAGCCTCACCAGACTGGGAGTATAAAATAAAGTTTCAGTCTATTTTTATGTGCAAAATATGATGGTAAGAGTTCCAGCTGTTTTGATGACTAGTAATTAGCACATCTCCAAGTGTCCCCAAGTTATTTTTGGGAGTTCCCCAAAAGGATGCCACACAAATGCCCACAAACCAGTCTATAACTGCGTGGTGTCTGCTTTTTCCTTCCCTTCCTACTCTGGCTTATAATTTTCCACATTGTCTGCCTGCAGATTTGAGGAGTGTCAGATTATTGCTGGTTTCCAAGGGGAAGTGGGGGGAATGGCCTCCTCTCCAATTGTGTGTGGCCTTTGGTCTCCAGGACTCGAAATGGCTCTTATTCCCAGAAATTAACTTTTGACCATCTCCTACTTCCCATAAATCCTTTGCTTTTCTGACCTTGGGCATATTACCCAGTCTAAGGTTATAAAATAACTCTCCTCCTTAACTCTGCACCAGCCACAGACACTCCTTGCCCCAAATTCCTTCCTGCTCTTCCCTCGTGCCTCAGTCCAAAACAGAAGCCTCCGTGCATGTTAATGCCTGGAAGGGAAGGGGAGGTGGAGATCTCACTGGTCCCTTATGGGCCAGTGCTCTTTGCTGGTGAGGATGTCTGGTAGTATTTTTCTTATACTTTTCTAGTTCAAGGACCATTCAGAAAAAAAAGCTACATAGGTGACAGTGTATATAGCCTGCTACTAATGGAGGGAAACATGTAAATATGTGCAAGTGAAAGGGCAGAGAATATGTCCCGAAGAACCCACAAAAGACTAATAACAGTGGTTACCTCTAGGGTGGAGATCTGGTGAGTGGGAGTCAGAAGACTTACTTTTCACTCTATTTCATTTGGCACTTTGTGAATATTTCACATGCGCATGGTTTCCAAGGGGAAGTGGGGGGAAGTTTCTTTAATGAATATTTTTAATGTTTATTTTATGAGAGAGAGAGAGAGAGAGAGAGAGAGAGAGAGAGAGAGACAGACAGACAAAGGGCGAGTGGGGGAGGAGCAGAGAGGGAGTCAGAATACAAAGCAGGCTCCAGGCTCTGAGCTGTCAGCACAGAGCCCGATGTGGGGCTGGCACCCATGAACCGTGAGATCATGACCCAAGCCGAAGTTGGATGCTTAACCGACTGAGCCACCCAGGCACCCTTCAAAATGAAGTTTTAAAGAGTACTCAGCAAAAATATTTTCTTTCAAGTTCAAGCATTATTTTTTAAATTAAGGCCAGAATATTTCTGATAGCTCCTTTGAAAAAGGATTTGCTGTGAAAATAAAAGATAAAAACCTTTTTCTTTTCTGTGTGTGATATTTTTCAGAGCAAAAACATTTTCTTGAAAACATTGCTCAAAGTTTTCCCTCTTTTCTAGCATTCTAAGAAAATAAAAAATTTTTTTCAGTAAGTCTCATGTCACAGGAATTTAGACAGCGACAAATTGCAAACAGTGGCTGACTCATTTACTTGTCCTTGGTACTCTTTGTAATATGAATTCAACATCCCCTGCTGAATCCTGCCAATGTCCTTTTGAATGAACAAATATCAAAAGTTTCAAAACCAGAAGCAGAGGCTTAAACAATATTATCCCCTGCATTTTTAATTCAGAAGTTCTAAATCTATGTATAGCATATCTAGAATATGCTAATACTTCCAACGAATAAATGCATCCCTTGTTAATTTGCTTTCAGGCTCTGTCTATACGATAGCACAAAAAGTGTTTTATAAGTAAAAATGGAGACGATGATTGGTTGTCTTAGGGACACTCAAGTATTTTCACTGACAGGGAAATGTAACCGGGTTTTCCCAGACCCATGTCGACTGGAAAGGGGTGGTGGGAGGGAGAGATAAGGACAGAAATTAGGGAAACAATATACACAATCAAAGTGTGTGGGTTATAGGGGTGCCTGGGTGGCTCAGTCGGTTCAGCATCTGACTTCGGCTCAGTTTGTGATCTCACAGTTCTTGAGTTCGAGCCACACGTCGGGCTCTGTGCTGACAGCTCAGAGCCTGAAGCCTGCTTGAGATTCTGTGTCTCTGTCTCTCTCTGCCCCTCCCCTACTCATACTCTGTCTCTCTGTCTCTCAAAAGTGAATAAACGTTAAAAAAATTTTTTTTAAGTGTGTGGGTTATAATAAAACCAAGTAAAAAGAAATCCTCACAGGCAAAACTCACAGAAACCTCAGCCCTCCGAGCTCCTTCTCTGGTCACATCCTGAGGCTTAACAGGTTTTCTGGTGACTTCTCACTTCCCACTGACCCTTCCTTCTCAACCGGGGAACACCTTCAAGTCTGTTCCATCTTACACACCCTACCCTGTCACAAACACACATATACACCACACTTCGGGAGAGACACACAGACGTACCTTTACCCACAGCTACATGTAGACACAGCTAGACAGACACAGACACACACACATTGTCTGTCTCACATACACACGCAGGCACACCCCCCAGAGTTACGGCCTCATACGCACATACTCTGTCTCCAGGTGCTCTATTCTCCCTGGCTTCTCTTTTGCTTCATAGCCAAGCTTTTTGGAAACCGCTGCTCCAGTTTCTCCTCTCCCTTTCATTGCTCCTCCCTCTTCAGGCTGCTCCCTGCTCCACCACATCGTTAAATTGCTCTCTCTTAGGTCACTACTAATTTCCTAATGGCCCAACTCCACATATACCTTTCAATCCTTTGCTTCCCTGACATGTCTACCAGCATCTGGCACTGTTTAATTATCCCTTGTTGGAACACATTTGCCCATTGAATTTCATGGAATTACTCTATCCTGGTTTTCTCTTATTTTTTTCAACAAGTTTACTATTGTCATTATTGTTACTTATTTAATGTAGGTTATATATCAGGAACTACGCAGCTTCTCTCACATTGCCTATTGGCAAGTAGGGAGGAAGGACAATAAAATCAGCAATTACTGGAAAGGGTAATAAATACAGTAGTTTCTACCCTTATCCACAGGGGATAACTTCTAAGACCCCCAGAGAGTACCTGAAGCCACAGATAGTGCTGAACCCTATATATACTATGTTTTTTCATATACATACACAATTATGATGACGTTTAATTGATAATTAGGTGCAGTAAGAGATTAACAATAAGTAATAATAAAATAGAACAGTTATAGCAATATACTGTAATAAAAGTTATGTGAATATGGTCTCTCTTTCTCTTTCAAGATATCTGAATATCTTACTGTACTGTACTCACCCTTCTTGTGATGACGTGAGATGATAAAATGCCTACGTGACGAGATGCAGTGAAGTGAATGATGTAGGCACCGTGATGTAATGTTAGGCAGGCACTGGTCTTCTGACAAGAAGTCAGAAGGACGATCATGTACTTCTAGACTGTGTTGATTGTGCGTAACTGAGACTGTGGAAAGCAGAACCACGGACAAGAGAGGCAGGGCACACTACTGTACCATGAGAAGGTGCTAGAGCAGGACGGGGAGGCCATAGCAAGGACATCTAGCCCTTCTGCACTGTTGACAAAGACAGTTTCCCAGAGAAGCAATGTGTAAGCAAAAACCTCAAGTATGAGTAGGAGTTACCATAGTGGAACAGTCTTCCAGACAGAGGGAACAGAGTATCCAGAGATCTGGAGGTGAGAGAGTGTCACTCATTTGAGAAACTGAAACAATTTCACTACAGGTAGAACACAGATTATTACATAACTATCATCATTGAGGGCTACTTGGTCCCAGGCCCGAGATTAAGTGCTTTTAGATACAATATCTCATTTGATACTGGTGTGATTCATAGTTATTAATTTTATTTTTACAGAAAATATGAAAAATAATAGCTAATGTATAAGTGCTTACTATCAGTTATTTTTATGAGTGCTTAATAATATCTCAGTTCAGCGAATCTTCATAGCAACCTTAAATTGTATGTATTAAATATAACCTTATGTATGTATTATATATAACCTTAAATTATATATATACAAATATAATAGGTACTATTATTATCATCCCCATTTTACCAGATCACACTGCTTTCCGTGGGCAGAACCAAAGGCGAGCCCAGGCAATCCGTACCTTTGCAGGAGTTAGGGGCTTTTATCATAGGCGAGGAGGATGAGACTGAAGGAGGGTGTATTAGCAATGGAGCTTCGCGGTCAAGAGGCAGGCAACAGTGGGAGCTGAGGGAGGAAGGGGAAGGGCAAAGAAAAATGGGCAGAGAGCACTGGAGAGGATAGATGCACTGAGGGACTGTCATCTTGGGGAACGATCCTCAAGGGACATTGGCTTCACTAAATCCATATTTTCCCCTCTAAAATAAGTTCTCATACTTGTTATTTTATATTTGACTGGAGGCTAAAACCGATGGAAAAAATCTCAACCCCTCAATCCTGTGAACAACTCTATATGAAGGAAATAATAAATACATGAAAAGTTGTTCTCACTTCTAAGAAATACTATCCCTTTTGTTGACCTCAACAAGTTGATTCTCAAATTTATTTTCAAAACTGGAAAAGAAAATGTGTAAAAAATTAAAAGGAACATAAAAATTGAAAAGAAATGGAAATAGTATCCTTGACAGACCCATTAACATAATTGAATTTGGGGGGTGGTGGACGAGGAACCCATGATCTTTCCCTCTATAACCTAACTTTGAAAATAAGAATGGAACAATTTAATGAGCCCCTAATACATGCCAGCACAAAGCCACAAGTTTACATGCATTACCTCCTTTAATCTTCAGTATAAGCTATATACAATTGTCTTCACTCTACAGATGAGGAAACCAAGGTATGACATAACTTATCTTGGTGGCATTATCAGGTAGGTTCAGGTGGCAGAATTGAATCCCAAATGGCTGAGTCCAAAGTGCTTGCTCTACTCCACTGCACTCCCTTTAGGAAGAATAAAACCTTGGGTATCCCAGGTTATCCTGCTCAACTCTCCCACTCACTCTGTTTTAGAGAGGTGGGATCAATGACTTCCTGCTACACAGTAATTTCTGACATCCTGGCCCACTGTAGCATGGCCTGTAAGATCCTCGCTACTTTGTGAATCAGCCCAGAAACACTTCCCAATTCATCTGTCACCACTTTCAGTTTTTTCTCTTTGTCCCCTCCACCTTTACCTCACCCCTACAACCATATTCCCAGAGAACATTTTCATGGAAAACTTTCATGATATTGTTTTAATTGTTTTTTAAATATCAACTAATAGGAATATTATCCCAATTTGGGAGATTACATACATGCACATAAAAAAAGACTGAAAGGATGTACATAAAATATTATCCATGAGCTATTTCAGGAAGATTCTATTACAGGTGGTTTTTATTTTCTTGTTTATGCCTTATATGTTCCCCTAATCATCATCAATAAAAAATGTATTTCAACAATAAAAATTGACCAAAATATTTACAATAGCTGTTATGGCAATGTACCTTTTTTTAATAGCATAGTTATCAAATTCTCTGCAATTTGCTCTAACATAGAAAATAAAGGAGGTAGTTGCATTCATAGCCATATTCTGAAGTTGGCTGAATTATAGGTACTGTGTATGTTAGTATTTAAGATGAAAATTGAAAACCGGATCCATTTTCATTGAGGTAGCAACAGCTTCTTTGGCAGGCAGCTTGTGCAGTGGTGGACTGGTCTGAAACCAGTCATTTCTCAGTACATTTTGGTCCTACAGGGCTGAAATCACAGCACATATCTTAATGCTTTATCTCCCAGCAGGGACTCTGGTAAGTCTGTCTCAGCTGGAAGTAGCTCTTTGCACATGTTTCAGAATCATAATGAAGATAATCTCTCTCCCGGAAAATAGATGCATCTAATGTAGAGGTCATAAGTACAAAAGGAAAAAAAATAGTGTCATTGACCACCTTGACCCGAACCAATTGAATCCCTCTTACACTCCTGACATCTTTTCTTCCTTCTTTGAATCTATTGCTCTCTGGTTCAAAGATTTGGGCCTCTTGATGCCATTAGAAGCAGTCTTAGAAACATGTAGTTTACATGCATCAAGGGTTTTAATGTCAATGAGCTCTATAAAATACCCTGTGAGAACCCAAATTTCCAAAATACATTAAAAGAGCAATGACTTTGTTTCTCTTTTTGAACTTAGTTTTAACGATGGGATTATCTTTTTCTGTCTCTGTCTCAGATTGTCCTGGACCTATATACCTCAGGGAGCTGCTCTCACAATTACTCTCATCTGCTGTCACTACCTCCCATAGTCTGCCATGAGCTCTTCAAGAGAGAGAATGTTAGGATCACAACTTTTATTTTATTTTATTTTATTTTATTTTATTTTATTTTATTTTAGATCACAAAAAATGTTAAAGTGAACTTCGGATCCTCTATCCAACCTGATTTTATTATAAATGAGGAAACTGTAGCCCACATATTTTAAGGGACCTGCTCAGGGTTATAGAGATAATTAGCAGAAGAGAAGGGTGAAGACTTCAGTCTCCTGATTCCTAAGTGGGGGCTGCTTTCATCATGCCACACGTTGTCTCAAATGAATCAGTAAATTCTGTGTAAGGCAGAGACTTTTCAAACAATACAAGGGCACCAAGGCAAACTTCCCTCTCAAGAAAGCCAAAGCCCTTTTGCCAGAGTTCTCTCTGAAGCTCAAGGTCTCAGTGACATTAATGGCAGCATTTGTGAAGGGGCTACTGAACGCCAAGTTATTACATACATTATCTTCAATCTTCAAAGTTGCAGAACTCTCATTTTGCTGATGAGGAGACTACCTTATTGAGAGACTTACAGAATTTGCCTAAGATCATGTAGCTGAAACTAACAGAGCGAGGATTCAAACCCAAGTCTTAAATGCTTTCTACAATAGGCTAGATTGCTTCTCCTTCCATGAGGTCTTAACTTCAGGGACAAAATGACGGCTCTATGCTTCTTTTTAAAAGACAGAAAGAGGCTCCTGGGTCGTGCAGTTGGTTGAGCATCTGGCTCTTGGTTTCAGCCAGGTCACCATCTCACAGCTCCTGAGCTCAAGACCCCCCTTCCGGCTCAGCGCTGATGGTGAGAGCCTGCTTGTGATTATCTCCCCCTCTCTCGCTGCCCCTCCCCTACTTGTGCACACGCATGTGTGCACTCTCTCTCTCTCTCAAATAAACTTTAAATAAATAAATAAATAAATAAGTACATGACAGAAAGAATTGTATATGTACATCATGTCAATCATACATCAATAAAGTGATTAAAAAAAATAAGTTACTCTTGCGCTGACAGCATGGAGCCTGCTTAGGATTCTCTCTCTTCCTCTGTCTACCTCTCCCCTGCTCACGCACACTCTCACACTCTCAAAAAAAATAAATTAATAAAACATTTTAAAATACAAAAAATAAGTTACTCTTTTGGATAATCTCAGTTGCTGGAATCTCAGGGCAAAAACAGAATTAGGGAAGGAAAGGAAAGGCAACACACCAAGACCCCGCTCTGATATGGGGTGGTGACAAATCTCTACAAACAGCACCATGTACTTGGGACTTTCTGAGACATACTGAAAGGAAGTCAAGGAGAGGGCACTGAGTCTGGAGAAACATTCTTAACTCTTTGTACCCTATTTTACTGTTTCTTCTGACATGAGAGTTTGCACAAAGGCAGGACTCGGGCCCAAGGATATTGAGGATATAGAAAAGCCCATATTGGAAGTGGAATAACTGCCCAGCCACAGGCCACCCGTCGCTAATCCTCTTCCACGTACTAAAGAAGAGAAGTCCTTGATTCAGCTGTTTATAACAAAGCTATTTTTCATGTTTCAGATTCTATACACCTTCCAACTTTCAGTCTGCCACTCATTTATTTCAGTGGTCTTACTTCTGATGAATTTGTTTCTCTTGAATAATTATATTCTGAACAATGTCTGACTTTTCAAAAAAATCTTGAGTGAACTGTTCCCAGAGCACCTGAAAAATTGCCTATCTGATGGAAAAAAATTACCATTTTTATTCTCCAGTAACTCAAAATTGGGCACATAGAAATTTTATCAAACATTTCAAGAGGGAAAAAAAAATCAGTTTTGCTTTGAAAGTAAGAATAGGAAACTTAGAGCCCAGAAGGGACAAGAAACTTAGAATGAAAAGTGCTTTCTCAACCAGAGCACTCCTGTTGAGACATGATAATAAAATGTTCACAGTAATGGAGACACTGTTCCTACTTGGCACAATCTGAACCAAAGAAAAACAAAACCTTTATATTTCTAGAATATATCTGTTTGTCCAGGCATTTAGGTCTTTCATTAGACAAACACATGTCATTTTTTTCTTGCTCATCAAATATTGAATTGCTTGGATTAAATATTTTAGTTTGATCGTGTTTGACAACACATTAGACCATTTTCCTACAGTTGAGTAAGCCCGTGGATAGATGACATGTATAATTGGATATTGCACTTCTTTTACAGTGTAGCTGACTTAACTGGCATGCAGTATCTAATCCATTTCCCCATTGTGTTTAAATTTAAATAAGAAAAAAATTGAAAAGATTTAAAGCCATCTGCAAACCTAATTAGCATGAACTCTAAGGGATTGTCTCAATTCTATTGTCATACTAGAATGCTATTATATTAAGTATTGTTTGAAATAAGTGGGCCATAGCTAGAGCTAAGAACAGTTTTTGGTGTTTGGAAATTTTCATTGCTCTAGTGGAATTTAACTTGCAATGAAAATATTATTTAGTGTAAAGTTTGCTGTTTTTTGTTAGCCAGGAAACCATTCTTTACACGGCTACTGTATTAAATTTACAGTGGCAGATCAATAGAGGATCACAGAAATAATATACCATAATCAGAGTATATGTAATATTTAAAAGATAATGGCATTTCTTGGGCAATTTTCACTTATTCTTTTAAGTTTTTTTATTTATTTTGAGAAACAGAGAGAAAGAGAGAGAAAGAGTGTGAGTGGTGGAGGGGCAGAGAGAGACAGAGAGAGAGAGAGAATCCCAAGCAGACTCTGCACTATAAATGCAGAGCCTAACACAGGGCTGCAACCCATGAACCTTGAGATCATGACCTGAACCGAAGTGAAGAGTAGGACACTTAACCAACTAAGCCACCCCAGCACCCCAATTTTCACTTATTTAAAAAAATCTTCCCAAAATGAGGAGGGGAAGCTTAGGCTGTCATTGAAAAGCTAAAACAAATATATAATATACAATGTAGTTGGGAAAAATATATACATATATATGCTATTTCATAGCTGTATGTGATAAATGCCAACTAGATAGCCAGATAATAAAATAGAAGTTCAGAAGAAGAGATCCCTTTGCATTCAGATGGGAACAGTGTTCTCTCCCCTCTAGGAAATGCTTACCTAAAAAGATGGAATTGATTGGGACTTTAAAATGAGTGATCAAAATGGTAGAGATAATCCTCAGTCTCTAGATAAATTTAGACATTCCTAAAGCAGAGAGAAAGTGTGGTTTGTTTCCTAGGTACAACCCAGAGAGAGTAGAAGTATGGAGTCAGGATAGCAGTCTCTAGGAATGATGAGTGTGGTGCCCAAGGAAGGGCTCAGTGTGCATAACATAGAGGTGGGCAGGGAGAAGAGCCAACGATCTCTTGGCTCCTAAAAGGGCACAAAAGACACAGAAAGCAGAGGAGTCTAATTAGGGAAGGAAGAGAATGCAGAGTAACTCACTGGACATATGTGAGGCCACACTGGGACTGCAATTGTCTCACCATATTAGGTATAAACACCAATGCCCAAAGATCACACATTCCATAGCAACTCAGTGGTGGTCATCAGATGTCATGGGATGGTTGAAGAACTGAGTTTCCTTTACCAGAATGACACTTAAGCTTCTCATTACTCAAATCTTGAGAAGGGTTAAGGAAAGAAAGAAAAGCAGAAATCAAACTGTTTCTTTGCATAGTGAGTTTTGTGGCTATAAAATCCATGTTGGCTAGACACAATTGCACAATGATACATTCATTCCTTCAACAGCATGTATTAAACCAGAATATTGGAACAATGCCATCATCTTATGCTAGCCACTATGGTTAAGTTCCAGGTAGCATAAGCATTAATAAGAAAAAAACCAACCCTATTCTTAAGCTAGTTATAGCTAATAAAAAAGAAAAGTATATAAACAAATAATTGCATTGTGGATTAATAGGGGCTTTAGTGATGTGTAAACAGTGCGGTGAGAATATAAAGGAAGTCATAAACATAGCTTTTTGGTGGGGTGTATAGGAAATCCTCATTGTGGAGGAGATATGGAGTTGTGTTTTTAGGAGTTGAATGAGAGATGAGAGAGATGTTTTACCAGACAGAAGAAACAACAAAGAGTGAAATCATGGCTATTTTTCACAACATAGAGAGTTAAAAAAACAATATAAATGGTTAGAATGGATGGAGGTAGACTCTTGCTGTGAAAAATAATATTGGAGAGGTAGGCACAAACTAAGATTAAGAAATTTCTTACATATCTAAAGAGTTCACCCTTTGTTTTTTGTTTGTTTGCATTTGCTTTTGTTTTTTAATTAAGGACATTTTAAAAAATTTTAAGCAAATTGCTAAATTGTCAAGTTCATGTTAGATTATTATTTTTAATTATTCATGACCTGGTTTTTTTTGTTTTTTTTTTTAATTTTTTTTTCAACGTTTATTTATTTTTGGGACAGAGAGAGACAGAGCATGAACGGGGGAGGGGCAGAGAGAGAGGGAGACACAGAATCGGAAGCAGGCTCCAGGCACTGAGCCATCAGCCCAGAGCCCGACGCGGGGCTCGAACTCACGGACCGCGAGATCGTGACCTGGCTGAAGTCGGACGCTTAACCGACTGCGCCACCCAGGCGCCCCACATGACCTGTTTTTAATCACACCCTAATCACCCTGTTGGTGAGGAAGGGACTCCCACCCTAGGATTATGAGATGGCCAGATACAGACACCTAACACTGAACAGATGAGATCAACAGCGGTTTATTTGTCACGCACACTTATAGCCTGGGGGAGCAGAGAATCATACACCACATAGGGCCAGGGTTGCATTCAGGAACAGCGTGAACAAGCAGAAATCCCTACTCAGAGAAAAGCAAAAAGGGCACCTGGTCCTCTTGATAAGGATGGTTGTTTGAGTAAGGGAACTTCTTCACAGTAGCAGAGTGGGGAGGAGAACTTGCAGTTAGACCAAAGGCCTCCTGGCTCCACCAGGTATGAAGACAGAACAAAATATTGAGCCTTATTTTAGGCCTCACCCCACATGGCCCTATTTAACTAAATTTAATAAGTAGTTAAAATTAGGTGCACCTGGGTGGCTCAGTCGGCTAAACATCCAGGTCATGATCTCGCAGTCTGTGAGTTCGAGCCGCGCGTCGGGCTCTGTGTTGACAGCTCAGAGCCTGGAGCCTGCTTCGGATTCTGTGTCTCCCTCTCTCTCTGCCCCTCGCCTGCTCACACTCTCTCTCCCTCCTGTCTCTCTCTCAAAAATAAATAAACATTAAAAAAATAATAATTAGTTAAAATTAAACTCGTACCAAACAGTGCTGGTTTTAGATGGAATGTTCTAAAATTCTAGTATATTATTTAGAAAGAAACAGAGCACATAATACGTACTCAATCCCTTCCCTTGCCATCTTTTTCTCTCTAAAATTTTATAACAACCCTGTCTTCACCCCCACCCATTTTTTTGCACTTATCCTATTCTGCTTTGTCATATGATTGTGCCCAAGTCATTTATATCTCTGGGGTATGCAGAGATAAGCTCCTTATGAGCTTAGAGTATAAGGGTATACAATTAGAGTATAAGCTTTTTAAGAGAAGAGGTAGCATTACATACATCTCAGGATACCCTATACTGCTGGCAGAGTGCTATGTACATAGTAGTTAGTCAGTAAATTCATCGAATGAACTCCAAAGCAAGCAAGTAATTCGACCAAAACAAGAAATAGCAGAGCCAAGTCTCTTTACATCAACCACATCTTTTTTCAACTCTACCAATAATAGGCTGCTTGTATTAGAGATTTAAGTACTTGTTGTAGAATTAAAGAAGTTATTTTGTTTTTGGAGATCCCATGGTCTCTAGCAAAAAATTCCAAAAAATATGTTTTAATCATGTTCAGATATCTCTCTAGTAGAAGATAAAATGAAATAAACGTGTACAAAGTTAAATACTAAATTATGATAGAATATTTTTAATCTGAAGAACGTAAGAATTTGATGCTTTAGACTCTGTGTCTCCCTCTCTCTCTGCCCCTCTCCCACTTGTGCTCTGTCTGTCTGTCTCAAAAATAAATATTAAAAAAATTAAAAAAAAAAACAGTCAGTTAAGTGTCCGACTTCAGTTCAGGTCATGATCTTGAGGTTCATGAGTTTGAGCCCTGCGTCAGACTCTGTGCTGACAGCTCAGAGCCTGGAGCCTGCTCTAGATTCTGTGTCTCCCTCCAGAGGCCCCTCTCCCAATTGCACTCTGTCTCTCTCAAAAACAAACACTAAAAAATTAAAAAAAAAATTTTTTATTAGCTCTTGTATAGCCTTAACTCATTAGTCTTCCCCTTCCCATTGTAAAACAATATTGCCATATACTACCTGTCCTCTCTTAGATAGTCCTTAATATATCTCTCTCAAGTTGTCCAATATAAGACTGATTCAATGGGAACCGTATGGGCCCATTTCCAGACATTGATTTGGTTGGTCTAGGGTAGGATCTAGACACACATCTATATTTCTAGGACAGACTTCACTGAGATTTAGAGCTATCTATCCAGATGTCTCCTGGGAATTTCCACCTTCTGTCCCACAGACACCTACAATAGATACACACAAGACTTTTTAAACTCATTTTTTTTTCTCCTATATCTGTCCCTTCTCTATATTTCCAATCCAGGAAATCACTATCACATGATCCAACTACCCAACCCCCAAACTACCCAAGCAGGAAACCTTGCAGACATGCTTGATTTCTCCTGTTTCCTTACCCACACTCCCATGAGGGTCTTTCAGGACCAAGTCTCATGCATATTTACTCTTGAAAATCTCAAAGTTCCCCAGGTTCTTTATATTCACTACTAATGGCTTAGTTTACACGTATCATCACTTTCATCATCAAATAATTCTTCAATTCAGCTTGTATCCTTGACACTATCTTCCATAGGGCTTTTGGAGAGTTTAGAAAATTTTTCTGGAAATTCAAATCTGAGTATGTTACTTATTTCTGAAGACTCAATGACTGCTTTTTGCCTGAAGAATCAATTATGAGGCCCTCAGTTTCCACCTTTCCCCTCTAGTCCTTTCTTTTGGGTCCCTATCCCATGCTTTTATACACATCCTAAGCTCCAGTCATGAAGAAATATCTGGAGTTCCTGGAAATTC
Source organism: Herpailurus yagouaroundi (assembly GCF_014898765.1). Taxonomy (NCBI): domain Eukaryota; kingdom Metazoa; phylum Chordata; class Mammalia; order Carnivora; family Felidae; genus Herpailurus; species Herpailurus yagouaroundi. The sequence goes on from NW_024412391.1 coordinate 23,590,875, forward strand.
CTCCATAGTTCCATATTTTTTCATGTTGCTTCTTCCACTAAGTATGTCCTCCACCAGATACCATGTGAATGGAAAACATCTCATGCTCAGAAATCACACGAATAGATCTGCTCCTTACTAGTTACATATCATTTAACTTCTCTAAGCCCTATTTTACTCTTATGTAATATGGGGTAATAGAACCTAGAACAAACATGAACTGTAAAATGCTTAGATAGATTTTCCCAAGATTAAATAGACCATGGTTTCCCTGTTTCTCTAAGGTTGAGCCAGGTGAGACTTTTATGTAAACATTCCTTCCAATAAACACACAAACATCAGACTAAAACACACACACACACACACACACACACAGAGCACCTTGGGAAAACATACCTGTGTATTTTTTTTATATTTGAAGAAAGTGAAGCTGAGCAAAAGCAGAGGTGGCTGAAGACAACAAATGGAATGATGATACACGGGCAAGACTTGAGCCTCAGATGCAAGCCGACTGTAGGCTGACCACTCTGATCAGCCTTACTCTCTTCACATACTACTGGTACAGACGTCCTGATGACATCTGCTTCCACCTACTACCTTCCCTTTTGGTTTCACTCGATGGAGCGAGGTTGGGGAAGGGTGGGTGGGGGCGAACAGTGCCGAGGTTACTTGAAGCCTTCAGAAAGTCATCTACTGTCTTAAGTAGTTTTCCCAAGGTTCTTATAAGCTGTTTTACTAAACTACCTTCACAGCACCGACCCCATAGGCAAGGCATGCATTGTACTGATTAATAGTGTTGCTTTGTAATCATGGACCTGACGAAAGTGTGTACCAACTTATCAACGTCATTGTTTGGTAAATAGTGAAATGGATGATTTATGCCTATTCTTGTTGAGACCCCAGAAGACCCTGTCACTGGTTACTCTGTCTAGGGGCGCCTCGTTGGCTCAGTCAGTTAGGCATCTGACTCTTGATGTGGGCTCAGGTCATGATCTCACGGTTGTGAGATTGAACAGTGCAGTAGGTAATGTGCTGACAGTGTGGAGCCTGCTTGGGATTTTCTCTCCCTTAATCTCTCTCTCTCTCTCCAAAAATAAATAAATAAATATTTAAATATTTGAGGGAAAAAAAAGAAGAAGGAGAAAAATGATGCCTATGTGACCATCCTAGACTCCTTTTGGCCTCCTAGTTCTGAGGTATAAAATGCACGTATTGGACATTCCTGATCAGAGAGAAAAGGTGCATCTTGATACAGCCCTGCAGAGGGAGGACAACTACACTTGTTCCCAGTCTCCTCAGATACCTTTCCCTGAGGCTGCTTTTGGTTGAGATGCATGGTCTTATTTAATGCTGTTGCCTTTTCCCTGCAGTAAACCATAAAGCCGTAAGCTTTGACATTTTTGGACCTATACATCTTCCTTTTTTTCTCTTTTGTTTTTAAACAGATTTTTTTTTAAGTTTATTTATTTAGTTTGAAAGGTGGGGAGAGTTACTTGATTGTGCATATATAAAAATGGGTAAATTTCATCAACTATAGGTTGTGTAATACAATATAGAAACTTATTTAGAGACAACTATGAGTTGACTGTTCATGGCAATTAGTTCCAAGTATTTCTGCTCCATAAATTTCCTACTTTAATGACAACATTGTTTGTACCATGACTTTAGTCTCCCCACATATGGTATTGTATTATCATGTTAACACATATAATTTGTTCAATGCTAAACTTTTGATTACTCTATAGTACCAGTCATGGTAGCATCAGATGTGTCACTTTCAACTCAATGACAATTTAAAAGTATTTCATTGGTTCCTTGAGTTGAATTAAAAAGTTGAATGGTTGGAGGGGTGCCTGGCTGGCTCAGTTGGAAGAGCATGTGATTCTTGATCTTGGGGTTGTTAGTTTGAGCCCTACGTGGGGTGTAGAGATTACTTAAATAATAATAAAACTTTAAAAAATCAAACCATTGGAATTAATTTACCTGACTTTCTATTTGAAGCATCTGATGTCACTGATGTAAAACAGGCTTTATTTAAGTGTTTGAAAAGTTCTGATGGGGCCAACACCTTAATTCCTATAGTTTTATTTTTTGTACATGCTTAAAAATAATGGAAATCAGAAATGAGTGAAATGAATTAAAAGACTCATGTGATTTTTAATGAAAAGTTATTTATAGTCTTCCTAAAATAACTACCTAGTCCCACCTTTCAAGTAGATGCTAATGTATCTGAAGCATATATTTATTTTTCAGTGATATCACTATAGTTTCCATGTTTAGACAGTAAACATCATCAAACTTTTTCTAGTGCATTGCTGTTGAAAGGGTTTATTGCAAAATAAAAGAGACTAACCCCAAAATATAGTTTTATATGTATTACACAATATTATAAATAAATACTGTTATATCCTACATAATAAAAGACTAAAAACACTGTGGAAGGAACATTCAGGTCACTCATAGACCCTGCAGAATGACTGCCCAGGCTCCTTTTCTCCCAAGTACTTCGGTCACATCTAATTTATAGTTTCCTGTGGTTCCCAGTAATGCTACAGATGCATAGCTTCGTGGGTTTGTAGATCTCAAAGTCTAAAAGCGTTTCGTGGGTTTGTAGATCTCAAAGACTAAAGCAGAGGCTGTGGCTCCGTGGACTCATTTGCCATGTGGCCAGCAGAGGCAGAAGCTTTGAATATTTTTTCCATACCACTCTACACCAGAAGGAGTTACCTGTTCTATGTTGCTTACCCCCTAACACACTTTATTTTGTTAGTGAGTATCTCTCATGCTGTCCTTGAAAGGAAGGCAGTCATTGTGTTCTTCTGGAAAGAGATGGGAAAAGAAATCTTTTGGTTTAAGCCCAAGCTGAAGTAAGAATTCTGCTCCCTGCACACCAGAACCTGGGATTACAGCATGAAGCCTACCAAATCCACCCCAGCTTATTTAAAAAAATTTTTTTTAATGTTTTTTTATTTATTTTTGAGACAGAGAGAGACAGAGCATGAATGGGGGAGGGTCACAGAGAGGGAGACACAGAATCTGAAGCAGGCTCCAGGCTCCGAGCTGTCAGCACAGAGCCCGACGCGGGGCTCGAACTCACGGACCGTGAGATCATGACCTGAGCCGAAGTCGGACGCTCAACCGACTGAGCCACCCAGGCGCCCCCACCCCAGCTTATTTTAATGCAGCTATTAGTGTCAATGCTTCATTTTAAAAATAAGTAAATAACCCCACAAAATGTAAGATATATGCTAAAATAGAAAGGATATCAGGACAACCAGGAATAAATGAGAATTGTTCTGGGCAAACCATGTCATGAGGTTACCCCAACTAGAACGGTAGATACCACACCAGTAGAATGAATTGTGTTTTGCTTTTACTACTTCTGCTCATATGTGTTAAGTTAAGCATTGATTTGTTGCCTACTTTGTGCCCACAGTGTAAAAAAACACTGTCAATCGTGATCTCATAACACTTACAACAAATCCATTACAGGGGCGCGTGGGTGGCTCAGTTGGTTAAGCATCCAACTGTTGATCTTAGCTCAGGTCTTGATCTCAGGGTTCTGAGTTCAAGCCCAGCATTGGGCCCAGCGCTGGGTGTGACGCCTACTTAAAAAAAAAAAAAATTAGAATTTACCTAAATGGCACAGTTATTTCATCATAGAATTGAGATTTTTACCCTGCTTTAACACTAAAGTCTGTAGGAGTGATTATGTTTCATTGAAGTGTTATGTATTCTATAAAGGCTTCCCTGAAATTCTCCTGTTCTGATTATCTATTGCTGCAACAAACAGCCATAAACTTGGTGGCATAAAACAGCCACGATTTTATGAGGCTCCTGGATTCCACAAGTCAGAAATTTCTTTTTTCTTTAATATACTTTATTTTATTTTATAAATACAGTTTGTTTCATTGTGGTAAGAACATTTAAAATGAGATCTACCCTCTTAACAAAATTGTGACTGTACAATACATATTGTTAACTATACATTATATCTGATGTTGTACAACAGATCTCCAGGGCTTGTTCACCCTATTTGCCTGGACCTTTGTGGCCATGGATTAGTAACTCTGTAGATCCTCCTCCTTGCATCCCTCGGCGACCACCATTCCACTCTTTCATTCTGTGGATCTGACTAGATTAGATACCTCATGTAGGTGGAATCCTGCAATATTTGCCAGTTGGTGACTGGCCTGTTTTACTCAGCATAATGTCCTCAAGGTTAATCCATGTTGTCACATATTGCAGGATATTTTGACAGGGCACAAACAGCACAGATGGTTTGCTTTTGTTTAAGACTGAGGTTCAACTAAGAGAGATACAGGTGGCTCAGTCTGGATCATCTGAAGGCTTATTCATGTGCATTTCCAGTGATGGGACTCGATGAGGCCAAGACTGGGTTCAGTAGGAACCAGAAAGCCTGCATGTGGCCTCTCCAAGTGGTTTAGTCTTCTTACTAAATGGCAATTGGTTCTGAGAGGAAGTGTAACAAAAGGGAGTGTATGGACACATTACAAAAGAAACAGGAGGAAGCCTCCTGGCTTTTTAAGACTAGACTCAGAAGTTACATAACTCCATTTACACTGTGCTCTGTTGGTCAAGGCAAGCACAAAACTGCCCAGGTTCAAGGGGAGAGGTATAGACCTCACCTCTCAACGGGAAGAATATCAAAGAATTTAAAGCTATATTTTAAATGACTACATTCCCGGGGTGCCTGGGTGGCTCAGTCGGTTAAGCGTCCGACTTCGGCTCAGGTCATGATCTCACGGTCTGTGAGTTTGAGCCCCGTGTCGGGCTCTGTGTTGACAGCTCGGAGCCTGGAGCCTGCTTCAGATTCTGTGTCTCCCTCTCTCTCTGACCCTCTGCTGTTCGTGCTCTGTCTCTCTCTGTCTCAAAAATAAACAAACATTAAAAAAAAATTTAAATAAATGACTACATTCCCTTTTTCTCTCCCATCCACCCACAGATAGATTTGACCACTCCTTTGTGTTCCCATAGTACCTTGTACAGACGACTGCTTAATCACTTGACCTATTTTAGCACTTATCTGTTTATATAGAGACTCTCTCTATGGGCTAGAAGTTTCTTAAGGTGCAGGTCTCTTTTATCCCAAGAACTTAGCATAATGCATGGCACATAGTAGTTGCTCAATAAATGTGTGTTGAAAAATTGGTTGATGGATGGATTGGTTAAAACAAACAAACAAACCAAAACATACACTTCTTCCAGTTCCCAACTATAGTTAGATTTTGTGCATTAAAATATCAGCTGCCTCCATCCTTCCTCTATTCCAGAAGGATGCCCTAAAATCTCCCTTAGTGAGGAGCATATGAACAAATAATCTACCTTCCTGTCGGAGATTTCATTTCTGAAGGTGAAAATCATGTAGTAAGCTAGTTACAGGCTTCCAGAGGAGGTGTTGACATCTCCTTTCTCCTTCCCTTCCTTTCAGGTAAAGAGCAACTGAGGCCTCCATATTTCCCTCCAAATATCTTCTGGTTTTGGGACTCAGAGGCATGACAGGGCCCTAACAGGACTGCCTTGTGACCTAGGCATCTGGCCCTGGAAAATGTGGCTTTTGGTTCAGCTATACTTGGTGCTGTGGTTTCCTCTATGAAAGCATTTAGTAAACATCCCTGCTTTCCTGTCCTCTACTTTCTTAGTTTTCAATACCACCCCAAGATCTAAACTCTGTTCAGAATTTTCTGGTCTTCACTGAATTTTAAGAGTTGATAACGCTGTAAGCCCTATATACAGGAAAATGCATACGTATGTTAGTGAGATGAAAATGATAGTCTTTATTCCATGTTTTCTATCTTGACATTTTTTCTGATTTATGAAATGTATTTGTTTTATAATACTTTGGTATTTCAGATTTTTTTTCCCTCTTTACCAAAAAAAAAAAAAAAAAAAAGAAGAAGAAGCCTGCGTCAAAAATACAATGGAATGTTTTCCTGGATTTGTTTGGTGTCATTCAGCCACTCCACAAGTTTTATTTTCTGGATCAACAAATATGCCTAAATTTAATTATATTGCTGCTCAGTTGAATATCTTGTAATACCTTGAAAATACAAAATAGATGGTTGAGCAAGATTTCCGCTTCCAGAGAGAACATTACTGAGCGGCTTTTCTAGATCAGTTTGGCTTGAGTATGACAATCGGAGGCCACCTCCTCAGCCTGGAGCCCCTCACCTGGCTCACGTCCTCTGTGGAGGCTTCCCATGCAGGCTGTAACGGGCCTGAAGGGAGATGGGTCCAGGACTGTGATCCCATGGTTACATGTAAAATTTGCAGAAGTAAAATATTTACCTGCGATTTGAGTTTAATCGAACCGAACCGTCTCTTTTTACCGTGACCGCCTCTGTAACATGACTCACCTTCCTGCTGAAGGGGCTGCAAGGGCAGTGGCACTTTTTAGGTTCAACAAAGCAGAGGCTGAGTTGGGAGTGTGCCATTTCAACCGCAACTTGGAAATGCGTTCTAGAACATGTTAGTAAATCAGATTATAAATGACAGATTCTCAATAGTCTTATATATGCGGAGTAACTTCCTTACACATCTTTAAATCTAAATTATTTATTTAAATTTTTTTTTTAATTTTTTTTTTCAACGTTTATTTATTTTGGGGACAGAGAGAGACAGAGCATGAACGGGGGAGGGGCAGAGAGAGAGGGAGACACAGAATCGGAAACAGGCTCCAGGCTCTGAGCCATCAGCCCAGAGCCCGACGCGGGGCTCGAACTCACAGACCGTGAGATCGTGACCTGGCTGAAGTCGGACGCTTAACCGACTGCACCACCCAGGCGCCCCTATTTATTTAAATTAAATACATGAAAAAAAATTTTAAAGTAATAAAATGTAAAGCAATGGCCATAAAGATAAGTAGGGGTGAAATCAAGAATAACTAAACTGTCCTTAAAAAGCGAAATGTAACCAAAAACTCAGACTGTATCAAAAACAATAATTCATGAGGCACCTGGGTGGCTCAGTCGGTTAAGTGTCTGACTTAGGCTCAGGTCATGATCTCACGGTTCGTGGGTTCAAGCCCCGTGTCCTGCTGTGTGCTGACAGCTCAGAGCGTGGAGCCTCTTAAGATTTCTTTGTCTGTCTGTCTGTCTGTCTGTCTCTGTGGCCCACCCTCGCTTGCACTCTGTCTCTATCTCTCTCAAAAATAAACATTAAAAAAAACATTTTTTAAAAGTCTCTAGGAAGCAAACATGCTGAGAAGTTCAAAGTTCATTAAAAAAAAAAGCGCAGAGAACACAGGGGCACCTGGGTGGTTCAGTCCGTTAAGTGTCCGACTTTGGCTCAGGTCATGATCTCACAGCTCGTGAGTTCACGGGCTCTGTGTTGACAGCTCAGAGCCTGGAGCCTGCTTCCGATTCTGTGTCTCCCTCTCTTTCTGCCCCTCCTCCGCTCACTCTCTCTCTCTCTCTCTCTCTCTCTGTACCTCAAAAATAAATAAATGTAAAAAAATAAAACAAACACAATAATTCATTAAGAAAAAGAGATACATTTACAGGAAAAGTCATGAATAGACTCTTGGATTTTTTGATAATCCAGATACTGAAGAAGAGAAAATTATATGAACACATTGAGAAAATATTTGAAATTCTCCCTTGCTTGACATGACATATTAATATCAATGAATGTACATATGTGTAAAATCACCTGTAGGGCTTTTTAAAATACAAATTGCTGGTCCCACCCCCAGAGATTCTGAATCTGCAACTCTGGGCTGGTGGAACAGGCAGGGATAATTTACATTTCTGATTGGACCTAGTAATGCAGATGCTGCTGATTCAGGGGCCACAGAGAACCACTGATACTTTTTAGTATACTAGAAAGATACTTTTTAGTGATAATTATCTTGTTTTTTTTCTTTCTTTCTTCCTTTTGCCTTTATTGTAACAAATTTAGTAGTCTGTTCCATACTTAAAAAAAAAAAAACAAGTGGTTACCCGTAGATATCATCTTACATTACTAGTGATAATATTCTGATCATTTCTGCTTACATTCTCTTTTTTTCTTGTATAGAAATCTTTGTCATCAGAATACGTTTACCACCACATGTTGTGCTATATCAATTAATTTCAGACCTCATTGCATACATGATTTGAATTCTGAACAATGCAAATGAAAAATTATGCCCATGTTCAACATTCTCAAGAATTTGTAGAAAACCTTTAAAGCTCTTTTGGTTCAATAGATAAAACAAAACCTGAAAGTCATTGCATAATGAAAAACTGTGTTGTTTTCAATATGGTAAAAATGATCATGGGGCGCCTGGGTGGCGCAGTCGGTTAAGCGTCCGACTTCAGCCAGGTCACGATCTCGCGGTCCGTGAGTTCGAGCCCCGCGTCAGGCTCTGGGCTGATGGCTCAGAGCCTGGAGCCTGTTTCACATTCTGTGTCTCCCTCTCTCTCTGCCCCTCCCCCGTTCATGCTCTGTCTCTCTCTGTCCCAAAAATAAATAAACGTTGGAAAAAAATAAATAAATAAATAAAAAATGATCGTATGACTGGGTGTGGCTATTATGATTATGAAAGGGGTACTTATGTTTTGTGAAATTGAGGTTTTGGTTAACTGCTCCAGAGAACCCACAGGAACGAGTGACTTTGGGGCATTCAGGTCATCTTTACTTAGTTGGCAAGGTGATAATTGATTCTAGATTGCTTGGCACATGTAAGTGTCCTTGGCAAGTTTCAAGTTCTACCAGATGTTGGGTACTGCTTTTAGAATGCTTGTGAATAGTTTCTCGTGTCACTCCACTGCTACAAGGAAACAAAAGCTTCGTGTTTCGTTTCATCAAAAGTGATTCCTTGGGCATTACTGTCTTGTATAGTACATTTCTTACTCTCTGATGGAGACAGAAACCAATTTGATCTGTGTAGTGATTGATGGTGTTGATTTAAACCCAGAACTATACTGATGTCCCAAAGCTAGACTCTCAAAAACAAAATAAAACGAAACAAACTCCAAACTATAATCTAAGCAGATTTAAGTGAAATCTCCTCTTCCATGACAGACTAATTTCTTACTGTTCATCTTTAAAGTTTATCTGTGAAATACAACATAGAGGTTTTCATATATTTTTCAAAAGAAGATGATAAATATTTAGTGACTCTTTCACTGGAAAAAGCACACAGTGCCACCTACAAAAAAGTAACTTCTGATATGGTATTTAATTTGATTATTACTTCCAAAAAGGACTTTTAGGAAGCAAGTTTGGGACTTCCGCTTCTTGGAAGATAAAGTATACATATTCTTCTTGCTAAAAACAACCAAACTCCTGGCGGTTAGAAAGAAAGAAAGAAAGAAAGAAAGAAAGAAAGAAAGAAAGAAAGAAAAGAAAAGAAAAAAAAGAGGGGCGCCTGGGTGGCGCAGTCGGTTGGGCGTCCTACTTCAGCCAGGTCACGATCTCGCGGTCCGTGAGTTCGAGCCCCGCGTCAGGCTCTGGGCTGATGGCTCGGAGCCTGGAGCCTGTTTCCGATTCTGTGTCTCCCTCTCTCTCTGCCCCTCCCCCGTTCATGCTCTGTCTCTCTCTGTCCCAAAGATGAATGAACGTTGAAAAAAAAATTTTTAAAAAAAAAAAGAAAAAAAGAAAAGAAAACTCTGAAAGGTAGAGAGAAGGCAGACCAGATAGGCACCTCAGGACACAAAGCACAATATGGTGATGAGTTCCTTGGGATTTTTCTGTTTTCTGGGTTTTTTGGAAGGGGGCGGTTCTCCTATATCCATGGACTTAGAGGTAAAGAAGCTAGTTACCTGGAAATGCCAATAGATGCAGACTAAATAAATAAATAACAACCAGAAGCTTCTTCTCTTCAGCCAAAATACTAAGAAAGGAATATCCTAGAAAGATAGAAAATTTTTAGACAACAACCACTTGATTTCAGTCAAAGACTGCAGCAAAACTTTGGCTCTGTCACTACCCATGCTGACAAAGGCCAACAGGGGAGCCTAGACTTGCACTCCTGTCCAGCAGTGATGAAGTGCCTCTCTCTCCCCACTGGGCTGGGTCAGAGGAATGAAAATTCAGGACTCGCCCCACTACTCAGTGGTAAAGAAGGCACTACTCTCCTCCCGGGTAGCGGAGACCATTTTCGAGGCGCTGGGATCCTGTAGTTCCAGAAAATAAGAAAATACAACAACAAAAAGGAGGAAAAAAAAAAAAAAACACTGATGGAGGTATGTGAAAGGGCCTTTGCCCCTTTGAGCCAACTAACTGAAAGAATTCTGGTGACTAAAACTGGAAAAATTTGAGGAACAAAAATTTCTTAAAATAAGTTGAATTGTAACCCAAAATATAAAACAAATATCAGTGAGTCAAAACTGATACACATAAATGATTGAGTAAATTAATAAATGGGGATGAAAGGCAAATTTCCCATACAGAAGAATTCCAAATAATTTATGTAGATATTTTACCCTCAAGGAAGGAGCGTAACTCTTCACTCTTTATGTGTGGGCTACATCTAGTGACTTGTTTCTAAAGACTGCAATATGGAAAGGGGAACAAAACCATAAAACTTCACAGCCAGAAAGCTCACAAACACTAACTCAGCCAGGTGATCAGGGTCAACATCAATATAAATAAACTGTGTTGTACCCTTGATATGTACTCTGATACGATGTGGTGAATATGGCACTTTTCCTCTGTGTGGTCTTCCTCCTTAAAATACATAACCCCAGTCTAATCATGAGGAAGACATCAGACAAATTCCCATAGAGGCATATCCTGCAAAAACACCCGGCTGTTACTACTTTAAAATTTTTTTTTATAAAAAATGTTTAAGGTTTTTATTTCTTCTTGAGAGACAGAGAGAGAGCATGAGCAGGGGAGGGGCAGAGAGAGAGGGGGACACAGAATCCGAAGTAGGCTCCAGGCTCTGAGCTGTCAGCACGGAGCCCAATGTAGGGCTCAGACTCACGATCCACAAAATCATGACCTGAGCCAAAGTTGGATGCCCAACCGACTGAACCACCCAGGCACCCCCTTTTTCCATTATTAATAATTTTTTAACGTTTTTACCTGGCTGTTACTTCTTAAGAACTGTCGAGGTCATCAAAACAAGAGAAATAATCTGAGAAACTGTTGCAGCCAATGAGAAATGATGCCTTACTGTACTGTGGTGTCCTCAGTGGGATCCTTGGAGAGAAAAAGGACATTAGGTAAAAGCTAAGGAAGGCTGAATGAAGTATGGACTTCTGGTAATTGGTTAATTAATTGTAACAAATGTACCATACTAATGTAAAATGCTAACAATAGGGGAAACTGGGTGTATACTATATGGTAGCTCTGTATTAATCTTAAGTATAAAATGTTCTATAAAATGAAGACTACTTTATAAAAGGAGAAGAGAGGGGTGCCTGGGTGGCTTAGTCAGTTAAGCATCCAGCTTTGACTCAGGTCACGATCTCGCGGTTCGTGGGTTCGAGCCCCGTGTTGGCCTCTGTGCTGACAGTTCAGAGCCTGGAGCCTGCTTTGTCAGGTTCTGTATCTCCCTCTCTCTGCCCCTCCCCTGCTTATGCTCTGTCTCTCTCAAAATAATAAAGAAACATTAAAAAATAAAAGTGAGAAGAGAGTTGATGTTACTAATTAAAAGTCAGATCTAGAGTTCTTAATGGTAACTCCTAGTGAAGCAAATTTAAGGTCTATGTGGTAAATTACTGTCCTGTTGCACCTGTGTAAACAAGCCAACTATAATAAAACCGAGATGACCATATTTTGAACAAGGATAATCTCTCTCTCTCTGTCTCTCTCTCTTTTTAAGATTATCTTTGGCCAATGGTTGGTGACTCTAGAGAGAAATTCTATCTCAGTAGGAAACTGTATACACCTTTCTGGGTCATCAGATTCTGGTCCTGCTTATTGTCTTTGAACTGATTTGTACCTCTTTATAAATTGCAGGTAGGCAAACTCTGTTTTGTGTTCGTTTGAAATTTAATTGACTTCCTTCCCAACTGTAGAAAAACTGGTTCTGTTACTTACCTGTAAATTGGACTAGATGCTGTTACCTTGCACAAATGGTCAACCCTTACCAAACTTGAAATTCTTCCAGTCTCCTTCACTATTTGGCTGCAGCCCTCCAATTAATGTTTCCAGTTTTCCTCCCTTTCTCCTGACTTGGCATCGCTGAGAACAAAAACCTGACATCGGCACAGATCGTTATGGAGACTCTAGGTTGCCTTGTTGCAGGCTATTCCCCATAAGATCTGAAGAAGCAGTGTGAGCTAAACCTAATGACATGATATCAACCTTGAAGGACTCGTCACCACAGCAGACCATGCATGGGCCAGATTTCTCCCTAGACAGGTTGCCATCTGGGTGTGTGGCCTGGGTAGTCACAGGGGACGCTGCACTCAGGAAGGCTCCACACTTGGTTTAATGCTCTGCTGTTTGCATCTTGAAATTCTTAATTTTTGAAAAAGAGACCTGCATTGCCATTGTACACTGGGCATTGTGTAACTGGTTCTGACTGTGAATACTACAGTGGTATTTGTAGTGTCAGGGAGCAAGAATTCCTGTCCCCATCAAAGTCTTTCTAGCTGGACTAAGAACCAAATTGAAACGAGACAGATTAACAGGAGAAAGTCAAATTTAATAGTGTTAAGTATGGGGAATACACACACACACACACACACACACACACACACGGAAATTCCAAAGATGGTCAGGCAAAGTGAGGTATGTAGATGTCACCCTGAGCTAAGGAGAAGGAGGTGGAGGTCTGGGACTTCAGAGGGGAGGAATGCATTCGTAGGGCCATAAAAGGAGCAGATGCTTGGTAATTAGACATTTGCACTGCCATACTGATGGATTATCCAGAAAAAATTTATCTCTGCTGGTATTCCCAATTTCGGAAAAGACCCCTGATTGAGATTTTTCTGTGTGGTTCAGGAATTGAGTCTATAGGGTCTTGATTGCCTTCAGCTCAGGGTAATCTTTATGCCAAAGTGGCCCATCTTGTGGAGGCCTGCCCTCGGCCCCTACAGTGGTATTAGCTCTTCTGTGTTGATCTTCACCATTACTCCGTCAGAAAAGTGAGTAAATGTTTATCAAATAAAGTCTTGTCATATTTTTTGATCATCAGCTTGTTAAATTTGCAATGCGCATCGCATGTAGACTGCCATCGCTGTAATGTTACGAACTTAAATGTGAACAGGACTCTAGCGAACCGTGCATCATGAAAGGACCCGATCAAAGGGCACAAGTCCGGTTCACTCACTTTCATAAACGATGCGCACAAAACCTCTGCTCATGGAGAAGATTGTCAATCAGGTAAAGTTTGTCTTGGAATCCTCCGCATTCCTTTTCTGCCACTTAGCCCTTCGTGCTTTCTGGCAGAAACTCCGTCCCTCCCATTTCAGATCCCTTCTCATAATAACGTCTTCCATGTCATTTTCATCTTGCACTACATTTTCACCAACTAGTAGCTCATTCTGAAATGTTTTTATTTTGTTAATCCACTTCTAATTTTGGAATGCAACATCCCCCCCAATAAAGAATTTCAAACATCAGATCTGAAAATGACAAAAAAGACTGTCTCGAAGCCACTAACATTTTGCACGTTGGTAAGGTTTGGCCTCCTATTAAATGACATATTTACCAGATGGCAGACCTTTCCCAAAGGGAAGGGACATTTGCCCTGATTATTTTATTTTTTTAAATGACTTGTTTGTTTATTTATTTATTTTTATTTTTATTTTAGAGAGAGAGCAAGTGGGGGAGAGGGGCAGAGAGAAAGAGAGACTCTTAAGCAGGCTTCACACACAGCATGGAGCCCAACAGGGGGCTCCATCCCAAGACCCTGGGGTCATGACCTGAGCTGAAATCAAGAGTCAGTCGCTAAACTGACTTGAGTCGCCCAGGCCCCCCTGCCCTGATTATTTAAATTCAAAATTTTGTAAGTTACAAAGGGAAGCTGAAATCATATGTTAGTAATACAGTTTGACTTAAATAAATAGAAAAATTATTCTCTGGTTTCCAAAGTTCTAAAATAGTTTTTCTTTAGAAGTTTCATTTGTTTGTTTGTTTTAGAGATAGAGCACGTGTGCACACACACATGCTCGAGCCAGGGGAAGGGTGGAGGGCGAGAGAGAGAGAGAGAGAGAGAGAGAGAGAGAGAGAGAGAGAATCTTAAGCAGGCTCCATACACTCAGCATAGATCCAAATGAGGGCTTGTTCTGCAAGACCCTGTGCTTATGATCTGAGCTGAATTCAAGAGTCAGATGCTTAACCTACTAAGCCACCTAGGCACCCCTGTTTGTTTGTTTTTATAAACCACGAGTATTGAAAGGATTTGATTATAAATATCTGTCTCTAATGGATTTCTTTACCCAATTCACATAGGTTTACTTTACTCCACTCCCAGGTACTTCTAAAATAAGGGGGAGGGGATGTCTAAATTTACAGGATAGCTGTTGGCATGGTGTCCCTATCAGATCAAATTTTTACCAGGAAAAAAATGCTGCATTTGTGCTAAAATAAGTGAACCATCAATAAATGCCTAAATGCATCAGATAGCTCTTCACTTGCAACCTATTCTGGGAGATGGAACAAGTGGAAGGTCTTCGATGCTCAGGTAATTCGCCATTCCTAGAGCAGCTCAGGGCCACCCATCCATGGGCCCTGCTTTGTGACAGAGCTGACCTAAGAAAGAACTGAAGGCATTTTATACTTTTCTTTATTGCTGTCTTAGGTAAGTTCACATACTGTATTTCCACATGTCTCTGAGAAAAGATACTAGAAATCAAAACACAATGTTTTTACATCCAGCACCTCTTCTCCAACCCTCATGTTTTCAACCCTTTCAAAGCCAACTTCACTGTCCTTTTTGATTTGCTTGTCCTCTAACAGAAATATCATTTACACATACAAAGGGGCTGTTTTCTAGAAGAAAACATCCTGTCTTTTTCTTCCACAAGAAAGTATTGCAGCATGAGAGTCCTAAAGAGTTAAGTGAAACAATTTCCTCCTGTTTCCCGTGTTACAACATGCATGCTGGTTCAATTTCTTATCTCAAATATGTGTTCTAGCCTTCCATGGATTCAGTGGGAAAGGTGGACAAAATGTATTTCAAGAGAAAATTGTACCAGAGGTTGATAAACATTTCAAGGATACAGGTACAATTGAAGTGCTCAATGAGATACATATTTGCACTATTCAAAAAACATTAAATGTCCATCAATGTTATGCAGTGGTTTTTCTTAGTGCCTCAGATACTTGATTATGTAAGTAAGAGTTACACTATCCTTTTCAGACTAAGGTGGGGATGTACCAAGCATGTGGTTAGACATTGGTGATATGGCTTGTAGATGTCACTAGATGGCGCCAGGAGCATCTAAAATAGCTGAGCACCGCACACTAGGGTCCTCAATCCTTCAGCGTCTCCTAAAATTGTAGAATATTCCATTTCTGGAAAAAAAAAAACCCTATTTTTAAAATTACTTTGCACATTCTTTACACCTCCTTATACCCAAACAAATTCTTTTCCTTCAATGTTGAAAAATCACAGAATTTCATAGGAAATTGTGCATTTTTTTTTACCTATGTAAGCACTGACTTTTTTTTTTTCTCCCCAGAACTGGTTTCCCTTCCTTGCTTACGAACCATTTATGATAATCACTGTAGTTGGTAGCATTCTGCCAAGCTTCCAGGGCTGCACTTGTCATCCCTTAAAAGCTTCTTTCTCTAGAATGTATAAATGTCTACAAGAAAATTAGAAATAGTGGTTGATGGAAGGGGAAGTGCCTTACCTAAAGTCAGATAAACAAGCTAATGGTCACACTGAACTCAACTTTTCAGCCTACATAATCAGGAATCATTACATTATAGTTCTTCTGACTCTAAGACTTACTGCATGAAGCAAGCCGTGGAAGTGGGTTGGAAAATGAGGGCCTCAAGCAAACAGAGTGGAATCCTTCATTTTGCTGATGTCGGAAAACAGTTTCTAATTTCCAGACTGCTGACCCGCCATTAAGTAGTTGAAGTTTGTCGGTATATAACTTCCAGTAGAATATAGGACAGGTTTTTTTTTTTCCCCTGCTTATTTGTTATTTAAAGTATCAGTGGTATGGATAAAGTTTAGTGTTCACAGGTCTGGCGTGGACTTTCCTTTCCGGCAGGACAGGACTGAGGGGTGGGAAAAGAAAGAGGGAGTGTGGAGACACACATCCAGGGTCAAGCCCAGAAGAATGTTCGAGAAGACAGTAAGAAAGCTAACAGTATCTTAAAGATGATGATACCAGGTGATCTCTCATAGTTGACCCCAGGGATTTTTGCAATGCCTTAATGCCAAATTCTTTGGACACGGACATGTTTTTATTCGTGTTTCACAGCCTGGAAGGAGATATTTTCTGATTAAATAGGTCAAAATTTAAAACCGTATTTTTGTTATCAATCGAATATTTTTGTTTTGATCAAACTGCCCATTTATATTTACTTAATAATCTGAAAGCTGGTTTGTGCAAAGAATATTCAAAACAGTGAAAAGTATTTTTTAATAGTTTGTATGCAGTAAGTTTGAGTTCTGAAAAAAATCTGCCATTTTGGATCAAAAAAGGCAAATGAATGGACATCTTTGGGGATATTGAATATACACCATACGGGTAGAAGGCACAGCTGTGTGTTTATCTTAAGGAGTGAGTTCTAGATCCACAGATTGTTTACTGATTTCTGAAGAGTTAGCTCGGACGGTATGTCAGATACTGAGAAAGCCTGAAACTCTACCAGTTACTAGATGTGTGATCCTGAGTGGAATAGTAACACCTACGAGCCTCAACTCTGTGTCTCTAAAATGAGGATATTTAACTTACACAGGTCATTAAAAGGATTAAGTGAATTTACATGTCTAGCCCAGGTTGGCACTTATTGGATGCTCAACCAATATGATTTTCTCCCTTTCCCCAGTATGGGTGGGTGTGATAAGGTGTTTTTTTTTAAATCAGCAGGCACACACTGAATCAACTGTATTTAAAAATAACATAACGGTCTTTATCTTGTCAGTGGGTAGATTCATTATAAGTGAGCAATGTAAATTTCTTTAAAAACTGATTGCTTGCTATCCATATCTCTAAAGTAGAAATTATGCAAGCAGAATATATCAGTATCTCTCTCATAGTCTTATCTGACAGCACTGTAAGCTGATAGCTTTCTGCCTTTATTTCTTTTACTGTCTGGAAAGTGAAAGGACAGCAGTACACCTGACACTGGCACCCAGTTCCCCATGCCACGCAGGGAGTGCCCTTGTAACCGTGTAAGACAAGACAAACAAGAGGGTTAATGGGATTATTTCACTGACGCTATTGCAATAGGGAAAGCCCCCCAGATGAGAAGCTCAGAGTGTCTTGGAAGGGAGGTCTGCCTTAGACTTTTATAGGGAGGAGCAGACATGTTATAGGTCAGGAGGTTTATAGTTGCTATTGGTTTGCAGTAAGGAGAACAGTCGATCGTTAGCTGGACAGGAAATGTCTGTCTCTGTGTCTGGCTAGTTTCAGGAGGACAAACAGTTCTCATCTTGGCTAATCACCTATGAGACAAAGAACAGGAAGTTGGATAGGGGCTGAGGGGGAAGCATGTGTCTGGCTTTGTCAGCACTCTCAGGCAAGAGGGAAAAGAAAGTTCTGTTTGGCTTTGTCACAGGTAAACAAGAGTAAACGTCTTTGAGTCTTACTGGAGTCATGAGAAATAGTGCACAGCAAACCTTATCTAAATCGTATGTGGAGGGTGGTTCTTTTCAGCAAGTTGTTTTTCTAGAAGAAAAATGATGAGGGATTTCAGAAAACAAAAAATTGGGAAAATTCTCAATGATCACTATTTTCTAGAAGCACAAGGCTCAGTCAGGTAAAATTCAACATTGGCAGCCCCTTCTCCCCTTTTTGTTCAGGACAAATGAATATCATTAATTGCTGAACAACTCAGAGGTGACTATAAATCTCCTGAGAAAGGTGAACCAGGAACTAAGTAACACTCTTGTGTAGACTCTTGCTAGAGTTGTACTTACAAAATTAATTGGATCATTTATTGAGAGGTAGTGGCACAGGTCAGTTCTTTTATAATTGTGGCGATCAGTCATCTTAAAAGAGGGATGCCTTAAATGAAAAACGGAAATAATGGCATAAAAGGTTAAAGTGAAGAGCCAGGGGCTAAAGCCTGAGAATATTTGATCCAGTAGATTCCAAGAGTTGCTGGTTAGAAATCTTTTGATTATGGAGCACTGCTCATTCAGGTTAAGACGGCAATGCTCTTGGTGATATTGTCCAGTCTTGGCTACTTCTCACTTAAGGACAAGCATGATGCAGGCATTTCACTGGACTTCCTCAGTGGCTCAGGCAGCAACTTGTCCAGGGAGAATTCATGATCTGCTGTGGTGATGAGTCCTTCAAGGTTGGTCATCGTGTCATTAGGCTCTAGCTCACAGTGCTTCCTCAGATCCTGAGGGAAAGAGCAAGGCACCTAGATTCTCCATAAGGGTTTTGTTTTCAGTGATGCCACATCATGAGGGAGAAAAGTTGGAAACATTAATTGGAGGACTGCGGCCACATAGTGGAGGAAACTGGAACAATCGCAACTTTGGTAAGAGTTGACAATCCGTGCAAGCTGACAGCATCCAGTCCAGTTTACAGTAGGTAACAGTTTTTCCAAGTGGGGAAGGAAGTCCGTTAAATCTCCAACACAAGACAGAGCTTGCATATCCATCCACCTGAAACTTAACAAAAGGAACAAAATAGTTCACAGACAATGAGCATACTGTTGTGTCATAATCCTCATCCATCCTAATCAAGCTTCCACATTGAAAGACTCACTTGGAACCCAACTTCAAATTTTCAGTTAACAGTAGACCTTCACTTTGCCTTTTGAAAGACAACCAAAACTATAAAAGTGGTATTCTTTCTCTCACCATGATAAACAGTAAACCCAGGTTAGTTTGTCAAAGTTTGTGTTAGTGATACAATTGGAAAGATGGTATTGGACAATTGAATCCCAGACTCTGTTAGGTTGGAGAGTTGGGTGGCTTCAGATACAAAAATGAAGAGTCTAGGGTAGGGGACTGGGTCAGATGTTCAACTGAAACTTCTTCCAGATATTGGTCCTAATAAGTCTTAGAATTAGCAAATTAGAGGCTAGTCCCAACCTGGAAAACAGGTAAGGTATTGGGTATTTGTATATCAAACAAAATTTACCAAAGTCTTGTAAGTGGCTGATTCAGTTAAGTCTGTTTTATGTAATGGTATCCTCTATAAAACATGCTCTGTGAACCTTTTATATCATGGTTATGAGAAGGAAATCTTCAGTTTGGGACTATTCACAACATTCAAACAAATAAATGCTGATTTTTAGGGTAGCCGTTTGTGTTGCATTTAATTATGTTTAAAATCAACATATTTCTCACCAAAGTTAATTTGTTACCATAAATTACCATAACATTTCAGAGGAGTAGCCTCTAAATAAGAATTTTTAGAAAATACTTTCTGACGCTTTCAGGTATAGGAGAGTCTCTAAAAATTAGTATTTATGCAAACATAAATACTTCCTAATTTCTGCATCTGGAAATTCCTTCAGTTAAGGTTTTTATTCCAAATTTTGTTGAAAAGGGGTTTAGGCAATTCCTAATAAAGGGGAATATTTATTATTTATGTGAATAGATGTTCCTTATAGAATAGACAAGAGCATAAGTGAAACTCTGTCATATGATCATTGGATCTCTGGGTATAGCATTTCTTCATATTCTCAGTGTCTTTGGGTTCATGTGTCCATAATGATATCCTCTTCACACTCTAGTCATTTCCACCTAGTTCCAAGCTGATCTCTTCATAGCTGGCATGCTCTTGTATTAGCTTAATTTAGTAGCTTCAGTCACAACTCCATTTGCATAGAAAATATTTATGGCATAGAGAGAGGAAAAAGTAATTTTGAAAAGATGAAGAAAAGGGTAATAAACTAGATATATCAGCATGTAGCTCTGAAATGAAGATATTTTCCAAGAGTATTATAAATGAGAACTAAAATTAGTGCTTCTTGGGATAATCACAAGCTAGGAAAATCTTTAGCCATTAAATTGTTTCTTTTGTTCCCAGTGTCAATATAGGGAAAAAAATGCAATAAAATAAAAACAATTTTAAGAACACAAAGTACAGCCAGGGGAAAACAATTCAGTAAGCATCTCCAGAAAGTAAAACCTGTTTTCTGTGATGGTTGGACGTTTAAAAACAAGAGTATGTTACAAGAATATAATTCCCCTCCACCTCAGGCTTTAATTTTTGTAGCTGTGTCTGTAGCTAAACAGATACAATTCACTTTGGCTTTAAAGCTGTCAGTGAGGTACACCTCGGGCTGAGCTCATGGGAATTATTGAGTAACATCTATGAGACTTATCTAACCACCGTGCTTATCTTTAAATGTCAGAATGAGTTATTCATTAGTATTTCATGAGTACAATCAATACCACTAAAGGAAGTTAAACAAATTTGATTGTTAATTGTTTAAAAACATACCTCAAAGGTATTTATGATTAGAACTGGCAACACTTCTGCAAAATAATCATCAGAACATACTTCAAAGAGGTTATTCTACTCTGACATCCTTCTTTGCACTGGGTGGGATTTTTCTTTCATTCCAATTCTTCTAACTGCATGCAGTAATATATACCTGTATGTGTATACATAGCCATTCATTCAGAGAATATTCGTTGAGTGTTTCCTATGCTGCTCACCATGGTGTTGGGTGCTGGACACTTACAGTAGGTGATGGACATCTGCTTCTACCCTCATGGAGCTTCTAGTCTAGAGAAGGACACAGTTACAATATACTGTAGGGAAGTGTGATAAAATGGGGGAAGTTCAGTGTGATCTGGGAGCCTCCAGGAGGTGCACCAAACAACTTTGGGAGTGGAGATAAGAGGAGTCAGAAAGGATTCTTGGAAAATGCAGCAAACAAAGTGAAAAAAAATAAGTAGGAATAAGCTACGCAAGGGTAGACAGAGAGGACAGTCACCAGCAGAGATTTTCATGAGTTGTGTATATATATATATGTATGTGTGTGTGTATATATATATATATATATATATATATATATATATATATATGTAGGTTGTCACTAAAATCAATCATTACTCAATTGTGAGCACATTCAGAGCAAGAACTCTGCCTTATTTGTATATGTTAACTTTGCTGCCTAGTTCATGGGTTGACATTTAATAAATGCACTATAAATGTCTGATCAAAGAAATAGAGGAAAAGATGCAGAGAGTTCTAATGTGTCCCCAAAGCAGACAAACCTGCTAGGGGATGAGATTTCCTCACATCTTCGTACAAGTGAACCTAGTAGGTCATGCAAGTGAAGTAACTCGGGTCACAAATGCCAACAACACAGGCAAGGAGACCCCTCCTTAAGCATCATGTCTTCCATTTAGACAGGTGTAAATCATGACTCCAGTGAGAGATGCTTCTTGTGCTAAGATGGTGCTACCCAAGGCCAGAACAGATCAAGATGAGATAGTTAGGTGTATGAATCCAAGAGAAATCATGGACAGGCGGGAAGGAAGGCAGGAAAGCAGGAAAGAGTACAAACAATAGGTTGTAAAAGAGAGGGGAAAGGAAAATAAAAGTCTTTGAGTTAGACATTTAAGGAAAACTGGGAATAAAAGGATAAACAAGTGAGTGAAGAACAAAATACAAAGCAACCGGAATTCTGGTTTGAGAATCCATCCCAATGTCAACTCATGGGAAAGAGTGCAAAGAAAGAGCAATCGAACTTTCTTGGCTGTGTTATCAAGGACCTAAAGTCCTTTGACTAGAAGAAAATACACCTTTTATTATGACAGGAACCAAGGGTTTCTACAGTACTATTGAACCACATATTTGTCAGATAAGTAGATGTTGATAATTGTTGGAAACTATTGCCCTACTTTTTCTCCTTCAAAAAAGATTTTTTTTCCTAACATATATTTATGCCATTTGTTTAACCACAAATAAATAGTCAGATTATTTTGTTTATAACCTCAAACCCAAAAGCTTGTTCAGAACAGAAATATGAACCAGAAATAAATTACATGGTAAATCAAACCCTCATTTTGGGGCTGGGACACTATGCAAAGTGGTTTACAATTTGTTCTTTGCACTGTAAATGAAAACCCCAAGATATTGGCAAGAGAGGAAACTTTTCTTTCTCTTTAAATTATGTT
Source organism: Herpailurus yagouaroundi (assembly GCF_014898765.1). Lineage (NCBI taxonomy): Eukaryota > Metazoa > Chordata > Mammalia > Carnivora > Felidae > Herpailurus > Herpailurus yagouaroundi. The sequence goes on from NW_024412391.1 coordinate 23,613,040, forward strand.
TTTGTGTACGTGAGATGCAGACTTCACAAATAGAAATTTTCCCTTTTTCTACAAATGTGAAAGAAAAACGACCCTTGAGAAAATAGTAATATTTAAATATAAAAAAATCACTTAAGAGATATGCAAATTAAAGCTACATGAAGATACTACTTCTCACCATCAGATGGCAAAAATCCAAAGGTTTGAAAATCTACTTTGTTGGTGAAATTACAGGGGAAACAGGTCCCCAAATTTAGAGCTGGTGGGACTGCTACATGTCACAGGGAAATCTGACAATATCTAATAAAAGGACATATGCATTTACTTTGTGACCCAACGACTCACTTCCAGGAAACTACTCCAAAGATACGCTGGCAAAATATGAAAATCAGTATGCATAAATGATTCATTGCCATTTTCCTATAACAGCTGAAGAATGGAAATAACCTAGGTGTTTGGTGATGTGACTGGTTGAATAAACTCTGGTGTATTCACATGACAGAGTGTTGTGTATAAGTAAATACAATAGTAACAGTATGTTAAAATAGGATTTTCTATATTGTACAGAGCTATCTCTAGGATGCATTGAATTAAAATAGTAAAATAAAGGAAAAGCATTCATAGTACGCTGTTTAGCTTAAAGGAGATATATGAGAATACCTCTACATTCTATTATATTTTAGACTGTGGAAAGACTATATATATTATATATTATATTTTGAATTATCTATAAATAAAGAAAGGAAATAGGATGAAAGAGATAAGGAAACTAGATTTCTTAGTATAGACAATATTTTGTAGGGTTGACTGAAACCGTGTAAATACTTTAATTTTCTTTTTTTTTCCTTTTTTAAGATTTATTTTATTTTATTTTTTATTTTTTTTTAATTTACATCCAAATTAGTTAGCATATAGTGCAACAATGATTTCAGGAGTAGATTCCTTAGTGCCCCTTACCCATTTAGCCCATCCCCCCTCCTACAACCCCTCCTGTAACCCTCAGTTTGTTCTCCACATTTATGAGTCTCCTCTGTTTTGTCCCCCTCCCTGTTTTTGTATTATTTTTGTTTTCCTTCCCTTATGTTCATCTGTTTTGTCTCTTAAAGTCCTCATATGAGTGAAGTCATATGGCTTTTGTCTTTCTCTGACTGACTAATTTCACTTAGCATAATACCCTCCAGTTCCATCCACATAGTTGCAAATGGCAAGATTTCATTCTTTTTGATTGCCGAGTAATACTCCATTGTATATATATACCACATCTTCTTTATCCATTCATCCATCGATGGACATTTGGGCTCTTTCCACACTTTGGCTATTGTTGATAGTGCTGCTATAAACACGGGGGTGCATGTGTCCCTTCGAAACAGCACACCTGTATCCCTTGGATAAATGCCTAGTAGTGCAATTGCTGGGTCGTAGAGTAGTTCTATTTTTAGTTTTTTGAAGAACCTCCATACTGTTTTTCCAGAGTGGCTGCACCAGCTTGCATTCCCATACTTTATTTAATTTTAAAACATACTTCTTTTTTTAATCCCTGAATATTTAAAGTGTAACAAATGAAACTGTGAATCTGTTGGTGACATCACCACACTAGTGGCTCTAAAGCATAGTGATTTAACTGTACATACCTAGTTGTATGCATCCTAAGAACAAAAAAGTTCTGCGAAATAATAGTAAACTGTGTTTAAGGAATATCTTATTGTCATGGTAGCATTTGTATTGTACTTCGGAGAGTAGTATGTGTATTGTGGGACAAAGTAAATACTTTTATTGACAGAGATTTTCACCATAAGAAAAAGGAGGTCCATATATAAGATCACAACAATTAAGTAAAAAAAGTCTCTATTCCTGAATTCTGTTGGAAGTATTATGAGTCACTGTAAGCCATAATGTATTTTACATATAAAGGTTAACGAGCTTAAAGTTGAGTTTAGAGAAACCATGCAAATTGAAATATAGAGAGGAAAAAAAAGACTAAAAATATAAACAGAGCCTAAATGTCAACTGGGAAAACATAAAGCAGTCTAACATCAAACACATGTCTAATTGGAATCTGAGGTGGAAAGGAGAGAATAGAGCAGGGAAAAAAAAATGTTAATTAAATAAAGGCAAACATCTTTCCAAATTCAATTAAAAAAAAAAATCTAGCCAGAAATCCAAAAGCTTGCCTATCCCCAAGCCAAGGGAACCAACCACATGTAGGCGTATCACAGTCAAATTGCTGAGCCCCAAAGATAAACAGAAAAGTTTAAAAGCAGACAGAGAAAAAAACACACACTGTTTTTGTGAGGCAATAATAAGAATGCCACTTGTTCTCAGACACTATGCAGGCTAGAAGATAATTGAATGACATCTTTAAAGTATTCTAAAACCAAAAAGAAGGCATAGTCAAAGAAAATAGTCTTCCAAAATGAAGGCAAAGTGAAGATATATACAGATAAAAGCTGAGAGAATTTATCACTCAAAGACCAACATTACAAGATAATTTAAATGAAGTCCTTTAGGCTGAAGGAACATAATCCTGATGATAAACTATAGGAGAACATTACAAAACAAAGCAAAAACAAACAAACAAAGGAAAACCACCAGGAAATCAGAAAACAATATCACTCGTAAACATAGACATAAAAATATTTTTTAAATATATTCATAAATCAAATCCATTAATTTATAAAAAGGATATGACATTGTGCTAACTAGGGTTTATTCTAGTAATACAAGATTGGTTTGATATTAAAAAACTACCCACTTTAACAAATATAAAAGGAAAAAATCGTATCATTTCCATAGATGCAAAAAACAAGTTTAACACAATTCAGTACCAATTAATGACTTTCTAGAAACTCCCAGCAAACTACAGAGAGCAGTTTTCTCAATCCATTCAAAGGAATCTTCAAACAAACAAGGCCCCAAAACTATGAAAATTTTTCATATCTAACTGCAAAAGGATAAACACTTTCTTTCCAATGTTAGAAACAAGGACAGGATGGCCACTCTTACCATTTATATTTAGTGTGATACTCTTCATGATGTGAGATACTCTTCATGATGTGAGTGCAGAGCTCTTTCTTCCTGAAGTACTTCGTCTGGCCTGCTGCCCCAGGTAGATCCCTCTCTGCTGAAACGTTAGCCAGTGTGCATTCAGAACACCAATACCCAGCTCGTACTTCAGAACAATGAGACTTTGGGGGACTGTATGTACTGTACCACCTCTCTGTTTTCGAGTTGTCACCAATGGAGTCTATGTTGTATCTACACTACATAGTGCTCCTCGTGTATATCTGTGATCCCTTTGCATGGGTACTGAATATACCTTGGAATTTATCCATTCATGTTTCTTCCATACATGCTCTAAATAATACTTATGAAAAGTTGTTGCATCATTATTTTTAGTAATAGCATAACATTGAAAACAGTTAATTACCCAAGAATAGAATAGTGGTGAAATAAATCACAGACATCTAGAAAATAGATGCCCTAAGAGTTATAAAAAAAAAAAGAATTAAGAAATTCATTCTGCAGTAACATGTAATTATCTCCAAGATACAATGTTAAGTGAAAAGGCAATGCAGAGAAAATGTGTATAATAAAAGAAAGTAAGATAGATGATAGATAGATAGATAGAGAGATATGCATTTACTTGTATAGATATAAATATCTCTGTGAAGATACACAAAAAATCTTTAATATTAATTCTGGAGAAGGGAACTTGTTGGCAAGGTAACAAGAATGAAAGGGAAATGTTTACCATAATAGTCTTCTCTTCCTTTTGAATGTTGAACCATCTTATTGTATCAATCCAATACTAAATCAAGTTGATCCCAAACTAAATCAAATTGGAATTTTAAAAATTTAGAAAAAACTCCCTTCTCTAAATCAAAGTATTATGTGATGCTATTCCTAGCACACGAGGTGTCTCCTGCTATGATGCATAGGACAGGTTGAGATGTGGTAATGGGATCAGAATCTAGGCAAGGAGATAAAACAGTGAGAAATATCGTGGGAATGAATATTATCTTCCAAGTTCCATGACACTGTTAAGGTAATCCTCAGTGTCTATGAGCCAAACTGAGGTCTCTGACATGAAAGGCTGTGCCAGATAAGCACGTAGGATTCCCCTTCACCCCCTACCCTCTTCTTCATTGCCACTACAATCCCATCTTCCAGCGTGATACTACTGCCATGTAAACACAGCTGTCTCTCACCCCTCCCCCCTTGACCTCATTTCATTCGATGCTTCAGAATCTCAACTAATGCATTCAAAGCTAGCAAAGAAGATAAAGTCAGATTTGGAAGGAGATGGATAATAGAAGGGAGAGAAGAGAGTTTCCGTGATCAAATCTGGAAATCTAAGCTCCCCAAATTATAACATAATTTATATGAGAAAATTGATTTCCATTTTTGACACAACCAGCGTATATCTAAAACACTTTGGAGATAAATTTATGGATTTGGTATTACACGCAATGGCAGCAAAGGCAAAATAAACAAATGTGGCCACATCAAACTAAAAAGCTTCTACACAGCAAAGGAATCCATCAACAAAATGAAAAGGCAACCTATGGGATGGGAGAAAATATGTGTAAACCACATATCTAATGAGGGTTTAATATCTGAAATACATAAGGAACTCCTGTCACTCAATAGCACTGTGGAAAACAGTATGGAAGTTTCTCAAGAAATTAAAAATAGGAGCACCATATGATCCAGCAATCCCACTTCTGGTATTTACCCAAAGGAAAAGAAATTGCTATCTAAAAGAGATATCTGCACTCCCACGTTCATTGCACCATTTTATGTATATATAAAAAAAGAATATTCAGTTTTTTTTTTTCAACGTTTATTTATTTTTGGGACAGAGAGAGACAGAGCATGAACGGGGGAGGGGCAGAGAGAGAGGGAGACACAGAATCGGAAACAGGCTCCAGGCTCTGAGCCATCAGGCCAGAGCCCGACGCGGGGCTCAAACTCACGGACCGCGAGATCGTGACCTGGCTGAAGTCGGACGCTTAACCGACTGCGCCACCCAGGCGCCCCTATTCAGTTTTAATAAAGAAGGAAATCTTGCTATTTGTGACAACATGGGTGACCTTGGAGGGCATTATGCTGAATGAAATAAGCCAGACAGAGAAAGCCAAATACTGCATGGAATCTCTTATATGGAATCTAAAGAGGAAGGAAGGAAGGAAGGAAGGAAGGAAGGAAGGAAGGAAGGAAGTGAAGGAAGGAAGGAAGAAGTGAGTGAGTAAGAGTGGTGGGTGCCTAGGGCTGGAGGGTAGGGGTCAGGGGAATGGGGAGGAGTTGGTAAAGGGTACAACTTTCAGTTGTAAGATAAGTACTTCTGAGGATCTAATATATAGCACCATGACTATAGTTGATAAGACTGTATTATATAATTGAAATTTGCTAAGAGAGTAGATCTTTTTTTTCCCAATGTTTTATTTATTTTTAAGATAGAGAGAGACAGAGCATGAGTGGGGATGGGGCAGAGAGAGAGGGAGACACAGAATCTGAAGCAGGCTCCAGGCTCTGAGCTGTCAGCACAGAGCCCAACACAGGGCTCAAACTCATAAACTGTGAGATCATGACCTGAGCCGAAGTCAGGCGCTCAACTGACTGAGCCACCCAGGTGCCCCTAAAGAGTAGGTCTTAAGCATTCTCACCCAAAAAAACAAAACAAAAGTAACTATGTGAGATAATGGATATGTTAATTAGCTTGAATATGGGAATTCTTTCATAATGTATATGTATATCAAATTATTATGTTGTACACTTTGAACATATTCCAATTTTTATTTGTCAGTTATACCTCTAATAAAGCTGGTGGGGGTTGGGCAACATTTGGAAAGATAGCCTGTTTGTAAATTAGGTTTTTATCTCTATGTTTATACTCCCATACAGAGACATAAAAGACTGAAGGTTGTAACACCAAATAAAAGTCAGGGTTGATATTTAGACCCAATTAGTAAGGTTGCATGCATTTTCTTCTTAAAAAATAAAGCTTATATTGACTCACTTATGCATAGATAATGGTAGTTGGTTTATGGAGATCTTGGCAGCAGCAAAAGATATAATAGCACAGGTCTCAAGGGCCAGCAGACAATTCTGAAGAGCGTCACGTTGGCAACTTTAAGTCACTTTCTTCCCTCATATATCACCGACACAAAAATATGTGAAACAGATGGCACTGTGTGGCTATTTATAGTTTGTGTTGAAACTTGTTAAAGACAGTTTGGATCATGATTAAGAAATCTTATCACCCCTCAACTGAAACATAGCACAGAGTTTTTCTTAGAAGGTGTTAGAAAGACAGCTGATGATTATAGTCAATGTTTCTTCTTTCTACAGATAAAAAATCTAAAATCACCAATGGCCTTGTGGATGCAAGGAAATATACACAGAAAGTCAAATACAGAAGTATTTGTATCTACAGAATAAGCAGACATACCTTGGGTCCTTGATACATGATAGATTAGATAGATGATAGATAGGTAGGTAGATGATAGATAGATAGATAGATAGATAGATAGATAGATAGATAGGCAGGTGGGTAGGGGGGTAGATGAATATAGGTACATATTCTATTTCATTGTATCTTCTTTGTGAATTAAGGGACTAGTCATTATAGCAGAGCAACAACTGTTTCCTGTTCTTGCCCTTCTGGGCACTTTGTACATTTATGCTTCTTTGCTTCTTTGTGTTTGGATGAGGCTATGACCACATCTGGCCAATGAGTTGTTGACAGATGTACGATGTGATAGCTGTGGGCTGTGTGACAATGCCAGACCTCAAAAAAAAATTTTTTTTCCTTTCAGTTCTTGAGTGACCACAATAAGCAAAGCCATTACCAACCTGTGATGGACATGTGGGAGAAAACAGTAAAGCTGTGTTACTTTGGGGTTCTGCTATTTTTCAGGTTGTTTTATAACTAAAGTTTCATCTAGCCTATCCTGACTGATTCAGGTCATGCTGAAGTCGGTACGCAATATAAAGCAGCCGCTGATGACTTACCAATGGAAATGGAGAGAAAGAAAAAGCCTATTCTTAGAGGAAGCGTTCCTTTCTGTACATGAAGGAAGACAAAGACCAAACACTACAACAGCAAACAACCGATACTCCGAGGCAAATACCTGCAATGCAACAGCTGCCCTATAACTCTCTTAGTTCTCTTGGCTGCCAAAACAGAAACTACTAGAACTTGTTTGAGCACAGGTGACTAAGGAGTCATTAGTATCTCTTAAGCAAAGGACAAGGTAGAGGAAAAAAAGAAGTAGACGTTAGAAGAAATACAAGAAAATTAGAGAATGAGTTTAGGAGTTTGATTGGGATTTCCACAAGAAAGGAAAAAGATATTAAACTAGAAATGAAATAATTCAAGTTCATTTTCTAGAAATGAAAGAAATAACTTTTCATAAATGAAAGAAATTCAGAATCCTCTGCATAAAGATTGAAAACCTGCCAAGCATACCATACTAAAATTTCAGAATACTGGGAACACTGAGAAGATCCTAAAAGGTCCAAGAGAAAAGGGATAGAATGAGGCGTTGGGTGGGGGATGGGGGGAGAAAAAAGAAGGAGGAGGAAGAAGAAGAGAGAGAAAGAAAAAGAAGGAAGGAAGGGAGGGAAGAAAGGAAGAAGTAAAGGGAGGAAGGAAGGGAGGGAGGGCGGGCTGGGAGGAGTGAGGGAAAACAGATTTCTGATAAAGCAACAAGAATCAGAACACTGTGTTAGAATAACATTAAGTGCTGTATAAAATAGACCCCAAATATAAAATGACTCAAATATATGAATTTATTTCTCAGTAGCTCCTCCATATTTCATAATTCGGGAACTAAGGCTTTTCATTATATTGGGAGTTTCTGTTCTCTAGAACCCATTCTCCTCTGAATCCAGCAGGCAAAATAGGAAAGAAAGTGTGTAGGAAGCATACCCTTTTCTTAAAAGACTTCTTCAGAAAAGAAAACACATTGTGTGTACCGATATTGCATTACTACCAGGACCATCATAACTACAAGAAATGCTGGGGTGTAGCGTAGCTGCACAAGGCATAAGGGCGACAGAATTTTTGGTGACCAGCTGGCAGTATAGAGGGAGCAGTAGGGCTCATGAGGCCACTAGCATTAAAAAGCCTGGTTCCCTTCTGGATCTAAGGAAATGAAATGATGCTTCTGTGCATCATTTTTGCAGATATTACTATACTATGATTCTTAACCTTGGTAAAGGCATGCTTTAAATATTCATTTGTTCCAGCCTCTAAATCTCTATATGTTAAATGGAAGATGATCCAGGTATTAGGAAAGAGTAGAACATGCGCATAATAAAAGAGTTGGTGAGTCCAAGAGACTCAGAGGAAGAATCTAGAAGGGGGAGAAGGGTGGGGGAGGAAGACGCTACACAGAGTGACTAAAATAACCAGAATTCTGCTTGGCCGAAGTCTGAAGGCTGTGCTTCTCAAAGCAAACAGAGGGAGCCTTGTGCCCACAGAGAACACGAGAGAGTAGCATGATAGCTTGATTGAGGTTACAAGCAGGGTTAAATTGAAGGGGAAAAAAAAAAGACTCAAGAAAAGTCCGACAAGAAAAACCCATGTTCAGGAGGACTGAAATTAGAAACCCAGTTAGAACCGCTGGAACCTAAGAATGGCCTGAGTCAGACCAGGGGATTCAGCAGCCCACTTTTCTTTTGCCATCATTGACCTCAAACATGTGCGTTCCTTGCCTTTTCTGGTTTTATTACACTTTTTAAAATGTGCAGCAACAAAATGTACAAAAAAATAGAAACCAAGTTTCATAAGAACATAAACAGTGGTTTTATAGAGAAATGGAATAATGGTTCCAGTTTGTTTCCAAAAGCATTTGCTTTATCTCAAAGGGGCTGAGAAATAGAGAAGGAGGATGTTAACCAGTACAGACAGTGAGCTTTGGTGGCAGAAGCTATCAGAGAGAAAGCTAAAGGCAGAGGATCTTGCAAGGAATCAAAGGACCAAGGTCTACAACCAACCATTTGAGATGCACTAATAAGCAGATCACTTTCTTGAGCCTACTATGTGCTGGACACTATGAAGTGGACTTTTCATGGACTTTTTCATACCTTCCCTCCCCACCCCAATAACTTCATCCCATTTCACAGATTTGAAAACTGAGCTACAGAATAGCTAGCGCAGTAAGTGGCATGCAAGTTCCAACTCACTCTGTCTTATTTCACTGTCTACTTGGATTAGCTGCATTAGATTGGTAACCAAAATGGGTGCCGAGGATTAAAAATCAAGTGTCTTTATGAGAATCACAGAGGATGACATGATCTGTTATGTGCATTTCAAAAATCAGTCTGGCTGTTGTGCTGAGATGTAAGTGGGGGAAATGGTACAGGTGGAGAGAACCTTGGGAAACTATCGAGTAGCCTTGGAGAGAGAATGGGGGATGGTAAGCAGAGGTCAGATGGGGACCTCATTGAAATGACTTGCTAATGCATTGGTGAAGGAAAGAAAGTAATCAAGAATGAGTCCCCTGTTTCTGTGTTGAGAGACTGAGTGGAAGCTAGTGCTGTTTAATATGTTGGGGAAGGCTGAGGGGATAACAAGTTGTTGTTGTTGTTGTTAATGTTTTTAATGTATATTTACTTTTGAGAGAGAGGGACAGAGTGTGAGTGGGGGAGGGTAGAGAGGGGGAGACACAGAATCTGAAGCAGGTTGCAGGCTCCGAGTTGTCCACACAGAGCCCACCAACACAGGGCTTGAACCCATGAACCATGAGATCATAACCTGAGCTGAAGTCAGACGCTCAACCAACTAAGCCACCCAGGTGCCCCGAAAACAAGTTGTTTTGATGGGAAAGAGGGTCAAGAGTTGTATTTGACCTATTAAGTTTTGAACACATTAAACACTTATACTTTTTTTGTTTGTTTGTTTGTTTGTTCGTTTTTAGAGAGGGGGGATAGGGGCAGAGAGAAAGAGGGAGAGAGAATCTTAAGCAGGCTCCATCCACACTCAGCACAGAGCCCAATGCGGGGCTTGATCCCATGATCCAGGGATCATGACCTGAGCCAAAATTAAGAGTTGATGCTCAACTGACTGAACAACCCAGGCGTCTCCATACTAGACATTTTTAATCCTCACAAAAGTTTTCAAAATAGATATTATTATCATCCCATTTTACAAGCAAGAGAGTTGGATGTCCAGGGGTGTATTAAATTCCATTATCCTAAGTAGTGAAGCTAGAATTCCTTCTCAGGTCTTTTTGAAGGTCATGAAACTTGAAGAGTTCCAGAAGTTTCCCACTGCCCCTCTAAAATGTATCCAGTAAATTTCTGGATCTTTGAGGGCAGAGACTACTCAATTTCAGTCTCCCACATCAGTCAGCATCAGTCCTAGAAAAGCAATAATTTCAGAATGCTCAGGGTCTTAAACATATGTAAGCATTATTTGAAAGTGAAAACGCTTTCCCATCCCAAGAAGGATGAGAAATATATTCTTGGGAATATCCTTCCTTCAGTATCCTGACTAAGGAGGTGAACTTGGGAGGTGGGAGGACTGCCTCCCATGTATATATAAGTACTTGAGAACTGCTTTATTATCGTACCTTCTGCTTCCAAGGAAAACCTAAACTGCTCTGTTAGTAAACAAAATAAAAGAACCAAAACAGAAAGGCAGACTTTACAAACACAGAAGTTACAGAATAAAAGCCTGCTTAATAATCTCCACATCATCTTTTGGAATTCCTTTTGACTATAGCCATCTTAAAAGCTGTGGTCTTATTAATAATTTAAATGACTGTAACAAAAAGTATGGCTTAAGTAAATGTCACATTTTTAAACACGCATTTGTGTATTACTAAAAGCCTTTATGAGTCAGATAATAACCTTTCTGAATCTAATAGCTAGAATCTCCCTATTCATTCATTAGTCCTGTGATTTATACCTAAGGCCTGAGTTTCCACTGTACTTGGAGAGCTTCCCTCTGTATTAATTGGGGTGTGTGTGTGTGTGTGTGTGTGTGTGTGTGTGTGTATAACCAGAATAACCCTTTAGTTCTCTTAAACTTTCTAATAGTTGGTATTTTGTTCCACAGACATAACCATATTTCTAAGAATATATTTACGATTTCAGTTGATCCAGTCTGCTCTCTAAGACTATTAAACTGAATATAGAGCTTTGATCTTTTACAGTATTCTACATGAATGAACTTTGCATGAAGCAAATGATTCTTTTTTTTTTTTTGATCTTTATTTTTGACAGAGAGAGAGAGACAGAGTATGAGCGGGGGAGGGGCAGAGAGACAGAAGCACAGAATCCAAAGCAGGCTCCAGGCTCTGAGCTGTCAGCACAGAGCCCGATGAAAGGCTGAAACCCCCAAACCTTGTGATCGTGACCAGAACCGAAGTTGGACACTTAACTGACTGAGTCACCCAGGCACCCCTAAGAGCAAAATGATTCTTGAATAACAATGACTGTAGGAGAGGTGAAGCGCATATGACGAAAGTCCCCCATAAACGTTCCTTTGGCTCTGTGAGACATGTTTTACTCAGTATTAGTCTTTTTCTCCTTAAAACAATTGTCATCCATCAGTGAAAGATAAAAATCAGAGTTCTTGGCTTTGTTGTAGAAATGAATAAATACAAATTTGGGCTAATTAAGACCTGTGAATCAATAATATACCTCAAAAAACTAGAAACATCTATGAACTTCAACTGAAGATTTAAGATAATAAATGTGAGAGTTGTTACCTATAACATGTTTGGCATATAAAAAATAATGCTTGGGTAGTAGAAACTGTTACACATTCCCAACTGAATGACACTACTTAATTATGCACTGGAAAACCAAGAAGAATTTGAATCAGTATTGGGGCTCCTGGGTGGCTCAGTAGGTTAAGCATCTGACCTCGGCTCAGGTCATGATCCCATGGTTCGTGGGTTCAAGCCCCGTATCCAGCTGTATGCTGACAGCTCAGAGCCTGGAGCCTGCTTCGGATTCTGTGTCTCCCTCTCTCTCTGCCCCTCTCCTGCTTATGCTCTGTCTGTCTGTCTCTCTCTCAAAAATAAATGGATATTAAAAAAATTTTTTTGGGGGCGCCTGGGTGGCGCAGTCGGTTAAGCGTCCGACTTCAGCCAGGTCACGATCTCGCGGTCCGTGAGTTCGAGCCCCGCATCAGGCTCTGGGCTGATGGCTCGGAGCCTGGAGCCTGTTTCCGATTCTGTGTCTCCCTCTCTCTCTGCCCCTCCCCCGTTCATGCTCTGTCTCTCTCTGTCCCAAAAATAAATTAAAAAAAAAAACGTTGAAAAAAAAATTTTTTTTAAAGAATTTGTATCAGTATCTTTTTTTCAGGAAAGTATAAAGCAGAAAATGAATCAGTGCACTATTACACTGGTCTGGAGACACGGCTATTTCATGCTCAACATATGATGACCCTTCTACGTGCACCTAAATGTAGCAACAACTTTCAACTGTTGCCCAAGACTTCACTAAGACCTGGCTCCTGAGTTACCAGAAAACATTTTGTAGAGTCACCAATATAAGAGAAAATGATAGTGTGCTTACTATTTCCTTTGCCTGAGTTCTTTCCTTCAGACATTTGCGTTTCTGTGTTCAATGTCACCTTACAGATAGGCTCTCAGGGACAATACTGTAGAAAACAGAATCCCATTCCCCACTCAGAACTCTGTATCTTGCAGCTCTACTTTTCTTCTCAGCTTTTGTGATCACTAGACATATGTTGAATTTATTTATGAGCATTGAGACTTTTTGTTCGCTGTCTGGTGCTTAACAAATAGGTGAGGCTCAATAAATATCTGTTAAGCAAATGAATAAATCTTTCTATGCATTTAAATATGTATACCTGTTACATATGATACATAAGGTGGTCTTCATTCTGCCCAAGGTGAGGAGCCATCAATGACTGTGCAAAGGCTGAAACCTTAAGAAGCAATCTTAATAATGGATGAGAATTTTTTTTTATTTTTCTGGAATCTTTCAAATTTTTTGTTAAAGTATTAAAAAATTATCTTACTGTCAGCTCTAGATGTATAGGTAACATCAACAACACAGGGAAACTTACATATATATAATGTTTATTTTAATTTTGAGAGAGAGGGTGAGCGAGAGAGGGACAGAGAGAGAGCAGGGGCAGGGAAGGGCAGACAGAAGAGCCAAAGAAGGCTCCCAGCTAACAGCAGTGAGCCTGATACGGGGCTCAAACTCATGAACCAGGAGATCATGATCATCAGAGAGGCCAGAACTGGGCACTCAACCCACTGAGCCACCCAGGCACCCCTAAAACTAATACTTATTTAGCACGCTGTAATTTAAAGCATCAGAAACACTGAAAACCAAACTGTTTTCTTTCTTTGTAAAAATATGAATCAAGAGTAGTTTGAACATTACTGGCCTTCATCTCGTCATATAACATGGAGCGAGCATCTATTACACCTTGGTGAACTGTCATAACTCCTCTCTAAGTTAGGATCAACTGAACTAACATTTTATTCATTGTGATTTTCACATCGTGAAATGCCTCTGATAATTCTTTTAATGTGATTGTCGTTGTTGTTGTTGTTTTGTCTTGTTTTTTTGCCAGTGTCACTTCTGGGACCTCTTCGTTTTCGTTTCCCTTTGCAGTCCTCCCTCATTTATGTTCATGTATAAGGTCACCTTCGCTAAATTCTTCTGGCCCCAAATCTAGAGCCCCTGGAACCAATGCAACTTCACCATTTCCTCAGGAGGATCTTTTAACTGCATTTACATGTGATTTGAATCCTGCCCGGTTATTTGCACAACATGGTAAATGTTTCTGTCGTACTGCACAGATACTGCCTGCTTTTACCTCCTGCTTATAATACTTAGATGTTTTCAGTTGCATGCTTTATGACACATTTCTCCCCAAACTCAGTTAAAGTTACATGATCTCTGGTTATAGTATCAACAGTGTGTCCTGAAGTCCATATACAAAAATGGGCTTTCGAAGTTAAAACACCCTCATGGCCCATTGGCTGGATTAATGAAGTTGTGTTTGGTGGTAAAAAGCAAATTTTCACATTTTCCAGTCCCCAAGAGAAACAGAATGACAGTCATCGTGCTTTAAAAGTTAAACTACTTGGCCTACATCATCTCTTTACAGCTGGGAAACCAGGAGTCAACACAATTATACACTTTCCTTTCTGTGCGTGGGCTGAGTAACATCTGTGTGGTCACCAGTTACCGATAGCCTTTGGAAAAGGTGATGTGAAGGTCATCGATCATGATTGGCATTTCCTATTTATGTAACGATTTGCGGGCCAGGGAGCTAGCAGCAAAGTTTATACTTTATGCAATTGCTCAGTAAATATACTGTGAACACTGAAATTTAAACTGTGTCGTTGAGGGAAGTCAGTTGTGTTGTTTCACTAAGGTAACTGAAATTCATGCATGTTGGAACTGTGCAAAGTGAGGAATTCATATACTTCGTATATATAGATATGAAAGCATGTGTTTCTGGAACCCAAATTTGTATTGTCCTGAAAGAGAAAAGCAACTTAAGAAAGTGTAGAGCAAAGAATATAAACCTAGCCAAGTGATAACAGAGAGAAAGAGCTAGAAAGAAGAGAGTAAAGGAGAAAGTCACGTCTTGTCTCCCTAAGAAGCAGGAATTTGCTTAGACTGCATTCTTCAGCTAATTCAAGGAATTTATGGACACAGGAACCAGGAAGGATAGACTGAGTCATCCTGTCCCAGCATCAGGAGACTGTCTGGAAGAACATTCGGCTTGATTTCAGTTTGAACGGACTTTGTCTCCAGAGACTGCTTTCAGGCAAATATCCAGCAGGCATCAGGTAACGGAGCCAGGGGGACTTCAAGCCCCAGAGCTCCTACCGCCCAGGGAGTAATCAGTACACCGGCCATGCCTTGATGCTATGAAATAGGAAATCCACACTGAGAGCGAAAACAAGGGCCTGAGGAGGTGACACTGTTTTCTCAGGGAAAGGAGAAACATACCTTATTTTCCTTTCAAAGGTGGAACACTGGCTCCTGAGCGCCACTCCACCTGGCCAGACAAGCCTAGTCTCACTCCACCAGCATCTTTCCTTATCAGCACAGCTTTCCCGCCTCATTTCAGGCATTGAGTCTCACAGACTCTTACCTTCCCCCCCCCTCACATCTGCCAGCTAGAAGCCTTGGCCAACCCCATCCTCCCCGGGCTGTGTTACTGTCTTTGCTTTCCCAGTTGGTAAGGAAAAATTTAACCTCCTAGTCATTTCCTAGATCCAGCTCTAGAAAGCTGTGAGAAATCATTTCTTTCCCTTTCCCTAAAGAGAACAATGTTCATCACCCAAGTTCCCCCTCCAGGGTTGCTTTCCATCCCCAAGCTATCAGATGTCTCCACATATCTCCACTGATTTCGTATTTGGAATCTTTCATTACAAACTATAAAATGGTGAAGGTTATAAAACTATAAAATGTATTTAGTTTTTGTCCCAGAGAATGGAGTCAGTTATTCTCATTTACCTTTCTTATCTTACCTTATCTTCTTACCTTATCTTCATGCAATGGAATACTACAGGTAATGCCCATAGACCCCTGGGTGGGCTGCAGTCAATTGACTTCTACAATGAAAGATGCAATACTCAAGTAAGCAAAATGTACTTGACCTTTACTTAACCATGTGACCTCATGTGACCAGGTGACCTTGAGCAATTTATTTAGGCTCTAAATGCTTTGGTTTTATCATTTGCAAAATGGGAATACTAACAAAGCCTACCTCATAGAAATGTAATAAATGAGTTACTATGTACAAAGCTCTGAAATAATGTCTAGCCTATAGTGTGTGCTCCATATGTTAGATTTATGGTTTTTGGCAAAATATGTCAGTTAATCCTAACAACACTACAATGTGGGCGCTATCGTCATCTGTTTTAAAGAGGAAAAAACTGAAGCACAGAGGGTTTAAATAAGTTTTCCAAAGTCACAGTGTAAGTAAGCGTTCACCTCTATGAACTCATGCAGTCTGACTTCAGAACTCATTTTCTTAATCTCAGTGTTACGCTGCCTCTTGAGAGAATTGGTTTTGAGAAGACAGGGCTCATAATAGAATATATATTATATGGAAATATACTTGGGGCATATAACTCAACTGCAGGTCAGGTACTTATTAAAAACATTTCCAGCAGATCCACACTCTCTTCAGACTAATGAGGGGACTAGGCCATTATCGTAATTATTCTTTTCAGAATTGAGGTCTCTGTAAAGGAAGCAGTGCAGTTTTATAGAAAGAGTATTCCCTTTAAAGTCTGACCCAGCTCTAGATCTACAGGCAAGTGATATAAATTCTCTGACTCTGTCTGATCGTCTGTAAAATGTTAATGTCAGTGCCAACGTCATGGCATTGTCCTGTGTATTAAATGAAAATATATGGAAAGCAGTTAGCACAGTCTCGTGCACACGGTGGATACCAAAATTATTAATTGTTTCCTCCTCTAAAAATTACATATTGGAGTTTTTCCGGTGATAAAAAGAGTAATGCCCTCCACAATAATGTTGTTCTCATAGGGAAGGGAGCCCACGCCACCCTTTCATACACACAGTCAGTCGCCAAGTGTGAGGCTCAACCTAGGAACAGATCCTTCTATCTTCTGCTTCCCGGTGGGGGAGCCTTCATCCTGAAGTGGCCGCTGTGGGAGGCAGAGTACAGGCAGAAGACTGTCTTCCTTTCTCTTTTATCCAAGGAGCAGAAGTGAGAGTCTTGTTGAAACCTTGCCTTTCCCTCCCTCCTTAAACACTTGACATTTTCAGTATCTTTCCTCCTTTTAATGTCATTTTGATACCATCATTTCATTATCGGGTTTCCCTTACAAGAGTACTTAGATTTCAGTCCTGGAGAATTACAGTACAATAGCTATTTCCTTTGTAAGCATTGCCAGGTAAAAAGACATAAAACTGGAGTTGGGAGGACCAGAAGTGAGAAAAAATGAGCAATTCTATGAACTATAAACTTGACACCAAATATTACGTCTACCTTCCTGATGATGGATCTGAGTGACCCCATGTAGCCAGGACCAGGTGTATCTATCTATACACATGTATATACACACACACACACACACACACACACTTAAGCACATACACATGTATACATACATGTGTGTGTACACATAGGAATTTGTTATAAAGATTTGATCTTACTCAGCTGGGTAAACTGGCTAGCAGTCTTTGGAAGGCTGTTCTCTTCACATCTGAAGCCGGGGCTTGAAGTGCATAAGCAGACAGTTAGGAAGGATGGGTGAATGCAAAGTGGATGAAAGCGAGGACAACCTGGAATCCGAACGCACGAGCTAGAGCCCATGAGGACAGACTGAAACCTAAATATGTTCACGCTGCCTTTGACCTTGGTAACGTGGATATCCTACAGAAACCAGGTTCTTCCTCGCAGAACTAAACACACACACCTTATCTCAGGCAGTGGAGAAGCTGGAGAAAGGTCCAGGACACCGTGGAGCAGTTACGGGCCCAGCCACCACCATACTCCAACAAGGTGAGCCAGCAGGTAGGAGACAAGGTGTGTGTGCCCTCCAAAATGGTAGCCACCTCACTTCCACCCTCGGAATCTTCTGCAAGAATTTCTTTTGGGTCAGTGTAACCAGAAACATACAGAAAAGGGAATTCTGGTAAATGTAGTTTGGCTTGGCCAAGTCGATACAGTACTAACCTATTATATATACATATATATATATATGCTTGAAATATATACTTATGTGTGTATATATACGTGTGTGTGTATATATATATATATATGCTTGAAATATATACTTATGAGTGTGTATATGTATATATATATATATATATCCCCAAATTTAGCATCTTAAACAAGAAGCATCTCTTACCTTGAAAAGCATCTGAGGTCAGGAATCCAGGAATAGCTTAGCTAGGTGGTTCTGCCTCAGTGTCTCTCACAAGGCTGCACTTAGCTGTGGCTGAAGTCGTCTGAAGGCTTGACTGGGTTGAGGGTCTACTTTTCCCAGCTCCGTCATGTAGCTGTTAGCCAGAGGCCCGAGTTCTTTACCGTGTAGACTTTTCCACAGGGCGGCTTACAACACACCCGCAGGCTGTCATGTCTTAACCGAGTCTCGGACCCGACACACTAGCACTTCTGCCGTATTTTATTGGTCACACCGTCCATCCCCAGTACTGTGTAGGAGGGAACTACACAGGATGTGAATACTGGAAGATAGAAATCATTAGGAAACATCTTTTTTTTTAAATGTTTATTTATTTATTTCTGAGAGACAGAGAGCAGCGGAGGGGCAGAGTGAGAGATAGAGAAAGAATCCCAAGCAGACTGTGTGTCAACACAGAGCCCAACACAGGGCTCAAACCCACCATCTGCGAGATCGTGACCTGAGTCAAAATCAAGAGTCAGCTGCTCAGCTGACTGAGTCACCCAGGTGCCCCTAGGGAACATATTAAAGGCTGCCTGCCACAATGTCACATCTGCATGGTTCTGTAACACCGCTAAAAAAAAAAAAAAAAAAAAAAAAAAAAAAAATGCCTTCAGGGTGGCTCAGTCGGTTAAGCATCTAACTTGATTTCGGATCAGGTCATGATCTCAAGGATTGTGAGTTCGAGCCCTGAATTGGGTTCTGCCCTGGCAGTGCAGAGCCTGCTTGGAATTGTTTTTGTCTCTCTCTCTCTCTCTCTCTCTCTCTGTACCTTCCCTGCTTGTGCTCTCTCTCTCAAATAAGTAAATAAACATTAAAAAAAAAAAAGTGCCTTCAATTTCAGGGTAGAAAATTGGTTCTCTTCTGATTAAGGAGTGGTATCCTCTATTCATTTTATCTATGAACTCCATCCACTTCTCTGGAAACAACGCCTTTAATACTAATGTTCTTCTTTTGTATTGGCTTCTCTTTTACAGTACATTTTTACAAACATTGTCACATTTGAGCCTCAGACAGATAGTAAGAGGACAAAGCTGGGGTTCAAATTCAAGTCATTCTGTTTCCAAGGTGAACGTTAATTTTACATGTCCACAGCTAACTTTACAATATTTGCCTTGTCAAAATAGCCATTCTGTATTATTAATATTACTGAAAGGTTCATAACCAACTGACATAGTTTAGAAAAGCTTCTCCTTCTCTCCCATTACAAGTAATTTTTTTTAGCCTGACTAGATATATTCAGTACTATGTTCCTACTTGCCATTTTAAAATCTAATTACATGCTTTATGCTAGTTTGTATTTTTGTATCTGTGAAGTATATGGGGCATAACTTTCTCAACTACAAAACATCTTGCTTAAATATAGTTGCATACATTTTAATGTTTTCATCGTTTTTTTTTTTTTTAAGCTAGTGAGTCTCCTTACGTAAATTATTTCTTGGATGTAAATTTGACAACTTAAAGTGACAAACTACTTTCCCAATTATAGCTGGTAGTATTTAGCTACTCAGTATCTTTTTGTTACGGATACAACCTATGTAGCTACAAAGTGGCTTCTCTGAACCACAGAACCATGGTTGGATTTCCAGATTTTAGCCTCTTTCCTTATTTGGTGAATTGACCCAGTAATTCAATGGGAAGTGAAAAAGGAATCCTAACAGCCTGCCTTCCTCTCACCTCTGAGCAGTATGCGCCTTCTCATCTGGCTCCTGCTTCTTCCTTATAATTCTCTATAGCCCAATTTACCCCTAAATAAAGATATTTCCATGTCTTGAAGGCACAGAGGAGTCCCCAAAGCGTTTTTTCCTTTGCCAAAACGGCATCCTCCTTTCCTAGTCCAGAGAGAAAATATATTAATACTCTAGCATTTTGAGTAACAATGTCTCTGTTCCATCTCCAGTCCTGCCTCCACCCTGCTACTGATGCACTTTGCACCTGAGCCATCAGGATGGAACATAGTTTCATCTCTCTCCAGCATTTTCCTGTTTACTTTTCTACCATTATCCCACTGAATATGCTCCTTAAGCAACTGGTTAACTCCTTACAGGACTCACAAAGTTGTGTGTTCTTGAAGCAATCTACCAATCCTTCTAGAAGTTTCTGGGTAAATAGGGTAGAATGATCTCACTTTATGGTTTTAGTGTTTCATAAAAAATATATTTGTAAGTGGCCACTTATATTTTGTGGGTTTATCTTAAGGTACGTTCTTACCTAGCACTTTGTTTAAGTTACTTTAATTCCTCCTACTGTGTTATGCTGTGATTTATCTACTGATGGAACTCTTCTTTCGCCAAGTCACTTTCCCTGCATTTTTATTTCCAGAGTGCAGCAAAGGGTCTGGCAGATAGTAATCATTTACTCAGCGATGACTGGAATAAATGTGCTCTTCAATGACCAAAGTCTTCTGCCAGGTTTTATGTAATATCTGTCCCCCTTGTCATCCTGGGGTGGTAGTCTCTGAATCAAGGGGGTTGTTGACCCCATCCCGTCATCTCCACGTAGCTCTACCCTCCTACACCCCAATGAGAAACAAACACTGAGACAATCTTAAGGGAAAAGGATTTGCGCAGAAATGCCATCTGGAGGTCCTCGTGATATCCCCGCCCTAATGTGAAACGTTTGTCAGGGTTCCTAGTTGCAATCAACAGATAATGGCTAGGGCTGATTGAGCAAAAAGAGAGTTTATTCAAAGCATATTCAACGGTCTTAAAATTGCTGGGAAGGCTGGCGAACCAGACTTCAGGCTAATTCTCAGGAAGAAAGCCCAAAACCTCACAACAGAATTGGCCTGATGGAAAAACCTGCTGTCACTGCTGCTTTCCTTCCCACTGAGTACTAGAGAAAACTTGGCAGTGCTCCCCTTCATGCTACTGCTGTGCCAGGAACTCTGCCTGAAACCCTCTGGGAAACTGCCCCTGCCACCACCAAGGCTCAAAGTTTAATGCATCTGTTGCCACACGCCCAAGCCAAAATGGAAGCTCCTGTCAAGGCCAATACCATGCTGTTGCTTCTTGACTGACCCCCAGTGCCTGCACTTTATCCACTGGCTGTACCGGGAATTTAAATTAGGACACATGAAGAAGCAGGGCCCACTATAAGAATTGTGTAGGAATTTACTCAAAGCCTTAAAAATGTTTCAAAGGAGATGGTTCAATGTTAAAATTACAGCTACACTATCAGAGACCAATTCAGACTTGCTGCTATGACTTATTAACATTTTCTTTTCAACACTCAGGTTTGAAACATTAGTTTCCCTAAATCTAGGTGAGAGTTTTACTCCAACACCCAGGAGGATGAACACTGGCCAAAACAGCCCATCTAATTTCTCTTTGTAGAATCATGAGACTAGATTATGACAGGAACTATGACTTTATGTCCCAACTGATAACCAACTTCAGATGACCTGTTTATGGTACCTGTTCATGAATCATTTGGTTGAAATCAATTAAATGTGACATGATGGAGATGCTAAAGGAAGGATATACTATTCATCTTAGGGCAAATATTATTTGTATTTCTTAAATTGGAAAGGATTCAGGACACAGGTTATAATTTCCTTCGTTATTTTTTCAATAGAATGATAGGATGTATTTTGACAATATCAATTTAGATGTGCCACATTAAAAAAAATTTCAGAAGTGAAAAGTAGCCAGGATCATACTGATGGAAAATGTCTAATTCACGGTCATCTTTCAACGCCTTATCCTTACAGCCATATTCTATAACTTCAAAAATTATTCGTGAAAATTTTGAGAACCTGGTGTCATAATTTTTGCTTTAAATTTCAATGAGTTTTCTTTTAATTCCATTTCAACCACATGTTTATATGGCCAAAATCAACTCATTGTTTTCCCACAAAAGTATTCCACTTCTGAGATCTGAAACTCACCAATCCCTTCTCGGACGATGCCATTTCCCCCCTCTCTTCTTTGATATCTCCTGAACCCCATCTCACTGCGACTTCCAGACCCCACATATCTCCCTATTATCCTATTGTATATCATCTTTTTATAACTTGCCTTGCCATCCAGCTGGGCCAAAATCCCATAGTCCCATCATAAATCTTTACCGTTAGGTGGTCTTCACATTTCTCTGTCTCAGCTTCCAAACCAAAGCTGCCACACTTTGCTGAAGACAGTAATAAAATCATACTGATGGGATTATTAAATGTGTGCTCTCTGTGGGTGACTGCCCTAGTGTATGTCTATCATTTCTTGTTGAAGTCCTAATTCTCAAAAATGGTTCAAAGAAATACCTTCTCTCCTTAAACTACCCCCTATCTCTTACCTTTGGCAGGTGTTTTTTGTTTTGTTTTTTTTTTTCCTTTTACTCAATTGAACAATCACCTCCAACAAACCCATGCTGCCTGCCCAGGAATAAAATGCTGCACATATTGGTAAAGTCTATAGCATGAGTATGTGAGATTTTAGTGTACTGTCCCCAAGGCCGCAACTCTGGTTTAGGCTCATATTCAAAGGCAGATTTACATGAAGCAAATGCATTAAGCTTTGAGGCCCTTCCTTTATACCATTCCCAAGACCCTGGAAGGGATCTGTGTTCATTTTCTATTACAATGTAATAAATTGCTTCACAATTTAGGAGCTTAAAACAACATACATTTGATCTCACATTTTCTTTGGTTCAGGAATCAAGGCACAGCTTAGCTGGATCCTGTCATCAGGCTTCAATCAAGGAGTTGACCAGAGCTAGGATCTCATCTAAAGGCTCAACGAGGAAAGGATTGATGTCCAAATTTATGTGGTAGTTGACAGATTGTCAGTTCCTCAAAGGCTGTTGGACTGCTTCAGTTTCTAACTGGCTATTGGCCAGAAAACACTCAGTTTCTTGCCACATGGACCTCCCTAGTACCATGCTTTATAAAAGCCAGCAAGGGAGTATGCTAGCAAGATGGCGATGACTGTCTTATGTAACTTAATCCCATTACCTTTGTCACATTCTATTGGTTAAAAGCAAATCTCCAGGCCAGCCTAACTCAAGGAGAAGAGATTACACAGGATTATTAATTCCAGGAGACAGGGACCACTGGAGCCATATTAGAGCATGCCTAGAGTCACAGGGCTCTACGAATTTGTTCAGTAGGTCATATATTTTCATAAAATTGGAAAAAAATAAGATATACTAACTACAGTTGGTTAAGACTAAATCTGTTTCCACCTCAACAGGCCTTCCATCTCATGTCCCCCAGCAACACCCACACCCCTTTGTCAAGCAGCATGGAAATGATCACAGGAATTTTGTATAGAGACAAGAGGTAATTGAGTTGGAGATTATTTGTGGTGAGTTTAGTGTGGTCTGTTAGTGGTTCATACTCACTTCCTTGGGCAGCTAACTTATTGCTAGTTTCTCAGGCATAGGAACAGTTTCAAGGAATATGCCAATTACTTACTATGCTGACTCAGTCAGCCTTGCCATACAAAGCAGAGGTCGTATCTCAATATGAAGGTATTCTCAGGTGTTCAACACTGTCACAGTTAGGAAATGAATTACGAGATTTGAAAGGTATAGAGCCTGCAGCTTGTGTGTGGGAAATTCAATCATTGGTGTTCAGTACAAGTGGAGGATTCAGTTCTCATCAATGTCTAGTCAAAACAAGTTCTGCCTTGTCAAGAATATATTCAACGATGTAACATATATAATTATAAATGTACCATTTATTTTGTTTTCTTTTCTGACAGCTAATGTGTGAAGTAGAATTATTAGATGTCCTGTGTGTAAAACAACAGCACATACATCTCTGGACAAAGTTTCGTATATTCCATCATATCGGAATCCATGTTAGTGTGACATTACCAATAGCAAATTGTAAAATTAGAAGAGAATTTTCTAAATTATCAATGATTTCTTTAAAGCTGTGGTGAATCATACCGCAGGACAGAAAATTATCTTTCCATTCTCCCTATAGACTCATGACTTTTTTCCTTTAAATTAATATTTGATACTTGGTTTTGTATTACTTTTCTTAAACTGTCTAATTGTGTAGGCATCAGGCCCCACAAAAACTAGATCTCCCTCATTTCTGACCACCATTGTCCTACACTCGCACACGCAACTTCCTAAATGACCCATTGCCATCCCAAAGTCTTCCCAAGGAAACACTCCAATCACGTCACTGCCCTGCTGAAAAGTCTTTACTCTCTTCCCATCACGGAAGTCATCTAAACTCTTCAATTTGGCAAGGTAGGGTCCCAGTCTAATGTTTAGTTGTATTGTCAACAGCTCCTTGGTTTGGTTTTGTTTTCCTGCAATATAGATACTTGTTACCACAAAAACATCACTTGGGTGCCTTCTCTCCCTATTTCCCCTTTTCTCCCATTTTTATTTTTCACGGTCTTGTTCATTCATTAAGACCTACCTCACACACTTCCTTTCTGAACTGCCTCTGCTCTCAGAATGTGACAGTCTTTACCCCCTTCTGTGTGTCTATTAGTGTTTTAATCTGTGGGGAATAGGTTTAGGAATTCCCTGAACTTGCACCATGGGTTAACTAACAAGGCGTAAAGAATTAGAAAGCCACAGGATGAACACACCCAAGTTTGGGTAAACAAGATTAGGTAAATGGGGCAAAGTCCCTCAGTATAGGATCAAGGCATAGGAATAGGAACTTTCAGGATGAAAACATCCAAGATTAGGTAAACAAGATTAGGTAAATAAGATTAGGTAAATAAGATTAGGTAAACAGGGCAAAGGCCCCAGTATAGGACAAAAGTATAGGAATAGGAAATCTCAGGATGAAAACGTCCAAGATGGGTTAAACAAGATTAGGTATTCAGGGTGAAAACAACCCCCCCAACTTAGAAAGCTGCTTTCACAGGAGGGAAGGACCAAAATAGGTAAACAGGTAAATAGGACTTTAGACGCAGCAGGGTGAAGTTGCTCAGAGAGGAGCTAATTAGCAAAAGAAAGGTACCTTGATGACCCTGAGGTGCATGCTCTGTCTTTCTTGTCCCCTAAGCCAATTCAGGTAAACAGACTTGGCACCTCATGTATGCTGTAAACAACCTTCCACCCAGCACCAGAATTTTGTTTTGTGTTGGTCTGAACCCCTAACACTGCATATCTTCAAAACCCCTTTTCCCCATGCCCATGAGTTAATGTTCACAGTTTCATTGTCTTTTTGTGCACACCCATCATGCTTGTGAGCCTTCTGATCCTAATAAAAATGGAGCAAGGACCTTACTCGGGGCTCTTGTCTCCTCCTGGACATTAGCTTCACTTGCATTTTCAGTCCCATGTCCCACTCTCTTGCTGGACAAGAGGGAACTTCAGACCCAGAGTCTATGACATTAGTCTACTCTCAACGGACTTATGTTTTATCATTGCATATTGTATCTCCTGATTTTTGTAAATCCTAAATTCTTTGAGAAAAAATGTTACTTTTTTTCATCATTTGTAACCTTTCTAGTGCCTCATAAGCTATATTTGCAGAACAATAAATATTATTAGCTATGAATGATTGGATGAACAAATAATGACTCATTTAACAAATGAACCTGTTCAAACCTGAGAAATGCTATCTCATCCATTCATTCATAACAAACAAATATTTATTGAAGCCATGCTATGACCCAATACCTTTGCATTTCTGAGATTCTAAAAACATGAAAAAACAACAACAATAAAAATGCAATCCTTGCCCAGAAGGAGGTAACATTCTAGTGAGGCAGACAAACATTGATCAAAAAATCCCACAAGTTAATATAAAATTTCATTTTCAATGGGGTTTATGCAATAAAGCTAACTGGGACTATGGAATTGTACATGTCAGATTTCAACCAGTCAGGACAGTTTCACATATATTTCCCATAATGAACAAGAAGATTACAGTTCTTCTGTTTATTTTTAAATTACCTTCTCTAAGGAAATAGCTACATTGCATGGTATTTCATTTAACCACTTTCATACTGTTTAATTCCTTAACTAATAATTAATTTGATCTTGCAAATTTTACAAGATTAGAGCAATAGTTTGTCCCTTGTTTCCGAAAATTGGCCCGTTCTTGGTGCTGCTATCTGAGGGCTTGAATGAAACTGAGAAGCCCCAAGGGCAGGCTCAGTCTTTTCTTTGGGTACAATACTCCTTTTGTCAGAGACCCTGGCTACTGGTGGCTGAGCTTATTGTCTGGGATGCTCTTGCTTAGTCTGTCAGCCACTGGCCAGTGCCTTAGCTTGCATGAATCTGCCTTATCCTGCAGCCTATATTACAAATTGTCTGCTGCTGGGATTCCCACATTAGAGTGTTATGGGTTCAGTTCTTTCCCCCTAAGATAAAAGTGTTGGAGTCCTAACCTCCAATATGTCAGAATTAGCTTTATTTAGAGATAGAGACATTTATTTATAGAGGTAATCAGGTTAAAATGAGGTAATTAGGGTGACTCTTCACTTAATATTACTGGTGTTCTTATAAAGGGACATTTGGACACAGAAACAGAGCAGTACAGAGGAAAAATATGTGGAGACGCAGAGAGAATGCCATCTACAAGCAAGGAGTGCCTGAGGCTTCCAGAAACTCTGAAGTAGACACAGTCCTCATAAAGAACAGACCCTGCAGATGTCTGATCTTGAACTTCTAACCTCCAGAACTGAGACAATACATATCTGTTGTAAGCCACTTAGTTTGTGGTACTTTGTTGAAGCAGCTTTAGCAAACTAAAAGGTTGTATTTCCATAGAAAAAAAGTTATGCCAAACTAATGTCTTCTGGATATTTATTCTCTAGAGTTTTTATCTCTCTGTGATTATTTACATTTAGGCCTAAATGCAAATTCAGAAATAGTCCCTAGAGTCAAAATTGTATATGGACACTAAAAAAAAAAATAACAACTGAAAGCTCTCTTGATACGAACACTTCTTTTCTGGAACTGTCTTCAACATCCCCAGGCCAACTTGGTGGGGGCTTCCTCCTCAGTATGCTGCTACCTCTGGCAGTATTAAGAGGGAGCTTAGCCATGACACCCTACGGGGTGCAATGAATGACAGCAAAAATGCTCCCGAGCAAGCAATCAGAGGGGAGCACAGGGAGCACAATGTCGTTTTGCAGTAAAGTCCCTTGATGCTCAGGCTGCTACCATATTAACTTTAGAAATGGAAGAGACCATTGTATGTGCTGGCTCAGTGTGAAAGGTATTTTACAATTCATCCAAATGGCTGTTCCCTGTGAAGGAGTGGCTGCAAACTTCTGTTCCTTTCATAATAGGACAGCGGGAGGGTGCTTTCCCATCTGGGCTTAAAAGGGGGACAGAGAGTCACTAAATATATTCACCAAATAAGAGTAATTGTTATTTTTATTTAACCTATTTGGGTAAAAATGAATTTCTGTAGGTTAATAATTCCTTTCAAGAAATATCTTTTGAGTACCTACAATGTATCAAATGTTGGGAGTGCACAGGTGGGCAAAAATAGGCACAATGCCATTCAATGGGAGCCAGCAGACTATTAAAGAAAATAGATAATCTTCTGTGTATGTGATCTCTCTCTGCCTCTTTTATAAAAAGATGTTTGTGATGGCATTTAGGGCTCACCTGGGTAGTGAAGGATAATCTCCCAATCCCACGACCCTTAATTTAATCACAAAGTCTCTGCCGTATGCAGTGGGTTAAACAATGTCCTAGAAAAATTCTTGTCCACCTGAAAACTCAGAATGTGACTTTATTTGGAAATAGGATTTTTGCAGATACAATTAAGCAAAGGATTGAGATGAGAGCATACTGGATTAGGGTGGGCCCTAAATCTAATGAAAGTGTGCTTGTGAGAGACAGAAAAAGACAGAGTCACAGGGAAGCAGGCCACATGAAGATGGAGACAGGGATTGGAGTGATGTCACGAGCCAAGGAACAGAAGGATCCACCGAAAACTGGAAGAGGCAAGGAAGGATTATCTCCCAGAGCCTTCTGAGAGAGCACAGCCCTGCCAGTGACTTGATTGCCAACTTCCGGCTTCCAGAACTGTGACAGAATGAATTTCTGTTGTGGAAGCCACCAAGTTTATGGTAATTTCTTGAGCAGCCCTAGGAAACAAATACACCATATAAGATAATAAGCAGAGGACCCAGGAATTAGGATATGGACATTTTGGGAGGCCACTATTCAGCCTGCCACACCTATTTCACTGTCAAATGGGCAAGTGCCCTCAAGCAGGCCCTGCTTGGTGCAAGCAGCTCTCCTAGCCTTTTATCACACTTGATGAGACAAAGAGGCAATCACAAATCTGATAGTGTGCTATGATCAAATAAGCAACTCCGGAGTACAATAAGTCAACGGACCTCCCTCCCCAACGTACTCAGGAGGTGACAAGTAAAGGGAAGGAAAAGATTTGAGCAATACATGAGCGCACATTTTTAAATGATAAATGAAATACACCAGGAGACACGTACAGGAGAGGACATACATCAGATGTTATTTCTGTGATTCAAACAGTAAGACTCAAAGAAACTTACAAAGAAAAGAAATTTTGACTTGAGGCAAGCAGTGGAAGTTTAATGAAAGAAACAAGACTTGAAGTGGGTCTTCCCTCCTCGCTGCCAGGAGACAGGAAACCATTCTGCCATCACTCAGCAGACTTGAACCAGAGCACCCCACTCTCTGAGCCTTACGATTTGCTAACCTTAGAGTTTCCAACCCTTGCCCCTGTGTTTCCTCAATCGGTCCACAAATCTCGTCTTCCCTTTCTTAACCTATCACCTGACCCGTTCTATTACTATGGCTCCAATCCCACCCATTTCATTATTTCTTTCCATCCCCTTGCCTACTTGGTCTTTCACCACACGGCTCCTGAAACCTCCCACTCAGGAATTAGTCTACACATCTCCTCTCGCCTCCTCTACCTTGTAGGAAAATCACGAACTAGGACAGATTGAAATAGTTCCAAATTCCACGCTCAGCTGGGCCCTCGGTGCTGCTCGCTGTCTTTAAGAGTCTCCTGGTTACAGGAGACTAATGTTTACAGTAGCCAACATCACCACACTCTCAAACACCTATCCTAGCACTGTGAACGTCTGCTCTCCTCGGATGATTTTGCCTCCTACTTCAGAGAGAGAACCGAGGCTAAATTCCTTCCTCTTCCTGCTTCTTCCATTAGTTTTCATCCATTCTTTTCCGAACATACACTTTCTCCTTCACAACAGTTTCAGTAGAAAATGTGCTAAGTCAAGATGAGCACCTCCGCCTGTTCTTCTCAGACAGCTCTGTTAATCTCTGCTGATGGCTCAGACTGAAGGGAGGAACACTGAGAAGCTGTTCAGATACTCCGTGCCCGGGAGTGGGGTTTGTTGACAGTCACCTTCACTACAAGGAGTCCTCTGGTGTCAGATTCTTTTTTCTTGGGCTGGTCAAGTTAAAGAAGGATCTCTTAGCTACTGCCTGGAATGGAGAAGCCTTGCTGCCACTAGCCGAGAATCAGTAGGGGAAGAGAGCTGGGAATCCCAGCATCCAGGATGGACACTTCATTCAGTCTCCCTGTGTTCAGCGTGGTATCCTTGTCCCGAACTCTACCTCTCTCTGATTTACTCTCTCCAGAGAATCAGTCCACCAGCTGCGTATGACTGAGGGGCATATTTGGGGAACTCACTGCTTCTGAGACTTCACTTTCAGCCAACACTCTTCTTTTCAGCCCTTGCCCCACTTCTGGAGCAATGAGGGGCTACTGTGGCCAGTCAGTCCCTCAGCTGTCCCCTCTGCTGACTTGACATTCAGTTTTCTCGGATCTGCTAAGTCACTTACCACTGACCACTGACTACTTTCCAACTTCCCAAATTTTGTTCCTGTCATCTCCTCTCACATAAATTATTTGCTCTTGGGGTTTTATGTGCTCTTGAAAAAATCTGTTTACACTCATTAGCAGAGTCTCAAGGATGAAGGGAGGCAAACATATGCTCTCTAAATACATTTCTGTCCTGCAGTCAGAACATACGGATTAATATTTCATTCCCGACCCAGGTAGTATATTTTTAAAAAAATTTTAATGTTTATTTCTTTTTGAGAGAGAGAGGCAGACAGAACATGAGCAGGGGAGGGGCTGAAAGAGAAGGAGAAGAGGGAGACACAGAGGCCAAAGCAGGCTCCAGGCTCTGAGCTGTCAGCACAGAGCCTAACACGGGGCTCGAACTAACCAGCCATGAGATCATGACCTGAGCCGAAGTCAGACACTTCACCGACTGAGCCACCCAGGCACCCCCTGACCCTGGTGGTATATTAAGGAGCATTCTGCCATATTTAACTATTTTTATCCATTTTGTCTTCAGCTTTACGGTCAACCTTTCCCCAGTCCTGTATACACAGATTAATTACACTGTATCATGTCCAGAAAGTTCAAAGTATAAACTATGAAATGATGAGGTATATTACAGGAAAAGTTTTCTCCTTGGGAAAGGATTAAATCTTGCAATTGTTCTTTCCAGGCATTCCCAGGGGCCACTCCCAAGGCTCCCTTCTCTGTGTTCTTATCCTACCTTCCAGGCTTGAGTTTGCTAAACTCCACATTTGATTATGCTGCAGCCCTGTCTGCAGATTACAGCTGACCAGCCTATTTCACTAATGGATACTCTTGGGATGTTTCTGATCAGCCATCTTCCTAAGAGTCCCGAAGTCTTCATGCATTTTTTATTTTGACTATTTCTAATGAAAATTATATCTTTTCCTGCTTTGGGAAATTGGAACATTTCAAGCAATTTTTTTTTTTCCCCTGGGAAGCTCAAGGTCATCGTTACAAGCATCAGTTAAAGTACAGTTGATGCTTGAACAAGAATGGTTTGAATGCAGATTTTTGACCGCACAGGGGCTGGGTGCCTCTAACCACCTCGTTGTTCAAGGGGCAAGTATATTCTGCTCTTGGGATAGCTACAGTTGCCCTGCCAGACAGACATGGTCTCTCCTCTGTGCCCAACACTGCATCTTACCCTTATTACTCTTTGTCATTACCACCCTTCTGAGATTATAATTCCTTTTTTTTTTTTTTTTTTTTTAATTTGTCCATCTTTGTTGACTTTGAACTCCCTGGAGGCAGGAGGCAGGAAGGGAGAGACCATCCCTTTTTCATATGAGCATTCCCCACTCCTAGCTTAGTACCTTTGTTTAGTAAATGCTTGACAACTGTGTATTAAATGAATGAATGGGACTGTAAATTATATTAAACAAAGAGCCAAATAAATAATGATAGTATTCACATAACCGTGACCATGTAAATTTAGTTCAAGTAAGTACACGAATAAGTTTTCCTGTATGGAAAACATTTGTGTTTTTTTTTTCCTGAAGTTAACAATTGTCCTTTTTTATTCCATTTGCTTAAATTATCTATTTACGTATTACTAAATATTCTTAAGGGATGCTTTACAAAGTCTATAATCCATCAGATAATATGTCCGTTGCATTTTACCCCCAAACCTGTCTCCGGCTCAATTCAGGACCGTGGATCTTCTAGCTCCACAGCAAAGCCGTCACCTTGCTTCCTGCTCCTTACCTTTTCTGTGCCGAGTATCCTGTCGCCTGCATCCCACATCTTTTTCTTTCCTTTCCTTTCCTTTTTTTTTTTTTTTTGTCTTTTTTAAAAATTTTGCTCTCTGTTGAAAGAGCACCTGTCTCTATATTATTTTAAGAAAGGGGCAGAAGTTGGGGCACCTGAATGGCTCAGTCAGTTAAGCGTCAGACTTCAGCTCTGGTCACGATCTCGTGGTTCATGGGTTCGAGTCCTGCTTTGGGCTCTGTGCTGACAGATCAGAGCCTGTAGCTTGCTTTGGATTCTGTGTCTCTCTCTGCCCTCCCCCCCCCCACCGACCTTTTTCTGTCTCTCTCTCTCAAAATAATAATAATAATAAAACATTTTAAAAAAATTTTTAAAAGGGGGGCAGAAGTGTATTTAATGTGACCTTTAACTGCATGAAAATGCCTTCATTTTACCTTCATGTTTGATTGACAGTTGGCCTGGCAAAAAGTTTCTAAGCCCAATATTATTTGTCAGAATGTTGAAGGAATTGCCCCACTGTCATCTAGCTTGCAGAGGGTCTAATGTCATTCCATTTCTTCATCTTTTGTGTACAACCTATTTTTTCCCCCCTTTGGAAGCTTTCGACATACATGCTTTGCCCAAGCATGCTGAAATTTTACAATTATTTTCTTTATTATGGTTCTTTTCAAGTTTACCATGCGAGGCTTTCAGTGGACACTTTCCATATGAAAATACATGTATTTTATTAAGTGCTGGGGAACTTCCTTGTACATATTTGTTGATAGTTGTTGATAGTTTGCTCATCTCCCTTTGCTTTTTTCCCTTCCTTCCTTTGATGTCGGTTGGTCAGATATCGCATCTTTTGCATTGTTTCCTTCATTTGCATATATTTTCTTCCATCCATTACTATTCTTCTACTTCCTATGTAATTTTCTAAAAGGTACCCTTCACTCTTAAATGTTAATTGAAATTTCTATTGTATTCTCTTAATTTTAATATCTAACGACTCAGTTTTCCGATGTTCTTCTCTTATGCCTTCTTATTGTCTTTCTGTGATGTAATATCACATGTTACGTCTCTGAGGCTCTATGTTACAGGGGGTTTTTTTGTTTTTGTTTTTTGTTTTTTGTTTTTTGAAGTTGTCTTTTACATTCTAGAGTGGCTGTTATATTCCTTTATTTATCTATCACCTGTTTTCTGTGTTTGGTCTCTTTTATACTGGAGGCTTCCCTGAAATGTTTAACTCTTGGCCATCCATTGGTGTCAAATATAAAGCAGTTAAAATAACTGAAAATTCTGTGTACAAGGGCAGAGCCGGCACAGGGTGGACCTCTCTGAGGCGTAATCAGTAGTGAGCGGGGTCTTCCATTGGGTGACTCCATAGTGTTAGCAAAGGAAGGCATTTCTCCTCGGGGTGTCAGTCCTGTCCTGCCTGGGAGAATTATGCCTGAATCCTGGAGTTCCGGGAGAGGGGGGGGGGGACGGAGGGAACTAGGGGCTTTCAATTCCATTCGCTGACATTCACTGTATTCCCTATTTTTAGGCTGCTCTGTTTGCCTGAATGAGTAGAGTTTCAGTTTCAATTTCCCCAACCTCCTTCTCCTTCAGTGGGGGGAGGGTAGAGGCAAGGTGGTTGCCTGGCCCCGTGACCGGCAGAGGGGCCCCACTCTGCCTCCAGCTTCTCCTCTCTGGGTCCTCCCCTATGCTTGGTGCCCCGAATCCTGGGGTGTTCCAGGTCTTGCGTCCTGCTGACACACTCCTGTGTGACCAGTAAGTGACCGCCAACTTTTCTCATCTCAGTCAGCAGCCATTCCCCTCCTTTTGTCTTCTAACCAGGACCGAACATCTCTTGTCCCACGTTCACTTCTCCTCTAGTCTCCTCTTTTGCTCTTTGTGCCCTCATCCTCTCCTCTTCACTTCCTGTCATTTTAGAAGAGATTGAGCTAAAAGGAATATTAACAGACAGGAACTGAACTAAAAACTCTTGGGGCGCCTGGGTGGCACAGTCGGTTGGGCGTCCGACTTCAGCCAGGTCACGATCTCGCGGTCCGGGAGTTCGAGCCCCGCGTCGGGCTCTGGGCTGATGGCTCGGAGCCTGGAGCCTGTTTCCGATTCTGTGTCTCCCTCTCTCTCTGCCCCTCCCCCGTTCATGCTCTGTCTCTCTCTGTCCCAAAATAAATAAACGTTGAAAAAAAATTAAAAAACAAAAAAAACTCTTTAACACTGAGCTTTCTCTACTGGCTTGGATTCTACATTATTTAGAAATGATGTACCTCAGTAAGGTTGTGGCTGTGAGATCATTCTCCACTGCATCAAAGCACCACAAACACTTCCGTGGCCTTTCAGACACCAGAGGTCACCTCTCGAGGTAATAAAGTATGTCCTACTGGAAAGCTCAAGTGTGTCTAAATTTCCTAGTCAAGAGTTTCTAGATCTTTAAAGAAAAGCTTTGAGAAATGAGTACTTACCAAGTGTTAATGGTGTGCATGTCACTAACAGAGGTCTCTAATTTAGCCCTCATAGAAACTTTTGAGATTGGTTCTGCTGTGTACCCATGACTATTTTTATAGGTGAGAAACCCCAAATCAGAGGTTAAAAGAAATTTCTTAGTATTCTACACAGCCAGTAAATAGTAGGGTGAGGGCCCATTTCAGAATTGACTTCTAAATCCATATTCTCTCACAAATTAATTCATGTGGTGCCTCAGTTTGAGGTTGAAACATCTGCCAAAATTCATAGGCTTCATCAGCATTCAAGTGATAGATTATGTTCAGTTATGATCTCTTCTGAAGTTGTCCTAGAAGTCATGGCTTACAAACTTTTTTTTAGGTATTATATGTATCTCTAAAATTATGCATTCACATTGGAAAGTCAAAAGCACATTTCAAAAAACACACAAGCCAGTTAAACTCATTTTTCCTATTGAAATATTTTACTTTTCAAAGTAGTTTTGGACTAAAGTTAAGAACACTTCCTTTCTTTTCTCTTTTCTCTTTCTTTCCTTTTCTCTCTCTCTCTCTCTCTTTTTTAGCTAAGATTCCCATCTATTAAAACTACCTAAATGAAAAAAAATCAACCAGTCAATCTACTTGAATATGGAACCTTGGCATATGTGGAAGACAATGGCATTTACCCACTTTGAGCAAAGGGATTTTTTAAATTCATTTTGTTTCGTTTGTTTTGTATCTTCTTATTTATTTATTTATTTATTTTATTTTTTTGTATCTTCTTTTTAAAAAGAAGAATGGTAAAAAGAGCTTTGGCATTTAAGGGCCAGATAGTCTGGGTTCATTGGATTTTCAGCTTTGACACTTAGTAGCTGTGTGAATTTAAACAAATTTCTTAAGTCTGCTCTATCTCCATATTCCAAGTTGGTGGTAATTATAACTAACTTGCAAGTTTGTTAACAGGGTTAAAAAAGACAATGCCTTAAAAGACCTAGTAGAGTGTGTCCTTAGCCCCTTATCTCAGCCAGATTTGTTTGTTGCAAAAAAAAAAAAAAAGTCAGATTCAAGCTAGTTCAAGTAAAAGAAATTATTGTGGAGGCATGTGTAAATAGAAATTTCACTAAAGACACATTAGAATGAAGGCAACTTGCAAAACAAGCTTTGCCTGCTTTCCTGTGTACAATGCGTGGGCTCTGCCTGCAATGTTACCTCTGTGTCCCTCTGGACTCCTGTTCATTCTCCTCTCCCTCTACTAACCTGCTTCCTCTACTGATTTGTCATTCTGCTCTTTAAAACTGCTGCTTGCACGTAGATTGGACTTAACCACACTCCCAACTCTTTTATTTATTTATTTATTTATTTATTTATTTATTTATTTATGAGAGAGACAGAGAGACAGAGGGACAGAGAGTGAACATATGAGTGGGAGAGAGGGGCAGAGGGAGAGAGGAAAAGAATCGTAAGCAGGCTCCGTGCTCAATGCAGAGCCTGATGCAGCGCTCAATCCCATGACCCTGGGACTGTGACCTGAACCTAAATCAAGAGTTGTGCACTCAACTAACTGAGCCACCTGGATGCTCCCCAGCTTTTTCTTAGGATATTTCCCAATGTATCCTTTTGTTTCTGCCTATACTAATAATCCATTGACAGATTACTTCTGTTTTAGTTTAGAGTTTCAAGAGTGATTATCTTTAAAAGAAAAAAAAAACTGTTTGATTGATATTCAGAGTTTACACTAATTCAAAGGGATACATGCACCCCTCTACAATAGCCAAATTATGGAAACAGACCAGTGTCCATGGAACATATAAAGAATATATAAAGAAGATGTGGAATGTTACTCAGCCATAAAAAAAGAATGACGTCTTGCCTTTTGCAGTAACATTGATGCAGTAGAGGGTATTATGCTCTGAGAAATAAATCAGAGAAAAAAATACCAAATGATTTCAATCATATATGGAATTTAAGAAACAAAACTAATGAGCAAAGGGAAAAAGAGAAGTCAAGAAACAAACTCTTAATTATAGAGAGCAAACTGATGGGAGGTGGGTGGGGGATGGGTGAAATAGGTGATGAGGATTAAGGCGTGCACTTGTCATGATGAGCACTGGGTGATGAATGGAAGTGTTGAATCACTATATTGTACCCCTGAAACTAATACAGCACTGTGTGTTAACCAACTGGAGTTAAAATAAAAACTTAAAATTTTTTTCATTTGATTTATATTCAGGGTTTACGTTACCGTAACTAGGTAAATGCCATTCATGCAATAATGTTTACATTTTCTTTTTTATACCATTTTCATTTTCCGGAAGTTAATAGATACAATTTTTGTTTACTTACTCTTTTATGTACCTATCACTCATTGAGCTCCACACTTTCTAGCAGAGACAGAAAGTCCCCAGTTTAATTAAACAAATTAAACAGATCACACAATCTCTTGCTTATTCTTCTGGAAACTTACGGCCCCTTTATGTTGGCTTTGCTGGGATTGGAGGTGGGGTGGTTGCCTAGCTGGTCCACCAGGAAGGATTTGAGAGTTTAATTGTTGCTTATACAGATTTTCAATCTTCCTTTATTCAGTCCCCTTATGTGCCCTGAACTGCAAGGGTACATTTGTGGGGCTCTCGTGTGGAATTTCCTGTTTCCCCTCAGCTCCCCCTTCATGCTCATCAACTACCCCCCCACCACACGCTGTTAGGTGTACTACTCTGACAGTTCCTGGGTAACCAACTTCTTTCCGTCTCCTCAAAACATTTGCTTATCCTTTGCCTTCTGTTACTTTTAGCTCATATTCTTCTGGCCCCTGTGGTTTACACTGATTTTTTTAAATGTTTTATTCTTATGTTAGCAGGGTTTCTAGAGGGAGCAAGGAAAAATGTGTACATTTAATCTACCCATGTTTAAAATAAAGTTTCCCACTTTCCAATGTGGAATAACTCACTGCTTCACAGCCCTGTCCCAAGTTCAGATGATCGCCTTTCTTTGTGTCCTCAAAGGACCCAGCAGAAACTTTCCAACGTGGGAGTAGCTTCTTTTTTAGTCTTTGGACCTTCAGCTGGAGTAGAAAGACGAGTCTTTATCTCACAACCTGTTTCAGGGATAACTAAGAAGGAGGAGACGTAGCCTCTCCCTTTAAGGCACTTACGTTCTAAGAAACATAAAATATGTTGACCTGAGGCAGTATGCTAATACAATCACATGATGGTTTTCCACTCTGCTTAAATCCAGAATGGAAGTTGAACATTTTGGAAGATACATCTCAGATCACTAAGGGACTATTGAATGTATCAATTTATATAGTTGCTAAGAATTACTTCCCTGAGTGTCTAATTTACCATCTCTAAGACTTTAGACTCTAGTTTAAATATACATATGTGCCACCATGAACTGAGCCTAAAACAATGAAAGGAAATGACTGAACATCCAGTTGGTATGTAAGTGCTTTGGCAATAGTATGTGGAGGACATTTGTTTTACTTTTCCTGCAAGTGAGACACACACACACACACACACACACACACACACACACACACACTGAGAGGGAGGGAACAAGGGATCATATGAAACTTCCCTAGGTAATAAATAAGTAGAATTACTTTGATAGTGATTACCCTGTAACTTACTTGGTTCTAACTGATACATATTTCTAAGTCCTTTCTTTGCTAGTTTTCCTTTGAGCTGGAGCTTGGAGTTGATCTCAACCTCTTATTCTCCTTTTCCCATCTGTTGTCTTCAAATGAACTCATTTTCTTGCCCTACTAAAAACACAAGAAGACCTTATTTATTCTTTATCTCTTTATGGTGATTAAAGGGAATTAACCTAGATTGCTGGGAATCATTCATCCCCTCCCTCCTCTTTCTCTCCATTTCCAAATTGCTACCAAATCCTTTTATTTCTACTATCTGATTGTATATTGAAGCCATACGCTGCTCTCCACAACTGAATTCAAACCTTCTTTCCCAGCTGGCCAACGACTAGCCCCTCTTAAGTGGTCTCCCTGACCCTAGACTCTGCTTTAGCCCCCACACTGCCAAGGTTTTCTTCCTGAAACACAGGTGTGATCATGGATTTCCTTGGTTTCAGATATTTAAAAAGCTTTCCATGCCCTATGAAATCAATCCCAAATTCCATAGACAAGAATTCTAAGAGCTTTCTAATTTGACTATACTTTTCTAACTTTCCATCAGGTTGTTTCTTCCATGTAGCCTCTGACCCCAGTCACATTACTTGACCTTTAATGCGTCCGTGCCTAGCACTTGGCTGTTCTCTCTGCCTTGAACACAGTTTCCTGTCTTGTCTGCCACATAAAATCATGTAGCCCCATCTCAGATACTACATTTCAAGACATCCCTTCCCTTACTAATCAATTTAGCGTCTATGGTCTCATGGTTCTTTGCTTACCCTTGTATTTTGCAACATCTCACATTGTACAGTAATCTTCTGCTTGTAAGTCTTTTCCTCCAATAGACCACGGGAAAAAATATTTTACTTATTTTTGCATCCCTAGCATCTAGTACCTGAGACAAAGTATGCACTCACTTAATCTTGACTGAATGATTAAAGAACTTTTTGCTATAAGTGTTTTTGGGAGAAACGCAATTATTTTCTTTGCAGCAGGAAGTATCTCCGAAAAGAAGTTTTCACGGCTGCAAACCAAACACAATGATTTCAGGACATATGTCTGTGGTCAGAGATCTAAGAACATAGCCCTCATTCTTTGATATCTTCCAATACATTTCTTCTGAAGGAAATGATTAGGGATATCATACTCAAGCATTCTCGTAAAGTATATGAATCCACTTTGCCCAATGAGAGGATTATGAAATCTTAGTGTCCACAGGGATGTTAGTAGCAATACAACTCTTATGGGTTGAATTGTGTTCCCCCCAAAAGACATGGAGAAGTCATAACCCCCATTACCTATGGACATGACCTTATTTGGAAATAGGGTCTTTGCAGGTGCAATCACGTTAAGATGAGGTCACAATAAAGTGGAGTCTATTCAAATATGTATGGAGAGATGAGGCAGAAACACACACACAGGGAGAATGCCGTGAGGTGACAGAGGTAGAGACTGGAGTCCTGCCACCACAAGCCAAGGAAGGCCAAGGATTAGCACCCATCACCAGAACCCAGCAAGAGGCAAGGAAGGACTGTACCCAGAGTCTCAGCAGGAGTATGGCCCTGCTGACACCACTGACTGTGTACTTCAGCCTTCTGAACTGTGAGAGGATACGTTTCTGCTATTTAAACCACCAAGCAGGTGCTTGTGCCCTAAGAAGCTAATATAATGCAGGCCTTACCTGACGTCTTCAGGATCCCAGAGTTATGTTTGAATAACTCTTGAAATGGGAGACTTACTTCCTCCAAAAGGGGTGTCTTCCATAATAGTAAAGCCCAATGTGCTGGAATGTGTGAGAAGGATTTTCAGTTGACTCCCTGGGCCTTTTGCTTATTCTCAAACTGAAGATCATGACATATCTAGGTCCCATATTTTCAATAGCTTCTAATGACAGTTTACATATGGGTATTTCTACATGAAATGACCGAGAATTGAAAGCTAAGGTCTTCGCTTTTCAAGCATATGGGGCTTACCAGCTATTTTCCCTGGATTGACAAGAGACACTGGTATTTTTTTTAGTGCGACCATACTCTGATTGACTGATGGTTTCTGTTTCTAATCACATCCTTTCAGGAAAGGGAAAATTATGTGGCTTCCTTCCTCCTACCTAGGCCTGATTAATCATAAGGGAGGTAAGATTTGCCAGTTTTCTGTTTCCTTGGTTGCTCAGGCACCCAGCTGGGTGGAAGACAGGTATAGGTATCAAGAAGTACTAAACCAGATTAAAGGAATTAGAAGTCAAAGCAGCTACAATTCTAGTAAATATTATAGGATTAAGGGGAAAAGCAGGCTGCCTATAAAGTAAGTAAGCATCCCGTGGATATAAAAGAAGAGGGGAAAGCATTGCTCAAGTTTAGGATTGCCATCCTTCAAAGTGCAATGAAAGGTTTGTGTCCGTGTTTACTCTCAAATGGCCCGTGACATTGATGTAAGTTGTAATTTGAAGATCATTTCCACCTTTTTAGTTATCGGAGCTTTGGGGAAAACTGAAAACCAGGACCAGGAAGGTAAATAAATTCTACAGACCGCTGCCAACTGAGGAAAATAAATGTTATCTGTACCGGAGGGGTGAACAAAGGTAGTAGTAGATACAGGATGCTCAGATAACCACTGAAGATGTTAATCAACAGCAACTCTGAGCACGTCTGTAAACAGAAGGGCCGCGTGGATATTCTCTTCCCTCTCTGGCTTCTCCACCGGCACCATCCTCCCCACCCCCACCACAATACAAGTGATACATTTCTCAGACAATCCAGGCAATTAAAGGAAGCAAAAGCTCATTGCCAGCCTTACCCTTTATACAAAATAACAGAGAGGAAAACGGTTCATTGGTTTGTTGTGGAGTTTTGACCTAGAACACTACTTTATTGTATTCAAAGTTCCACACTTGGCTTTGATCCGTGGTGTGGTCAGCACCTGTGCCACCGTGGCCCCTGGGGGGTTGTTTTTGTGGGAGGGCCTCACTCTTCTCCTTGAAGTAGTTTCCTACTGCTCTACTGAGGTCTCTCAGGTCGCCGGGTCTTCGGTATTACGCTCACTTTGGGTTCTCTGCATAACATTCCTTCGGGATACTTTTCAATAAACTTATCTGGCTAAAGCAGAAATTAAATTTAGCATTTCTTAATTCAGGGAAAGGCTCTGTCTCTACTTGGGTTCAGCCAGGCCCGCACAGAACTGGCGGCAGGGAAGGGTTGGGCTGGTACCACCTATCACAGGGTCCCTGATTCCTACCCTGCAAAAAACGATGCCGCAGCCTCTGCCTCTGGGTCCCACAATTCAAGAGTAGAAAGATGCACGGGACACCTGGGTGGCTTAGTAGGTTAAGTGTCCAACTTTGGCTCAGGTCAAGATCTCACAGTTGGTGGGTTCAAGCCCTGCATTGGGCTCTGTGTTGACAGCTCAGAGTCTGGAGCTTGCTTCGGATTCCATGTCTTCCTCTCTCTCTGCCCCTCTCCCACTCACACTCTGTCTCTGTCTCTCAAAAACAAACATCAAAAAAGATTTTAGAAAAAATGAAAAGAGTAGAAAGATGCACACCAAATCTAAATCCAGAAAACTGGGGGACACTTAAAGGTATTCAATTTTTTCCTTCTATATCTTCCTTGACTTGGCCGTATACCT
Organism: Herpailurus yagouaroundi; assembly: GCF_014898765.1. Classification (NCBI taxonomy): domain Eukaryota; kingdom Metazoa; phylum Chordata; class Mammalia; order Carnivora; family Felidae; genus Herpailurus; species Herpailurus yagouaroundi. Next base: position 23,654,068 of record NW_024412391.1, read on the forward strand.
CTTTCATTGTGCCTACTTATTTATATCTCCTCATCTTCCTGATCAGCTGTTGTCTAGCTATCCCTCCAGACCTCTTGTAGCAACCAGGCCTTCTAGTTTACCCGGATTATGTGGGAGCAGGAGCCACTCAGATCGCACCTCCACATAGATCTCTTCCAAAGAGATACTTGCTTTTCAGTTGACCTTCTAGACTGGAGGCCAAACATTCCCAGACCTAGAGAGGTCTTACCCTACTGTTCTACAGTCATGCTGAATATTCTGCAGGGACATAAGCAAATGAGTTGCTGACAGCCCTCCATCCAGGGAGACCATGGTGTAAAGAAGATTTAAAACCAATACTAAAAGAACCTAAAAATTGGGTCTGCCTCACCTTATCATCATAAAGCAGAAATTCAATACAATACTGCAGGGGTAGGGGTATGGGGTAGGGGATTGCCGCCTGAAGCCCCACTCTTAGCAAGCCATCCTCTTGGGTCCTAATATCACCTGTAGATCCCTGTAATAAAAAGGTGTTTAATTTGATGATTTTCAGAATCCTTATTGGTGTCCATCTGTGGCACTGACTCTTCAGGCCTTCCACTGACTGTTTGTAGGTCTCTATGCCTTCCTCTGGGAAGGAGGAAGTATGCTTCTGTCCAGACACACTGTTCTCTGTCGTATCAGTCTTACTGAAAGTTGAAGTTCAAACTGGCTCAACCCTGAGGTGAACAAGGCTTCTTGCTCTTTGTTTCAAATGAGTTTGGGACCTACTTTTACCACATAAGCCACTGGCTTCAAGAATGAGTTTCATATAAAAGGAACTGCTTTATCTGGCCTGTGCCTACCAGCATACCAAATACAACTCTCTGGCCTTTCCTGCAATCTATTTCTAAACAATTTTCAGCTAAAATCCTAGTTTGGTCTCTGCTTCTTCCATAGGAATCACCTTTTATTATTTAAAAATCCTAAAGCAGAGTTTCTCTGACCTCAGTCTTTCACACACCACCTTTACACATTTCTCTGTAGCTAATTACAACTTAAATAATTACCCACTTCATTTCTAAGTGAAAAAATAATTAAATAATCATTCGCTTAGCACCCAAATCCTGGTGCTTTCTATCACTAGCACAACATAACGTACTTTGGGAAACCTGGTTTTCAATAGCCGACATTTTTCCACCAATGAAGAGGAAATGTATTCCTTCATAGTATAAGATCATTTTGTAGATAAATTATTTTTCTAGAAAAAAATCACAAATGTGTTAATTTTGCAATGATTAATGTACACTTGCTGTTGATATTCATTAATGCGTTTATGTCCACAGATAGTGAAGTCAGTGAATTAAGGAATATATTGTAAAGAATAGGAGACCAAATTAGCAACCTGTCATGGCTTGGAGCCCTTCTGATTTCTCCCTTTCCTCAATACAAAATTTCTAGAAAACTCGGACCTCTGAGGCACCTAATCGTTTGATTAAATTATTGGCCAAGCTCTTGCATGACTGAAGTGCTTTTCTCTGCTTTGCTGGTATGGTTCGGAGTAAATTCTCAATGAGCCGAAGATAAAGTTGAGTAATCTGTAGGAGGATCTATTGAGTATTATATAGAGAATGGTTCTTATCTTCTCTGTATAAGTGTGCTTCTTAATCTTCCATTTTGCTGAGTACCATTTACTAAAATGTTTATTTGTGTTTCAGGCTTTCAAGATGGCTCTCTTCCTGAGCTCCAAACGTTAGAAATAAATTTGTGTCATCTGTTTTTGTCTTCTTTATATACATACAACCTTTGAATCACAGAATGATTGTAGGAAGTTATCAGAAAGCAGTAGCTTTCAATAACTATTGCAAACAGTAGGACATTGAGTTTTTCAGGTGTTCTGTAACCTGAGCAATGATCAAACACTGAAATACCCCATTCCAATTAGTTTACTCTTCTGAATCCAAGTAACATCTTTCAAAGACCTCAGTGAGTTGAGCAGTTTTTGCGGCAAAATGACTTGATTCCCCAAATTGTATTAGGGGAATCACTCTCATGAGACAGGATAATGCAGACTTTTGGCACCAAAGCCAGAGAGAGAACAACGTTCTGAATACATTTTCATCAGAGTGAGGAGATAATATGCAGGAAGCCCTGAGTTAATATGAGTTTCTCAAGCCACAGCCTCTCAACTTTGAGAAAACAACTTTACTATACTATTTGTGTTGCTTAATTGTTTCCTTAGTACCTGAACACTGTCATGGCTAAGTCCAGAATCTGTTACATTTCATGAGAAGTAGCATAATCTTATTACTTGGAATGTAAGTCAATCTGGATATAAAAAAAATGAGAGATATTTGTGTGTAATGAGTAAAACATCCATTTGCCATTACCAAATCATAATGGTTGAAAACTAAGGGATTTTATAAAAAGACAGAACAGAATATTAAAGAATTAACTTACATTTGAGTAACTTTGACATCAGCAAATATTTATAAAGAATGAATGTAAAACATTCTGAGAAATATCATAGTTTTGTGAACTGAAAAGGAAAAGTCTTGATCAACTGATGTGATTCTAATCTTTTTAAAGGATACCATTTTCTTTTTTTAATGTTGATTTATTTATTTATTTTTAGAGAGAGAGGGAGTATGAGCAGGGGAAGGGCAGAGAGAGAGAATCCGAAGCAGGCTCTGTAGCTGACAGCGCAGAGCCTGATGCAGGGGTTCATCTCATGCCCCATGAGATCATGACCTGAGCTGAAATCAAGAGTTTGAAACTTAACCCACTGAGCCACCCAGGCACCCTATAAATTCCAGTTTTTTTTTAATTTAAAAAAAATTTTTTTTTTCAACGTTTATTTATTTTTGGGACAGACAGAGACAGAGCATGAACGGGGGAGGGGCAGAGAGAGAGGGAGACACAGAATCGGAAACAGGCTCCAGGCTCCGGGCCGTCAGCCCAGAGCCCGACGCGGGGCTCGAACTCACGGACCGCGAGATCGTGACCTGGCTGAAGTCGGACGCTTAACCGACTGCGCCACCCAGGCGCCCCCTATAAATTCCAGTTTTTAACTGATGAAAATTGTAGATTTGTCAGATGAAGTGAACAATGACTTTAGTAGAAAAACCTGGAATAGAAAGTGCCATATTACTCAGGAGATCCAGATTTCTGAGGAATTCAAAGCTGTGCGTGAAAGGGATAGGTACACTAGCAAGTGGGTTCCAGGTAAATAGGAATTCTCTGATACAACGTTGCATCCATATATCATGTTTAGAGGTAAAAATGTACCCTTTATTTATCATGTACAAATTAAAATATTTATTTTATTTTTATGTAGGAAATACATGTACCATAAAAAATTCTTATAACAAAAACAGGTAACAATGAAATGAGAACTGAATAGCAATAAAAATAAGTTAAAATCTTGGAAACAAACCAACGGACACATGAAAAGATGGTCTCAATATTACTGATCAGAGAAATAAAAATCAAAACTACAATGAGATATCACCTCACACGTGTCACAATCACTAAAGTCAACAACACAAGAAACAACAAGTGTTGGCAAAGATGTGGAAAAAGGGAACCCTTTTCCACTATTGGCGGGAAGGCCAACTGGTGCAGCCACTCTTGAAAACAATATGGAGGTTCCTCAAGAAGTAAAAACTAGAACTACCCTACCATGCAGCAATTGCACTACTAGGCACTTACCTAAAGAATACAAAAATACTAACTCAAAAGAATAGATGCACTCCAGTGTTTATAGCAACATTATTTACAATAGCCAAATTCTAGAAACAGCCCAAGTATCTATCAACTGATGGACGGCTTAGAAAAATGTGATATATATGTATATTACTACATACACATATGTGTATATTATTCAGCTATAAAAAAAAGAATGAAATCTTGCCATTTGCAACAACCTGGAGGAAACTAGAGATATTATGCTAAGTGAAATACATCAGGGAAAGACAAATACCATATGATTTCATTCATATGTGGACTTTAAGAAACAAAACAAAGGAGGAAAGGGGGGAGAAAAGAGGGAGGCAAACCAGGAAACAGACTCTTAACTACAGAGAACAAACTGATGGTTACCAGGGGGGAGGTGGGTGGGGGGATGGGTTAAATAGGTGATGGGGATTAAGAAGGGCACTTACTGTGATAAGCACAGAGTGTCGTATGGCAGTGTTGAATCGCTGTATTGTACACCCGAAACTAACATTACACTGTATGTTAACTAACTGGAATTTAAGTAAAAACTTAAAAAAACACAGTGGAATTATGGAAATGGAAAACTTGAGAGCTGGGGAAAACTGCAGAATGCAGATATCAGTGAATTAGAAGATTGCGTTGAGAAATTCACTCCTACCACAGAACGCAGAGACAAAGACGTTAAGGAACATGAAAGAGATGGATTAGAAATTAAGAAGCTCCAAAATTTGCCCGATAAGCATTATGGGAGAAGAAGAGGAAGGGGCAGAGAGGCGATATGTGAAGAGATGCCTAAGAATTTTCCTATACTGAGGAAAAGCATGAGATAGATTAAAAGTACTCTCTGAGGGGCACCTGGATGGCGTCCGACTTCAGCTCAGGTCATGATCTCATGGTCCGTGAGTTTGAGCCCCACATCGGGCTCTGTGCTGACAGCTCAGAGCCTGGACCCTGCCTCGGATTCTGGGTCTCCCTCTCTCTCTGCCCCTCCCCCGCTAGCACTGTCTCTGTCTCTCAAACACTGAATAAACGTTAAGAAAAAAATTTAAAAAAAGAAAAGTACTCTTTGAGTGTCAAGAAATACAAAGAAAACTGAATCTATGCCTAGACGTTTTCAAATGTAACTGCACATCCGTCAAGGATAAAGAGAAAATCTTAAAAGCTATTAGAGAGAAATATCATTTTCGAAGGAACATGAATTAGACGGACAGAAGATTTTTGAACACTGTAATAGATGCCAGCAGAGAATTATATAAAATAAAGGGGAAAACCCACCCCAAAATTTGTGATAGCATTTCACATTTATTCTTAAAGCATTAACTTTCAAATATATAAAACAAAAACTGAAATTAAACACCAAGAGTGAGAAATTCACTGTCATTGTGGGATATTCATTGTAGCCTTCTTTGTGGTTTTACAAACTTGGAAACAAAGAGAATGTATATCATCAGGGTGATGATTCAAAACACTGTATTCTACCCATACCATAGAATATTATTCAATCATTAAAAATATTGAGTGGAGGCATATCAGTTTCGGTTTTATTTCCACCTAAGCGAGAATATCACAATGCAGAGAGATAGATATGAAATGATGCCAGTGTGTAAAGCAAACCCCACTCCACCCATGTGTGTACATATTTGTATATGATTAAATGAGCATGAAGAAAGTCATGGACAAATACATACAAGATTATTTAATTACTAACAGTTGAGGGGGAAGGTGGGACACAGAAACTGTGGAGGGAATGGCAAACTTACTAAATTTCAATTATTACAGAAAAAAATAACTTTGATCCAGAGTACTCATCTAAAATTCCTCAAGAAAGTCAAGGAACAAAAACTAGTAGGAGGAGCCCAGCATTGGGGCACAAAGAAGATAGTTTGTTGTACCAGCATTAAGGGCACACAGGGTCTATCTGCTGCCTGCATAGACAGTCACAATTTACCAAATGTGTTAGACGGCCAAACTTTGCCACACCTTCCTGTATTGAAGGCTTATGTCTTCATTTCCTCCTGTTATAATACCTTTGTCTTTAACAATACATTTCTGATTAGAAACAATTACTTTCTGTTATGATTTGATCGAGAAACAGGAGACAGTCATTAAATGATTCCTCTTCATTTTGAACTTTTGTTTTGGGGGGGAAAAAAAAGCAAAAATAAATAAATAAAGACCACACATTTTTCCAAATCAAAATTCCATTCTCACGTATATGACAATCGAAGGTTAAACGTAGAGCCATTGAGTGTCGAGAACCCTTTTGTGGAATTTGCTCTAGAGTGAAGCAGAGCTGTGTGCCAGTAGCTGGAAATGTGGGAATTAACAAGGTTTGAACAAGTGCCGTTGTTGTTTGAGTAAGAGTGATATCAAAGCAAGGTATGATGGGGATGGGAAAAGTCTAATGGAGAAGGAAAGGGCCATGAGAAAGATAATTTCAGAAGCAACACCCCTCAGCTGCCGAGTAGAGATGGGTTCTGATGTGTCTGTGAGGACTTGGCCTCAGATCACAGTACAGGCAGTTTATCCATCATAAAGGGACATAATGGGAGGGAAAGCAGAGTGTACTCGGTAAACATCCAAGTAGTTTAGCAGGGATGTGATGTTGGAAGAGAAGTGCTTTTCTGAAAGCTTCCATTTTCTCAGTGAAATCAGAAGCAAGGCCGTCAACTAAAACTGAGGAGAGGAACATAGAGTGTTGGCAATTTAAGGTTACTTCAAGGAGAAAACCAAAACTGTAAGAAAGAAAAGGTCAGAGTGGAAAGTAATAACGCAGCCAATAAATATATATTTATAAATGAAGCTACTTCATTTGAAAAGGAAATAAAACTATATTTATTTATGATTATCAAAGGCCCATAAAAGGGAGGGAAACATAAGGCCAAAGCTGTCTACAAATTTACAACTTGGGGAGCTTCTATCTGCAAGAATAGAAGAGCGACTCCTCACTCCCTTCCTCGCTGATCTATTAACTCCTTCTGGCTTTTAAGGTGCTTTAAACACTAAACTCAGCAAAAAATGTAACCCAGATACGTAGCAGAAGTTGAACTGAACTGGTCAAGTTTCATATTGTGTATATCCTTTAATATAACATTTTCATGCCAAGAAATGTGTCATGCTTAAATGAAATGCTACACTGTCTTCTGGCTTAGCAATATTGGTCTGGGTCTCAGATGGATAGTCAGAACACAGCCTCTTCGAAGACTTCCTTTGCAAAAACGTGCTTATTTGCCATCTAGGTACTCCATGGTTTTGTTGCTGTGCCCGTATAAATTTACTTGAGAACAGAGCTAAGTAAGTATCTGGTAACCCTTTTCTGAAGAAAACCATAAATTAGTCACATTCCTAGCATTCCTGTGGGGGGAAGAAATGTATTTAATCAAATAACACTGAGATGCATAAAAATGAATATGGTGGAAAAACACTGGGATTCCACTAAGATGCTTCTCACCCATCAAATTGTTTCTAAAATATGAAGATCTACCAAAGTACCTTGCACTTCTGTCTCATAAACCAGTTCAACTTAGACCCAAATTTAGGGGTGGTCCAGAATTTATGCCACTAGCCACATGTAACTATTTAAATTTGAATTTACATAAAGTTAAAGAAAGTAAAAATTCTCTTCCTCAATTGCACTAGCCACATTTCCATGGGTGACTAGTAGCTACCATATTGGACAGCTCAGATAGAGAATATTTCATCATCACGGGAAGTCCTATTGGACAGTGCTTCTCCAGACCATGGAAGGCCTCTATGATTTATACCATCCTCAAAACTGTTTCTGGTCCAAGGAAATCATAAAGGAATGCGAACTTCTGATGCAGTCTCTGACCCCAGACTAGAGCTCGAGCTTTCCTAGTCTGGACCAGACTCAACAGAGACCCACATCAACCATCAGAGTTTGAAGGAGGATAAGGCAACATTTATACCTCAAATGACATAATAATGCCTGGAAAGATCTTTTTAAAACTATGAAGCGCCCTGCAAAAATAAAATATTCTGTCTATTTCCCCATGCAATTGCCTTTACTTTGTTGTGGGAATCTCCCTAGATTATTACATTCAGTATTGGACTCTACAGCTGAGACAAATGCAGAAAATCTGGAGGCAGTTCAGAGGAGACCCACAAAGATGATGAAAGGTTTGGAAAACAAAATATGGTGGTTACAGACAAAAGTCATTCATTTCAGGAGAAAATTTTATAATTATCTTCAAGTGTAAGCATGTATAGCACAGAGAATTATGTCCAGCTACATTAAGAGATGCTTTGGACAGAATAGAAGAATTAGATCAAAGTAAGAGCACAGAGGCCATTTTCTGACAACGGTGGCTGTGCTGGAGTGGACCATTAAAGAAATTTAAGACGTCTTCCTTGGAAATATTTGAGAGCAGAAAAAGGTCCGTTTAAAATGCTTCCTGGTCACTGATTCATTCTGAGGAAAGTAGTCAGACACAATTCATTATACATATGTTCCCATGTTTTGCATCATGTGCAAGTCTGGTCACAGTTGTTTGGCCCAGAGATTGGTTCGGGCTCATATCAAGCTACCTATGGTCAGAACTGTGCACTTGATACTGGGATTGACACAGAGGATAACGTTGTTCCCTCCCCAGAATCCACTTCTTTTCTTATAACATAGCCCATTATTTTTCTTGTGGAATCGTCCCTGACCCATTCCATGTAGCCCGAGTCCAATTAATCGCTGTATCAGTCCTCCCTGGCCATAGTGATGCGTTCGGAAATAACAAATAACCCAAATCAATCTGATGAGACTCAATTCCAGGATTTTTTTTTTAACCATTGGGTGTAGAGAATCTGACTTATGAACACGTTTGGAGGTGTGAGATAATAAGCCTCATTGTCGTGACCTGGGATGGATTACCGCTGCATGGAGAGTAGAGAGCAGTAGTTTTCCTTATATCCAGTTGCATTTCTCCAGAGCAGAGGTATTCAAGCTCCTGCCAGGAAGCAAGCAGCCAGAGAGCCTTAGCTGCAGAGCTAGGGAAAAAGCAGAAGGAAGAGGTGAGCCACTTTTCAGTACACAGACCCTCAATCCAGGGCCCTCTTACAGCAACACACTCTGCCACCTCCAGCGGCCCTTGTCCTCTTTGCAGTTCTTTGGCTTCTCCTGAGGTTCTCTTGAACTTCCCCTCTGTCCCTTAATTCCGTTACCACTGCACCGTGCTTACCCTTTGTTAAACATTGACTGAAATTTCCCAGTCACGAATGTCCTAGCTCTATTTTGTCTTTTTTGTCCTTTAAATATTTTTTTTCTTTATCATCATATTAATATGGTCTTAGGAGGGAGATAAATATACTTGGTCAATCCATCATCTTTGAACTGCTTGTCTGGTGAGAATAAGCCAAAATGCCTAAGAAGAATAAACAAGCATGAGGAGAAAGAAAGAATGAAAGCAAGACTTAAAGTGTGCTAGCTGTTGCTATGAACAAAGTGGCAAAGACTGGGATGCTTTTACTCAAGTGGCTCTGCAAACCTATTGTGTATGTGCGTAGCCTCAGAGTAACAGCTGATACTGCAGGGAGGTTGGAGATCAAATCTTGCTGAGTCCTACAAGAGACCAGTCTGTGGATGTTGGCAAAGGCAATTTGTCCCTAGCTCTGTGAGAGCAATATAGAAGTTAATTTGGTTGGCTCTTTCCTTGTTTGGTGGTTGTTCATTTTGCTTTTTATTTTTGGATAGACCTCAGGTCTTCTTTGTTAGGCCTCTTTTTGTTGTTTATTTAACAAATATTGAATAACCAACGAATAGGTTCAAAGTATTATGGTACATCCTAAGATACAGTGATAAAGACCCAAATCTTGCTTCGAAAGGTGTTTCAGTCTTTTCGAGAAAAGTCCTCTGTATACTAAAAAAATACACGGGGAGAAATATTTTGGGGGAAAGAGGAGAGCAGGTGGGAAAGCAGATGGAGATGAGGTAGGTAGGGCAGCAGTTACTTGAATCAAGAGGAAATATGTGGAAGTAATCAGCCCTTTGGTGCCGAACTGGCATTTCCAGATGTCTCTTTAAAATCCCATCTCAGTAGCAGGATTCATATTGGAGAGACTGACCTAGATCTAAGGGCGGGGGGATTTGGTGAAGGCGCTATTGCTAAAACACACAATTTCACTCTACTCTTGAGCTGTAATCTGCAATTTTTTTGCCCCTTAGTTTTCTCATTTAAAATGCCCAAGATTGGGGCGTCCGGGTGGCTCAGTCAGTTAAGCGTCCGACTTTGGCTCAGGTTATGATCTCTCAGTCCGGGAGTTCGAGCCCCGCGTCAGGCTCTGGGCTGACAGCTCAGAGCCTGGAGCCTGCTTCAGACTCTGTGTCTCCCTCTCTCTCTGCCCCTCCCCCCGCTCGTGCTCTGTCTCTCTGTCTCTCAATAATAAATAAACGTTAAAAAAATTTTTTTAGAATAAATAAATAAATAAAATGTCTAAGATTGTTTCAAGTTCTAAAATTTTAGAATTCAAACCCAGATTCTGGCTTCTCGACAATCTTACCATAGTCTTCCTATTTATACCACATCCTGTCCCCAAACCAATGAATTATTTTACTTTAACCCTGACTTGGAATTCTACATTAGTTATTTCAGTCCCCACCCTAAACATATTTCTTCTTCCCAATTTATTTTCAAGGTTGAAGTAAAGTTCAAGTGAAACCTAGCAACACATAAACCTAGAAAAGAGAGAGAAGCATATAATTTTTTTCTTTTTTTTTTTTGGCGTTTGCAGCTAAAAGCATACCAAATGCTCCCAAATCCATGAGTAGAGTTATATTAATTATATTTTCAGGGATGTCCTGAAATGGGATTTTTCTGACCTAAATGAATCACCCATAATAATAGCCTCCTAAGCTGAGAAGCCCAGGTTTTTTGATACTATAATGTACTGCAGAGCCATTTCTCTATCATATAATTTGGACAACAAACTCTAATTTTGTTTTCCTCCATAATTAAAAAGGATGTTTTAAAATTGGATGACTTTTGGAAATGGTTGGGAATTCTTCATTTTTGTTCTCTATTAGAATTATCCAAGTTTATGCCCAGAGAAACTCTAATTATAATATAAAATTCTCTGAAACAACAGTGCTATGTAAACAGTGCTTCCCACCTTTTTCTCATTTTGACACGCAGGAAAAATAATATTTGCATAGCATACAGAGATAAAAGCAAGTTGTGGAGGCTGCCGTCAGCCAGAATCAATAAATCCAGGGCTGTTTGGAGCCCTATAGACTGATGAGACCAATATTTCAGCACTGAGGTTCAATAAAAAGGCACCCCAGTAGGGAAACTCTGGGGTGAAGCATGGACTTTGGTAAAAGAGTTGCTAAAAATTCCTTCTACTTCTCTTCCAGATCAGCCCACTTATCTCTGCCCCCACCTCACACTCCAAAAAACTGTTTTGCTCAAGGTGGGCTAAGCATATGTCGTGTTTGCAGTGGCTTAATAATTTTGAAAAATCAAAAGAAAATATCAGATGAAAATAGAATTGTGCTATTTTACCTTAAGGTAAGATTACTGCATTATACATTATGATTTTAGAGATAGACCTACTATGAGGGATCGTCAATAAAATTGTTGACCTTCGTAATCTATATTTAATAGTGATCGTATCAGCCATCAGAAGTACATATTAGTTCTCATTGTGTTCTCATTTACATGACTTGAGTTGCATATCTGACCAAAAGCCCAGAAAGGTACTGAAAATTAAAAAAACAAAAAAAGAAGAATTGTTTCTGCTGTTACCTAGGAGATGAACAAAATCCCTTAAATTTTCTGTTCATTACCTCCTACTGACTTAGGTTTGTCAAAGATGCTATGCAGATAATCAAGTTAGATGCCAATTTGTGATTGCCATTATACAGCACTATCACAAAACCACTCCTATTTTATAGAACAAAAGAAGAGAAGGAGAAAGAAAGGGAGAGTGAAGGAGAGAAGGAGAGTCTCAGCGGTGATCTTTTTTCCTTTTTCAGAAAGTAATTTTATAATAAAAAAAGAAATATATATTCATGATGGAATCTCTAGATAATAAGTAAAGAAATGCCTGTGGTAACTTTCTCAGGTGACTTATTTGAAGACTTCTTTCTTGTAAACAAGAAATATAGACTCAAAAATCTAGCAGAATATAATGATGGCTAGAATGTTACCAAGTTCTGGGTACCAGACTGTGCCACGCATGTCCCCAAACTTACCAAACTCATCTTATCCTCAGAACAACCCTATGAAGTAGGCATGTTATCTTCATTCCATAAATGAAAAGACAAACTAAACCAAAATAGTTGGCCAGCCCGAGGCCATGCATGGAGCCAGAAAAGATAGAGCAAGATCACTCTGAGCCGTGCAAGCGCTTTGCTCTTGACCACATTGCCATAAGCCCAACCAGTGCAATAAAGGGGCTGTGCAGAAGCTACACCATCTCTCTTTATTAATTTACATCGTGGTTCTCAAACTTTGCTCCACAGTGGAATCACCTGGGAAGCTTTCACGATTCCTAACACCCAGGCCTTACCTCATACTACTTAAATCACAATGTTTGTTGGGGGTGGGAGGAACCAAGCATCCGTATTTTTAAAGACCTCTGGGTAATTTCAAATGCGGTAAAATTTGGGAACTTCTGGCTGATAGTCATTTTAGAAATCTCAGGCTAAAGCTGGTTCTACAGTCCTAAATGTAACTTTGGAGAGACCCTTGTGCAGCGTTTGGGAGCTAGACATTTAGCTCTGGGCTATGACCACGCCCTATTTGTGGAAATCTCCCCTCCCATGCCAGCCCTTCCAAACTACTCTATATGCATTACTTACACAGTGGGGCATGCCCAGGGGGTCTAAGCAACGGTAGCTCATGTTTTGATGTACTGGTACAGTTCTGGCTAAGTGGGCAGAAAAGTAAGAGAAAATCTTGGCAATTAGCAGTTATTTTGATACTGTCAGACAGCCAAACAGGAAAATTAGGCCAAAAAATCCACTTTGGGATTGAATTACCCCATTTGGCTGTCTACCATGAACAAACTAGTCACCAAATTGCCTGTTCACTTGTTCCGTGCACTCCGGTGTATTATAAACGAAAATGCTCATTTTAGAAACTTTTATTTTGGCTACCTTTTGTAGAAGGTAAGAAACGAATAAGATGTGACAGATCATTCAGGCCAGCGTCTTCATTTTACAGTTGAGGAAAATGAGACCCTGCATTCCTTGCCTTCTTCTCCCAGGAAACAGCTGGGGTTCTCCAGATGTCCTGCTACGGCCTGGGATTGACACTGTCAATCAACGTGGCCTTTCCAAACTTTTTCTGGTATAATTGGTTTGTTTGTGGATAGTCTGTATTGGCTCCATCTAAGTGTGCCATTTAGGATCTGGAATCAGGTAGGTTCTGTTTTCTGGGTCTGTATTTAAGCATTTCTAAAACCGTGTATGTATAATCGATCCTCTTCTTTTTATTGCCATATATCCCCCACCCAACTGCAGAAGAAATCTTATCCACCTCCAGATTAAGAACTCCCATAATCTCTTCTCCATTCCCACTGCTCTAGGCAAAAGCCCATCACTCCAAAATCTTTCTGGCATTTTTTTATCCATCCATCCATCCCAAACCCATGCCAAAACCTTCCCTTTGGCTGCAATGCAATTGTAACAGGAAAGAAAAATCGCTATTAAAAAAGATGACTCAAACTTGTTTCCATAACATGGGCAGCTGCGTAAATTATGACTCTTTTCATCAGGTCTGTTTATTTATATGAAAGTAGACCTTAGACCTCGGACAGAATTGGAAGAGTTGGAATGATGAAGGCATAAATTCTCTGCATCATTAAGGGTTTTTTTTCCTTCAGTTTTCCCTTGGAAGTCAGGAAGTCAAGGGAGAAAAAAGACTGGGAGTCCTGGAACTGGATGAGAAGCTTCCAGGAAAAAAAAAAAAAAAAAAAGATTCAAATAGAAGGTGAGAAAAGGCTAGAGGAAAAAAGCACAAGTGAGACTATCCTTCTGGTGAGGATGTCTATGGATCTTGAATTAAAGTGACCTGTGATTGAGAGGGGCTTGGGAACTATCTTTATCTGGTCATCGACCAGAGACCCCTCCCCTCTTTTATCTACTCAGAGAACAGCCCTTTTCTGCACCATTTCATAATAAAACCTACAAATTTCAAAGCTATCTGTGTTAGTTACAACACAGAGAGAAATCTCACCTCTGTAAATTACTAAGATAATTAAAAGGAAGTATATCTGCTAAAAATATCAGTCCTAAATTGGGAACTGAGAGCATACCAGAAAAACAGGGCTGTCATAGTACTAAGAAAAAATCATCTGTCTGTGCACACATGTAGGGGAGGCTCATCATATAGATAAGGAGGAAAAGACCTCCATCCTGGAGGAAGGTTCCAGCTGATACTAATAGGGGGTAACTTCATATGTCAGACTACACCCGTTTAAGAAGATAAAAACTCCAAGAGAGAGTACATCCATAGACTCTTTCCTCTTCAGAATACCTGTGAGGGGAGCCTTTCTTTACTCCTGGTTGTAGGAGCGCAGGAGAGCTGCTCAGAGGTGTCCTGTATCATTAACCATCTCCACCATATGATGTTTCTCTCCTTCTTTTGTTCTTCCTTCTTTTGTTCTTCAGAGAAACGCAGGGCTGTGGGAAAGAACAAGCAATGCTTTAAAGAAACCAAGCCCGGTTCCCCACCCCCCACCCCTGCCCCCACTTGTTTAACAAAAAGGAAGTGAATTGCAACCTTAATGTAGTTTTTTAAATTACTTATTGTCTGGGTCTCAGACAACATATAAGCACCATGAAGCCAGAATGTTTATCTTTATCGTTCAATGCTTTATGCCCAGCACCTAGAAAAATGTTTAGATGATAGATGGTGCTAAAATCGATTTACTAAAGGGAATAAATGAATGTTGGTATGGCTCTCTTATCCTCAAACCCTGTGTGGATATCTGTTGCATAAAACAGCCTAGTGTTGGTGGTGGGCTTTGGTGAATGCAAGAGAAAGGGTAGTGGCCATGTGTGGCATGATGCCAGGCAAAGGTGACAGCCGCAGGAGTCAAGAGCATAAGCAGGGATTGGGAATTCAGAGAGAACAGAAACTATGGGCAACAGGAGATCAGAAATATGTGAAAGTACAGGGAAGGGGGAAGGGTGCTTTCTTCCCCACAGCACATAAGATGGTGGTGGCCCAAGCCAATTATTTGGATGACGGGAAAGGTGACTCAGAAAGGCAGGACAAGTTAGGAACAACTGAATGGATCAATTGTGAAACCATTCTTTTATAGTGGGCAAATTTCCCTTCAGTTTTGACCTTTATCTCGACCTGAGATTTAGAACAAGAGACCAAACATCAATCGCTACTTATCAGATGAAGGCCCAAGAGTAAATTTCACTCTGTCCCATTGTTAATTCTTAAAACTAGACCAACACCCCTGCACACCATGAATCAATGACAATGAACTGAAGTCTTACCAAGGTTCTGTCTCCATGAAACCTCATTTTTTTCCCCAAATTGCTCTCTATCTCTGGTCCAGACTATCGAGCGCCTGACTGAGCAGAGATAATTTCAATCTTGTCTTTGACGTTTTGAATTTGAAACCAAAAGCAAAGGCAATCAAAGTAAAAATAAACAAAATAAAAATAAACATCAAGCTAAAAAACTTCTGTACTTCAAAGGAAATCATCAATACATTGAAAATGCAGCCTGTGGATTGGGAGAACATATCTGCAAACCACATATATAATGAGGGGTTAAATCCAAAATATACAATGAATTCACAAACTCAATAGCAAAAGAACAAATAACCAAATAAAAAACGGGAAAAGGACTTGGGTAGACAGTTTTCCAGTGATCCCATACAAATGGCAAACAGGTGCACAAAAAGGTGCTCAACAACACTAATTATTCAGGAAATGCAAATCAAATCCACAATAAAGTATCACCTCACAACTGTCAGGATGGCTATTACCATAAGGACAAAAGATAACTAATACTGGCAAGGATGTAGAAAAAAGGGAATCCTGTTGGTAGAAATGTTCATTGGTATGGCTACTATGGAAACAGTTTTGGGATTCCTCAACAAATTAAAAGTAGAACTACCATATGATCCATATGACTTATGGTATATATCCATAGGACACAAATCATTATCTTGAAGAGATATCTTTATTCTCATGTTTTTAGCAGCATTATTCACAATAGCCAAGGTATGGAACCAACCCAACTGCCCACCAAAGAATAAATGGATAAAGAAAATATTTATATGTATATCAATAATGGAATATTATTCAGCCTTTAAAAAAGAAGAAAAAACTATCATTTGCAACATGGACGGATGTGGAGGGCGTTATGCTAAGTGAAATAAGCCAGACAGGGAAAAACAAATACTTACTCTTTTACTTACATGTGAAATTTTTAAAAAGAAGAAAAAAGTCAAACTCATAGATAAAAAGAGTAGAAAAATGGCTGCCAGGGGCCAGGGGATAGGGGAAATAGAGAGAGGTTGATAAAAGAGTACGAACTTTCAGTTATAAGATGAACAATATCTGAGAATCTAATGTATGAAATGGTGACTATAGTTGATAAGACTTTATTGTATAATTAAAATTTGCTAAGAGGGTAGAACTTAAATGTTCTCATACACAAAAAAGGTAAATGTGTTAGGTGATAGATGTATTAAGTAACTCAATGGGAGAAATCCTTTCATAATATACGTATATATCAAATCATCACATTGTACACTTTAAATATCTTATGCTTTTGTCAGTTATACCTCAATAAAGCTTGGGGGGGAATCTGAGCAAGATTTTAACACACAAATGTAATAAGTATATCTTCCTATGGGAAACAAGGCCATCGTCCTAATTGCCATTAACATAATTCAGTCCTCCAGGTTGAGGACTGTGATTCTCATGTGGTAGTTGTAAGTGCTAATTCCAACTTTCTGTTCTCCAGTCATGTGGAGAACTTCACTTCTCCACTCTCCCTTTGTAATTTTTTTTTTATTGTGACAAAATTCACATAACATAAAATTTACCATCTCAACCATCTTTAAGTGTACATTTGAGTGGTATTACATATAGTCATATTGTTGTGCAACCATCACCTCCATTTATCTCCAGAACCCTTTTTCATCTTGTGAGAACTGAATTACACCCATTAAGCCATAGCCCTCCATTGTCCCTTCCCACTTGCCCCTGGCATCCACCATTCTACTTTCTGTCTCTGAATTTGACTACTTTAAGTACTCCATGTAAGTGAAATCATACAGTATTTGTCCTTTTGTGATTGGCTCATTTCACGTAGCATAACGTCTCCAAGGTTCATCGGTGTCATAGCATGTGTTAGAATTTCTTTCCTTTCTGAGACTGAATAATATTTCCTTGTATGCACCTACTATATTTCGCTTATCTATCCATCTGTTGATGGAACTGAGGCTGCTTCCACATTTTGTTTTTTGTGAATAATGCTGCTAGGAACATGGATGTACAATATCTCTTTGAGATCCTGCTTTCAATTCTTTTGGGTATATATGCAAAAATGGATTGCTGGAACATACGGTAAATCTATGATTAATTTTTTAAGAACTGCCACATGTTTTCCACGGTGGCTGTACTATTTTACATTCCCACCAACAGTGCCTAAGGGTTTCAATTTCTTCACATCCTTGTCAATACTTGTCATTTTCTGTTTCTGTTTCTATTTTTTGATAGTGGCCAGCTATCCTAATGTGTGGAAAGTGGCATCTCGCTGTAGTTTTGATTTGCATTCTCTTCATGACTATTGATGTTGAGCATCTTTCACATGACTATTGGCCATTTGATGTCTTCTCTGAAGAAATGTCTATTCAAGTTCTTTGCCCACTTTGGATTGTACTGTCCAGTTTTTGTTGTCGCATTTTAGGAGTTCTGTATATATTCTGGATATTAATTCCTTATCAGATATGTAATTTGCTAATAGTTTCCCATTCTATGGGTTGTTTTTTTATTCTGTTGGTAATGCCTTTTGATGCACAAAATTTTTAAATTTTTATGAAGTCCAGTTTGTCTATTTTTTCTCTTGTTGCCTATGCTTTTGATGTCATATCAAAGAAGTTATTGTTAAATCCAATGTCATGGAACTTTGCCTTGTGATTTCTTCTAATAGTTTTATAGTATTAGGTCTTATGTTTAGGTCTTTGATCTATTTTGAAGTAATATTTCAATATGGTATTAGATAAGGATCCAACTTTATTCTCCTAGAAGTGGATATGCAGTTTTCCCAATACCATTTGTTTAAAAGACTATTCTTTCTCTTACTGAATGGTCTTGGCACACTTGTCAAAGTCATTTGACCATATACACGAGGGTTTTACTTCTGGACTCTTTATTCTATTCCATTGGTCTATATGTCTGTCTTTATGCCAGTGCCACACTGTTTTGATTACTGTAGCCTTGTAGTAAGTTTTAAAATCAGGGACTATGAGTCTCCTAGCTTTTCAAGATTGCTTTGGCTCTTTAGAGTTTCTTGCAGTTTCATTGAATTTTTAAAGTTAGATGAAGAAAGACCTAGAGAAGCTGGATGACTTTCCAAAGTCCTGAAATGAGCTGGTTGAAGACCCAAGACCAGAACCCAGTCACCTAATCTTCCAACCCCACCCCCCAAATCCAACATTCTTTCTATTATTATTATACCATGCTACTTTTCTAAGAGAAGAACATAACACCTCACGCTAAAAAAAAAAAAAAAAAAAAAAGCAAAACAAAACAAAAAGCCTTGTTGACAACATTCTTTAATTAGAACTACTTAGCTGATTTTCTTCCCGCCCTGAACCCCCAAATTTTGCTTTCATATTAAAAATTATTTTTAAGTATTTACTAGGCAAATGTGCTAAGCTATTTATATTCTGCATTATTATGGACTCTTTATTTACAAGCAATAGACAATGACAAGGCCAAACTTAAGCAAGAATGTTGTGCTCCTAACAGAATCAAAGGAAAAACTGAACAATAAAGTTTTAGAAAGAACAGGAAACAGAATGGCTTCCAAGATCTCAGTAACAACAATTCTCATAGAAATGCACTCATCTCCATTTGTCCCCACTTAAGATTCAAATTTCTGGGAAGAGATTCTGATTACCCTAGCCTTGATCACCCATACTTGACAATACGGGGTGGGGTCCTATAAACAACAGACCTCTGGAATCAAATATAGTAGTGGAGAAGCATGACTTCAAAAGATGAGATGCTGCATGACCAAGAACACAAGTTCCCCGTTATAAATACATTATCGCATTTCATTCTAACAATACTGTGGGGCAGGTAGTATTATCCCAGTTTTACTAAAGAAGAGATTGAGGGTCAAGGAAATTAGTAATATACCCAATTTGACACAGAAAGTGGCACTCATATGTCTAATATTTCTCCTGGCTCAGCCCTGAGGCTCTTTTCTGAGTACTGTCTCTCGTACATGTGTGTTTCCCTCTCTGGGTAGTGTTCTTTATCTTGTTGCCGAATTAGGGTACATTGTAATAGGCTCCCTTTGGTAGGAAAAGTCACTTCCTGTTGGTGTTCTGGGATCAAAATGGAATGCACAACTATGATACTCTGTTTCTAAAACAACAAAATCTTCCCTTGCAGTAGGATTATTATTTAACCCCTTCACATCCACTGCAGTGTGGGCACAGCAATTGGCAGTTTACCTGTTTTGCACAGTTCATTTCTATTACTGGTTGTGTTCTTACCTATCACTTCAACAGAAGGTAGTAAAATTTGATAGAGATAAAAACTCTGTACTTTCATAAATTCAGAGTGATTGTTAACAGCTCCCATGAGACAAAAATAAACAGTGTAGGTTGGGGGAAAATATAGGTCTACCCACAGTTTTGCAAGAATCTTTTCTTACGGCTTCTTCCCAAGTATTGATAATAGCCAGCTCATAATTGATGAGATTTAACAGATAAAATTATCTAGCAAAAACCAAAAAACAAACAGAAACACTTTCCTATAAGGAGTTTCTTGCTTCATATTTTAATGGCATAGCCTTTTAATTGTTCACTTTGACTTGTATAAAAACTGAGAAGTAGGCAAGCTCCTTAAATAGATACTAAGGGTTTTTTTTTTTTAACCTCTAATTATTTGGTATAATTAATAGTGGTTATTTCACAGCATAAGTGAAAAAGTTTTCATAAATCACTTTTACCTAGTATCAAGAATGCAACTAACAGTAATATCAAGATAAAATTACTTAAGACATAACTCATTATTATGATTATTATTATTACTATCTGTGATGGTTAATATTAGTGTCAACTTGGCTAGGCCACAGTACCCAGATAGTTGGTCAAACATTCTAGATGTTTCTGTGGAAGTATTTTTAGATGAGATTAATGTTTAAGTCAGTTAACTGAGTAAAGCAGATCACTCTCCATAATGTGAGTGTGAGTGGACCTCATCCAATCAGCTGAAGGCCAAAATAGGAAAAAGATTGACCTCTTCCCAGGAAGAGGAGATTCTGTCAGTCCTGACTTACTTATCATGAGATTGATTTAGTTACTTGTTTCATGCATGAACTGGTGTTTTTTAATCTTGGTAAACTGAGTTGCTAATACAACGAATGGTATATAGAAGTTGCTCCCATGTTTTTTTGTTGAAATGACTTATTAACTTTTATCATTAATTTTTTTTTTCTAGGGGTGCCTGAGTGGCTCAGTCCGTTAAGCCTCTGACTCTTGAGTGTTAGGCTCTGTGCAGTCAGCTTGGAGCCTGCTTCAGATTCTGTGTCCCTCTCTCTGCCCTTCCCCTGCTTGCACTCTGTCTCTCTGTATCTCTCTCTCTCTCTCTCTCTCAAAAATAAACCTTAAAAAAAATTAGGGGCACCTGGGTGGCTGAGTCGGTTAAGTGTCCAACTTTGGCTCATGTCATGATCTTGCAGTTCACGAGTTTGAGCCCCGTGTCAGGCTCTGTGCTGACAGCTCAGAGCCTGGAGCCTTCTTCGGATTCTGTGTCCCCCTCTCTCTCCGCACCACCCTTGCTTGTGCTCTGTCTCTCTCTGTCTTTCAAAAATGAATAAAACATTTTTTAAAAAGGGAAAAATAAAAAAAAAATTTTTCTCTACATGTCATACATGTTGATGAAATTAATTTTCTACACATACTATAAATGACTTTTTACTAAACTATTTTATTTTTATCTACTTTTTATGTTTATTTTGGGGGGGGAGGGGCAGAGAGAGAGGGAGACAGAAGATTTAAAGCCGGTTTTGTGCTGATAGCAGAGAGCCTGGTGGGGGGCTCAAGCTCACAAACTGTGAGATCATGACCTAAGCTAAAGTCATCAACTACGTGTTGATGAAGTTGGCTTCTCATGGGAGAAGAACACTTTAAAGGATATTTAACTTGAACATTTAGAATAAAGCGTTTGAAAAATTACTTGGTTGTCATCTCCAATTATACTTTCTTTGTTGAAATACTTACTCTCCAGGGAAGATGTCAGTCATGTTCCCTTTGAATAAAAATTTATTGAATGCTAGGGCAGTAGGCAGTATTCTATGTTCTAAGGAAAGAGTGTTTGAACAAGACAAAGTGGAACTTAAATTCTCATGGCAGAGATAAACAATGAACAAGTAAACAAGTAAATAATATAAGCACACTATCAATACTCGGAAGAAAGTAAGGGAGAGTAAGGGGCTACTGAGTATTGAGGTGGGGAGGTCAGGCAAAGCCTCCCTACTGAGAACTGATCAGAGGACAGAATGGTGAGATAAAGCAGTTGTGCAAAGGTCTGGGGGAAGAAAAGTCCAGGTAGGGAGAGCAGCCAGTGGAAAGTCCATGAGGCAGGAGAGAGCCTGGCACGTTGAGTAACAGCCAGAAGGCCAATACGCATAGAGCAGAGTGAAGAGGAGAGAGGAAGGAACAAGGTCAGGGAAATAAGAAAGTGCCCATGATGTTGGGTTATGTAAACTTTGGACAGGGGTTTGGATAAAGTGGGAGTGAATTACAGATACAGAGTATGGAAAATAAATATTTTGTGGTTGATATCATAGTCTACAAGTCAACCTAGAGCAAAGCTTCTAAACCTGGGATACTTAACTGCACTTATGACTTCGAAGCTTTGTAGTGGCCCACTCTTAAATATAAGCTGGCAGCCAAGGCCTCCAGCAACTGGGGAAAGCCCTTACTAGAAAGGCAGAGATCAAAGCAAATATAGACAAAAAAGAGGACAGTGCAGAAGCAAGAGAAATGCTATTTTTAAAAACCTCATTGGAGGGGTGCCTGGGTGGCTTAGTCCTTAAGCTTCTGACTCTTGATTTTGGTTCAGGTCAAGATCTCACGGTTCATGAGATCGAGCCCTACGTTGGACTCTGCGCTGACAGCACAGAGCCTATTTGGGATTCTCTCTCTCCCTCTCTCTCTACTCCTCTCCCGCTCATGTGCACTCTCTTTCTCAAAATAAATAGATACATAAATAAACATCTGAAAATAAAGAAATAAAAACCTCATTTGAGTCTTTAGGCTGGTGGTGAAGTGAACTCTCACACACACACACAAAAAATGTCAGTGGCCTGGGGTAGATAGAGAGATGGAAGGAATGAAGATTTCCAGAAAAAACTGAAAGTGATCCATTATCCTATGTGTTGTACATTGTTAAGAGATTTGCACTCATCTAGGAAAGTTTGGAGTTGGATTAATTCTAAACAGAAACTAAGCAAATGAATAAAACAAGACAACTATTATATAGAAAAAAAATTAGAAAGAGTGCCATGATGTCTCAGGCAGTTAAGCGGCCGACTCTCGATTTTGGCTCAGGTGGTTATCTCGTGGTTCATAAGATTGAGCCCCATGTTGGGCTCTGCACTGACAGCATAGAGTCTGCTTAAGATTCTCTCTTTCCCTCTCTCTTTGCCTGTCTCCTCCCTCTCTTTCTCTCTCTCAAAATAAATAAACTTTAAAAAAAAATAAAAAGAAAAATATAAAACTTGGCTGAGCTGCCAACAAAACTTACATAATCATAAACACTAAATGGTGACTCAGTTCTTTCAAAGTTGAGGAGGCATCTTTGATTTCAGTAAGTTTTGTCTTGAACAATTGGGAAATTAATACTATATGAAAAATACTTCTATAAGAGAATGATATAGGGAAGTGAACTCGTGTGTGTGTGTGTGTGTGTGTGTGTGTGTGTATGTGTATGTGTTCAGGATGAGAGTGAGTTCATAATACTAGAAGAACTAGCTAAAAGTGTTGAAAATTTAATAATTAGTGGTGACACTATTTTTAAGAAGAATTAGTTATTGTTTATTGTATTTGAACTCTAAGGTTGCAACAAGCCTGTCAAAAATGTTTTCTGACAAAAAGTAAAGCCAGGATCATAAGCCAAAGAGCCTAAAAACTAGCTGAGGTGATCACTATGTGCTCTTAACTGGGGGTGCTAAGAGCAATAGTAGGCAGAGAGACTAAAAATTATATTAGAAAAAAGAAAAGACTGGCCTTTAAAAGAAAGATTCAGAAAAATACAGTGTCTATTTGAGCAGTCATTTATAGCTGCCAAGAGCCCAAGACGTGCAAGGTCGAGCTACTGATAGACTCCATGGAAAGCAGATCTTGATGGCAGATTGAAAGAGTGTTCTTTTAACCTTAAAAGCTTGACTCTGAGATACGTTATATAAATATCAGGGTTTATCTATGAAACAAAAACTTCAATGGAAATTGAAGTGCAATGGGTTGAATGATATACCCATGTTCTAATCCCTAGAATCTGTAAATGTTACCTTATTTGGAAAAAGAGTTTTTACAGATGTAATTGAGTTAAGCATCTTGAGATGAAAAGATCAACCTAGATTATGTAGGGCTTCTTAATCCAATGACAAATGTCCTTATAAAGGCATGCAGAGGGGGAGATGTGAAGACAGAGGCAGAGATTGGAGTGATATGGCCACAAGCCAATAAAACCAAGGAATGCTATCAACTAGCAGGAGCTGGAAGGGACAAGGAAGGAGTCTCTCCTAGAGCTTCTAGATGAAGTCCTGCCAAAACCTTGGTTTTGGACTTTTAGCTTCCAGAACTGTGAGAGAAAAAAATTGTTGTATTAAATCGTAAATTTAAACCATTAAGTTTGTAGTGATTTGTTAGGATAGTCACTGGAAACCAATAAAGTGCATTAGTTTCCAATGGTTATCTTTACAGATATTATATATAAGATACATAAGAGATTATATATCAGATACTGGCCAAAGAAATGAATATCAGGAGTAGAGGGCAACACACACACAGACACAACTGGGATAGGCAGTGGGGAAGCAGGCTCTAAGCATGCCATGATAATTGTTCACACTCTTCAGGTATATATTAACATAACCCCCAGTCTTCTTTTCATGTGACCAGCTTCTGTGATTTTGAGGGGAAGGGAATTGTATACATCGATATTGATATACGGACAATCGATACAAGCAGATTTACATCAGCGTACAATATATTTACAAAGGTCGGTTCTTCATATTTTCAGAGATCTCTAATTCAGACGCACCACCACCGCTGCCATGGTGCTTCTCTCCACCTATCTCAATACGGATTTGCTCTTTTTCTGAAGATAGGGCTAAAACGAATCTGATAGATCAACCTCACTAACAATTTAGTGGTGGTATTTCTCAGGAAGGATTTGAATTTTATTAAAAGACTATTGAAAAAGAGAAAAGAAACTTTTTAAAAATTGTTTTGTGTAGTTTTGTTTGTTTCTTTTATTTCAACCTTGAAAGAATGGAAATTCAGGTCATCAGGGAGAGACCATCCTCAGATTATAGTAAAATGAAGGCTGCTGTTTCAATTCCCCCATGGCTGGTGTTTTTTAAAAAAAAGACCTGAGGGTTTATATGTGTAAACACAGTCTATAATTCTTCTCTTCGTATCAAATCAAAACAACTGAAAAAGACATGGTTATTCCTTTCCCAGTCTCGAAGACCCACATACTCATTCCATCTATAATTCCTTCCTTGTTTCGCTTTTCCTCTTCCAGATTAAAGGTAGCATTTCGTGCTTATTCTTTCTTTACCACATTTCGTCTGTTTAGAGCTCGACATATGGAAGCACACTTCCCTGAGAATGGTGTTGGTTCCACGCTCTTTAGAGAGGATTTGTGCACCAGGTTAGTCAAATAAACCCTCCTAAGTAGCTACCTGGTCATTAGGCACCTTTTGGTTTCCTTTGGGTTGGTGCAAGCCATGGTGAGTAAATATAAAATCAGGGCAAGGAAATAAAAGTAAGATTTGTTTTACTTCTCTAAATAAATGCCAAGTACTTCCCTAAGTAAGTGCTTTCAGGAATAGACCCAACATTATATAATATAATGATGAATCTAGTGCACTGGGAAAAAAAATACACGACCCTATGATAATCAATTTATTTTTTTAAGACTGTGGATAAAAGTTTATCCACATTCCTTTCCATTGAACTTCTAAATAATTAAACTTCACATGAATAATTGACCACAAAAACTGTCCAAACATAAGAAACATTATCAAGAACATAAACATCACACTACCTTGTTCAGGATCTTAGCAACATAGGTATGCTTGGTTAATCTTGCTAAGAGTTTATGAGAGAACTAGGCCAAATGTGTCTGTTTTCTAAATATTACTAACAAAGGCTAAATTCAGTGCACTTACTTCCCCACAAATTATAAGATCAGGAGTTAAACATATCTATTGAAGTATTTGAAGAGTGAATTGGAAGACATTTATAATTAAAAAGAAAATGTAGATGTTTTCTTTGTTCCTTTTCTATAATTAAAAAGAAAATGTAGATGTGTAAATGTAGATGTCTGTTCTTCTTTTCTTCTCCTCCTCTTTTTTTAAACATTTCCTCCAGGTGAAATATAAAACAAAGCCATAGAAATCATAACTTCAAGTAGTTATAATATATTAGCATAGATCATGACTAGAGTAGGCCTTCTGATAGATTATATGCCTTGAACTGAATTTCATCTTTTCCTATAAGCACATACATGCTGTGAGATAGCATTTCTATTTGTTTCTGAAATCTGTTATTATATTATATAATCTCTCTCAATTTTGATTCATGATGGTTAGAAAGATACACAGAATCCAGTTAATCCATCATCTTTTTAAAAATTCTTAACTGTGTTTGGGGCACCGGTGTGGCTCAGTTGGTTGAGAGTCTGACTTCGGCTCAGGTCATGATCTCATGGTTTTTGAGTTCGAGCCCCACGTTGGGCTCTGTGCTGACAGCTCAGAGCCTGGAGCCTGCTTCAGATTCTGTGTCTCCCTCTCTCTCTCTCTGCCTCTCCCCCACTGTACTCTGTCTCTCTCTCTCAAAAATAAAAAACATTCAAAAAAAAAATTAAAAATTCTAACTGTGACCAACCAAGAGCAGACTTGGAATCCAGAGCCTTATACAAATTTATATTTACTCTTTCCTTGGGACGTACTTTAGTCAAGGCCAAGTTCACATTCTTTGAGTATCCAGAAGTCTGCTCTCTCCCTGAGCTACCCTTTTCTCTCATTTTCTATAGATTTCCTCCAGGTGTTGGCCTTGGCCTCTGGTCTGGAGCTTGCAAAATTGATAAAAGTTTCATGCCCTGGAACCTTGCTGTCTCAAGTTCCCTCTTTCCTCACATCCTCCTCAACCTTATTGTAAGTTACATATTCCTCTCCAAATCCCCAACTCCTACAACTGTGTCTGGCATACAATAGGTATTCAATAAACATGCGTTCAGTGAATAAATTTTCACAGGCATCATTGGAGTAACTAAAAGAACTTTCTCTTGCTATATTGGTGACTTTTTGTATTAAGGCCATGAGGGATCTGAATGGAAAAGACGAAGAAGGTGAAGGAAAAAGATGATCCTATCCTACTAGTAATAAACCACTTCTGGGAGGGGATCCATCAGACAGCATCTGGGAAGATAGATTGGATCCTTATTGGGTGTGGGCGCATTGACTGATCACAAACCAACTACAATGAAGTTACACATCTGAAATCTGAAACCAGAACTCAGTGGGGAATGCATGAGCATATGGGCATTTGGGAAAGGGGGAAAAAAAAAGTACTTTTATCATGGTCAGAGAGCAAGACAGACATGAGATGGATAGCCTTTTAAAAGATGCCACCACCATCAGAGACCAGAGATGAGGTCAAGATATTATTCTGGGCCAGTGGTGAAAAAGCCATATCACAGAAAGGTGAGATCACATCAGGCTCAACTATAGCAGTTCTGCACAAGATGGACTCCTCCTCTCTCTAGGCTCTCAATTTGTTGGCATGTAGGAAAAGCATTTTGGTAGTGGGAGGCAAAAATAACTAAAGAGATGTCAAAAAAGTAAAGCATAGTTAGAAGTAAGGAG
Organism: Herpailurus yagouaroundi; assembly: GCF_014898765.1. Taxonomy (NCBI): domain Eukaryota; kingdom Metazoa; phylum Chordata; class Mammalia; order Carnivora; family Felidae; genus Herpailurus; species Herpailurus yagouaroundi. The sequence goes on from NW_024412391.1 coordinate 23,681,067, forward strand.
AAAAGGCAAAAACAGGGCAGCCTAACCCTTGGGTTAACTCTCTTCATATCAGGTTGGGCGCAGAGCTCTTAAGAGACTGAGAGTCCTTACACCGTGGGAGACCAGCCCAGGACCAGGTGACAGATGAAAGCATAAACTCAAAAAGAAAACTGAAAAGCAAAGTCTTGGAGGGACAGAGATCCTGCTTAGCTCACCCACCTTACCCTGGGAACTATACAAAGATACCAGACAGAGTTTAGGTGTCTCACTGCCTTGTTTGCTTGTAGGTTTGGAGATTTGTCCTGAAAACGTTTTCCAGTCAAGTCTATGTGTGGCTTCATTTTTCTTTACTTTAAAATATGACATTTTGCTCTATGATGTCCTTCTTCCTATGTTCCTCTGCTACTTTTTATTTCTTTTTTTTCCCCTTAACCTCTTAACGAATTCACTTTGTTAAATTATAACTTGCTTAGAAGTAACAAAAGTGAAAGGATTGTTTCCCTCTCCTACCTAGACAGGTAAAAAGAGGGGGTCAAAATCTGCCTAAAGATTGGTTTACCGTAGTGCCAATAACGGGTAGAATCGATAGAGGGAAATGATGGGTGGAACTGGTGGAGGAATTAGCAGTTAAGTGGTAAAATGAACCTCAGGAATTAGACCTGCGAGAGGAGACTCCAATAACTGTGTCCTTCCTGTTTACCCTCTTCCCTTTTTACATATAGGACAGGTTAAAAGCATATGCAATGTAATTCTAGTGACCACTTAAGGTTATTGAAGTTTTGCAGTGAAAATACAGAAAGTACAAAGATGTTAAAGGATGACTTTTTTTAATGTTTGTTTACTTATTTGAGAGAGAGTGTATGTATGTGTGTGCATGAGAGTGCACACAAGTGGGGGAGGGACAGAGAGAGAGAGAATCCCAAGCAGGCTCCGTGCTGTCAGCACAGAGTCTGACTCCGGGCTCCATCCCACAAACCGTGAGATCATGACCTGAGCCAAAATCAAGAGTCGGACACTCGACCTACTGAGCCACCCAAGTGCCCCTAAAGGATGACTTTTAAAAGTCTTAAAGTTCATCTAACTTAAGAAACTAAACATGTCAGGTGTGCTTAGTAATGTTTTTTCAGCACAGAAGGTGATATGTATGTAAATAACCAACCACTTAGCCTTTGCAATGTGGCCTTTATAAAAGATCTCATAAAATGCTAACCCCATGCAATGAAATTCCAAACACAATTATTTCCTTTGCATTATATGTTGTGGAGAATGTTCTTTAATATTATACGTCAAGGAGGCTATTTTAGTGTTTGGAGAGGAAGTAATGATATAGAGAAGGGGATCTGGCCAGTGGGGTGATTTGCTTAACAGCCTTTTGGCATTTGAAAGGGTAGTTCAGGAGATTGTAATCATGTGTCCGGGGTTTCAGAAGGCGCATATACCTTCTGAAATCATAAGCATATCGAAGAGGAAAAAATGTTGTTTTGAACCATAACTTCCTTCTAAAGAAGTTGAAACTGTTAAAGAAAACTATGAGGTCTCAGAAAATGCTTGATGTTGCTACAGAGTAGGTGGGCCCTTTATTCAGCTAGGCACCTGGGTTCTTTCTGCCAATGTTTTCTTCTGGTAAGAGAATTCCACGATATGTATCAGATAATTATCTATACACACAGGCAAAGGAGTTGAAAAGGAAAGAAACTAATAGACAAGAAAACTTTAAAAAAATTTTTTTAATGTTTATTTTTGAGAGAGAGACAGAGCGTGAGCGGGGTGGGGAGTGGTCAGAGAGAGGGAGACACAGAATCCGAAGCAGGCTCCAGGCTCCGAGCTGTCAGCACAGAGCTCGACGCGGGGCTCGGACCCACAGATGGTGAAATCATGACCTGAGCCGAAGTCGGACGCCCAACCGACTGAGCCACCCAGGCACCCCAAGAAAACATTTTTTAAACAAAGAAATTTTATATTTCATATTTCTGTACTCCTTTTGTACTTTTTAAAATCTTCATGTGACTCTTGGGGCGCCTGGGTGGCACAGTCGTTTGAGCGTCCGACTTCAGCCAGGTCACGATCTTGCGGTCCGTGAGTTCGAGCCCGGCGTCGGGCTCTGGGCTGATGGCTCAGAGCCTGGAGCCTGTTTCCGATTCTGTGTCTCCCTCTCTCTCTGCCCCTCCCCCGTTCATGCACTGTCTCTCTCTGTCCCAAAAATAAATAAAAACGTTGAAAAAAAAATTAAAAAAAAAAAATAAAATCTTCATGTGACTCTTTTTTATAAAGACATGTCGACATCTCCAGGAAATTAAGATTCATTTTGGCATTTCCTCTTTTCCTTCTTTCTAGATATGCGTACTTTGATCTCTCTGCAAAGACCTTTTTGGAGCTAAGATGATCCGTCGCTTTCCTTGGGTTTCTCTTTCAAATTTCAAAGACAAATTCTCAACCTTTTATTTCTAACACATCAACTTCTTATATTTTTGTAAATTTTTTAATTTTTTTTAGAGAGAGAGAGAGAGCACGATTGGTAGAGGAAGAGAGAAGAATCTTAAGCAGGCTCCATACCCAGCACAGATCCAATGTGGGGCTAGATCTCACAACCATGAGAGTCATGTGCTCAACTAAGCCACCCAAGCACCCCTCAGCCTTTTCTTTTTGAAACTCATCTCACAAATTTCCGTTAGCTCTGGACTCAAAACACACGCAAGTGAATAACAACTATCCTGTGAGAGTCTGTATGTAGCTGGTATGTGAGATCATGAAGCGTTTAAACCTGTCCTAGGCCAATTTGCTCATTACAAATTCTAGATTATTTGTGATAGATTAATGGTTGTTGCCAATACAGGTGGTTGACAGTTAACTAATATCTACACACTTCCTAACAGATTCTAATGAAAATAAGTCTTGGGCCAAAGTCTGCCACATGGACATTTATTAGGCAAATGGTCATGAGCGGTGGGCACAAAACAGAATAAAACCATTCATACAAACTCTTCTATAAGCTCTTTGAAATCCCAGTTCCCTGTACCCTGCAGAGGTTTGAACACAACTTGCAGAAGAGGTTCATTTGATACTGACACAACGCTCTGGAGTCGGGGTCATTCTAGAGGCCATTCTAGAGGCCTCCACAGATAGTCCTTTGGGATACAAGCTTGCTAGATTCTCAAACCGTGTTCATACAATGCTGAGGGAATATTCTAATAAAAGTGTTACTTTAATATTTTTTCTAATGCATATATCACAAAACTGCTAATTTCACCAGTGAGTGAACTCAATTTCTAAATTCTGTTACACTAATTAGCAAAACCTTTGGTGTTCACAGGAGATAAAAAGTATCCGTAGCACTTGTAGTATAGCTGCTTCTGGCGTAAGCTCTTTTTTGAAAAAAAGAAGATTTTATTTTTTTAAGTAATTTCTTTAATTTTTTTAAATGTTTATTTTTGAGACAGAGAGAGACAGAACATGGATGGGGGAGGGGCAGAGAGAGAGGAAGACACAGAATCTGAAGCAAGCTCCAGGCTCTGAGCTGTCAGCACAGAGCCCGACACGATTCATAGGCTCGAACCTATGAACTGTGAGATTATGACCTGAGCCGAAGTTGGACGCTCAACTGACTGAGCCACCCAGGAGCCCCTAAGTAATTTCTACACCCAATGTGGGTGTCACGTATTTCATGTCATAGTCACATGCTCCAACGACAGCCTGTCAGGTGACCTGGGTGTAGCCTTTCTTAAATGTGAACAGGTAGATAATCCCAAAATTGTTAATTTCTTTTTTTTAATTTTTAAAAAATATTTATTTATTTTTGAGAGAGAGACAGAGTGTGAGCGAGGGAGAGGCAGAGAGCAAGGGAGACACAGAATCCAAAGCAGGCTCAAGGCTCTGAGCTGTCAGCACAGAGCCCGATGTGGGGCTCGAACCCATGGACCATGAGATCATGACCTGAGCCAAAGTCAGATGCTTAACGGACTGAGCCACCCAGGTGTCCCCCAAAATTTTGAATTTCTGATTAGGGCACTGACCACCCTTGAGCTGAGCTCAAACTAAAACAAATGTATTATCACACTGTCAAGGCTGAAGTGCTTTACAAGAACATACTGATGTCACAACTGCCCCTTACGTTTTTCCCTTATTCTTGAGACATCTACACATGACCCCTACTAAGCTAAATCAGCTTCTTGCAAAGAGCAGCTGCAGGGGAGTTGGGAGAGTAGAATGCACAGAGTTAAGGTAGCAGCTCCACAGTTTGAAAGCCTAGAATAGGGAGCATACTGGGGTTCACTCAGCAGGCAAGGCCCTGAATGTTAGTCCTGGCAGGTCAATGGACACACAAGTTTACACTGTAATACACCTAACCTAACTGGTCACCTTCCTCAGAGATTAGCTCTGTCTCTGATTGTCAATTTCTAGTAACAGAGCTTTCCACTTGTTCTGTCATCGAAAATTATTAACTTGATACATCTTGTCTCTGCAATGTTGACATCCATTCAATAACCACGACTGTCTATTCTCCCTTCATGGTATTTCCAAACTAACTCCATAATTTGTGGGGCCAGTGCAAATGAAAATGCAGAACCCTTATTCAAAAAAAAAAAAATATATATATATATATATATATACTGTTAAAGGAACTAAATCATTTTTCCATGACCTTTCCCTCTCAATCTGACCTGGGTTTTTTGTTTGTTTGTGTTTTTGTGTGTGCGGGTGATTTAATGTGGGCTGCCTCAGGCATAGGGTCACTAGGCCGCTCCATATGACTACAGCAGCCAGGTTCCCTCTCCCACCAGCTGCTGAGTCACTTTCCAGGCCCCGTTTGGGATCAGGGAAGATCTGCCCAAATCTCCAGTGGATGGTGGCCGGTAAGATTGCAGCCTCCATGCCACGACGTGCTTAGCATCTGAATTGGGGAGGACAAGAGGGTTATCCCCATGGATTTGCCTGCTGAATGCAGCTGGGCCCCGCCAGCTGGGGCTGGGCCTCCAGGCCCTTCCATGAGATGTTGTAGGGCATGCATGCCCGCCTTCAGTCCTCCTAAGCCTGCACCAGCCTACACTGGGGCCACTAGGCTGGGGCAGGGAGGAGGAAGTCAGGAAGGGCCTAGGACACCAGAGGTGGTGAGGCAGAGAACTCATCCTGGGGAGATGGGGAGTCTGGGAGGATGGGCGGGGAATGCAGGGAGGGGGTAAAACTGCAGGTGAACATTGGCTCCAAGCCAATGACAGTTTCATTGTCCCACCAAACTTCACTTATAAAACACAGATTCAAAGGTAAAATAATTACGAATGTTAAGACAGTAACCACAGAACATTAGACCCCAAGCAGGGTCCTTCTAAGTCCCCGTGATGGTTAGTTTTATGTGTCAGCCTGACTAGGCCACCAGGTGCCCAGATATTTGGTCAAATGTTGGTCTGGGTGTTTCTGCGAGGGCATTTTTGGATGAAATTAACATGTGAATCAGTGGACTGAGTCAAGCAGATTGCCCTTTCTAATGTAAGTGGGCTTCATCCAACTTGTCAAAGCCTGAACTGAATAGAAAAACTTCCCTAAGAGAGGATTCCTCCTGCCTCATTGCCTTGGGCCGGGGACATCAGCTTTTGTCTGCCTTCAGACTCTTCCTGAGTTTTGGACCCACTGGTTTTGGGACTAGAAGTACACTATCGGCTCTCCTAGGTCTCTAGCTTGCTGTAGGTCTCTAGCAGCCTCCATAACGGCATGAGCCAGTTCCTCATATTAACCTCTAGGTTCTGATGCCCTGGAGAACCGCTACTAAAATAGGCCCTCTATGACTGGTTGCCCTGCTGTGAGGCCCGCCTTGGCTTCAGCTTCTTTCAGTCCCCACTGTCGCTGCCGGATGAGCTTAGAACTTTATTGCTTTTTGCCAGCTCTATGTCCGGAACTTCCCAGCTAGATGATCTCTCCCGTTGGGCACTTCCCTGTCAGAGTCCTACAAATACAATCAATGGGAGTTACCTCTGTTAACAAACATTCCGTGGTTCTCTTTTATCTTTAGCTTCTTTAATTACATCATGACCCTTTGGGTCTAGTCTCCGTGTAAATTTTATGTCATAGACCTCAATGCCAGCCATTTGCCCCAGTCAGTTTTATTTCCTCATACTTATATTTGCAGTGGGCATTTCTACCACATGATTTTGCTCACATTATTCCTCAAGCCTGAAGTGCGACGCACAACCCTTTAATGACTATCTCAAGCTATTGTCCTTCATAAGGCCCGTGATAAGTCTACCTAAAGCCAGTTTACAATGGACCAGCCTTCTCAAATATCCTACACTTGACCCCTGCCCTCATTTGTCCTTATGCTGTGAAAATTAACAAAAGCTTTTTTAGCATGAAGTCCCAAGGCCAGAAAGAGGGAGCTCTCGTGCCCTGCCCTACCACTCCTTGACCACTGCAGACCTAATAGAAAGAAACAGACCTTGGGCTTCAACCCGACTTTACTGTGTTAATAGGAGGAAGAAAAGCTTTCCCCCACCTTGGCAACAGACCAGCCAATGAGACACTGTCACATCTCAGCCAATGAAAAGCCACTGTACTTCTAACTCCCAGTTTACTCCAGTGGACTTTTTGTTTAGAACAGCCCTCCCAACTCCCCCCTTTCCTCTATAAAAGAGTGCTCCTCTCCTTTGTTCTACCCACGTGCCTATGGTGTGGCCATGATTTGCTTCTCCTGGATTTCAGTTCTCTGCTCTTCCTGAATCAACTCATTTTTGCTGGTTAAATAACCGGCAGTTTTATTTATCTTTTCTTTAATTTTTTTTCAACGTTTTTTATTTATTTTGGGACAGAGAGAGACAGAGCATGAATGGGGGAGGGGCAGAGAGAGAGGGAGACACAGAATCGGAAACAGGCTCCAGGCTCCGAGCCATCAGCCCAGAGCCTGACGCGGGGCTTGAACTCACGGACCGCGAGATCGTGACCTGGCTGAAGTCGGACGCTTAACCGACTGCGCCCCCCAGGCGCCCCCCAGCAGTTTTATTTTTAAGATTAACAAGGCATCCCTTGTATCTACTACTGTCATTCATCTTAGGCATGTGTTTTCTCTACAATGTGATTACAAGCTATTCGTAGATGCCATGGTACCCAGGCCATCTTTCCCAGCATGCTATTATGTTCCCATTAGGAACTCAAGGAATATTTCTTGAAAGAATGAATAAGTAAATTGATTACTGCTCGTTGGAGTAGGTTGAAAGGTGCCCCCAAAAGGATATGCCTGTCCCCTAACATCTGGAACTTACGAAGGTGAACTTTGTGGAAAAACGTTCTTTGTAGACATAATTAAATTAAGTATCTTGAAGTGAGATCATACTGGTTTACCCAGTGGGTCCCAAATCCGATAACAAGTGTCTGTGTAAGACACAGAAGAGAAGACACAGAGAGAAGAGGAAATGGGCAGGTGAAGACAGAGGCATTGATTGGAGTGATACTTCCACAAGCCAAAGAATGAATGCCTAGAGGTACCAGGAGCTGGAGGAAGAAAGAGAGGGTCGGGGCCCCCACCCCCAACAGAGCTACCAAAAGGAGCATAAGCCTGTCAACAACTTGAGTTCAGAATTCTGGCTCTAGAACTGTGAGAGAATAAATTTCTCTTGTTTCTGCCATCTGGGTCACGGTAATTTGTTATGGGCAACCCTAGGAAACTAATATATCCATCATTTCCTTGGGCTACTTGTAGAAATTAGTCTCTCATCACCTCTGTATACAATAGTAGAAACATTTTTCTCTTAGAAGCTGAAGAGACAGTTGCCCCAGGCTCCTGGTATAATATGTACCACTTGAATTCTTTTAAATGGCAGGTGCAAAAATTCCTCAAGCTCTCTCAAAAACTGACATCCCATTTACATGCTTCTCTAAGAATGCTGCCTTACTCTGATAGTCTAATTTTGAGATTAATGTAGATTCACACGCAGTAGTAAGAAATAACAGGGAGATCCCATAGACCTCTTACCCGGTTTCTACAAATGGTTAACATCTGACAAAACTACAGTGCAATGTCACAACGAGGATGTGGATATAAATACAATTCGACAACCTCTTTCTGATTTCTCCAGTTTTTAACCTTTATTTATTTTTTTGAGACAGAGAGAGACAGAGCATGAATGGGGGAGGGTCAGAGAGAGGGAGACACAGAATCTAAAACAGGCCCCAGGCTCTGAGCTGTCGGCACAGGGCCCGACGCGTGGCTCTAACCCACGGAACGTGAGATCATGACCTGAGCCGAAGTCGGCCGCTTAACCGACTGAGCCACCCAGGCGCCCCTATCTCTCCAGTTTTAATTGTACTCATTTGTATGTGTGTATTTAGTTTATGTACGTTGATCACCTGTGTTGATTTATGTATCACGTGTCAAAAAAACAGTCAGAAAACAGATCTATTCTGTTGCCACAACAATCCTTCATGTTTCCTTTTTAAAAATTTCTTTAATTTTTTTTTTTGAGGGAAACAGAGTGTAAGCAGGGGAGGGGGCAGAGAGAGAGGGAGACACAGATTCTGAAGCAGGCTCCAGGCTCTGAGCTGTCAGCACAGAGCCTTACATGGGACTTGAACCCATGAACCGTGAGATCATGACCTAAGCTGAAGTCGGACACTTAACTGACAGCCACACAGGTGCCCTTCGTGCCTTTTTATAACCACATCCACCTCCTTTTTTGTGTGCCTCATCCCCATCCTTGTCCTTGAGGATAACAAATTGGTGAATCTGAAGGGAATTATGCTGTGTGGAAAAAGCCAATCCCCAAAGGTTACATATCATTTGATTGCATTTATATAACATTCTTGAGATGATGCAATTACACAGAAGGATGTTGGTGGTTGCCAGCGGGTGTGTATTCTCTTCAAAGTGAAATTTATTTAAATATCGTCAGGGGACTCAAAGTCGTCCTATACAACAAGTTAAATTTTTTGCTCAATAAACATTTGGGGAAATCTTTTTTTGTGCCTGATGCTATTCTCATGATGGGAATAATCAGTCTCTGCCTTAGGAAATGCACTAAGAGGCCAAGTGAGAAGCCTCTAAATGTAATTACATGTTAAGCCCCTTGGTTGGCAAAATGACCCACCATGTATGAAAGGCTCCAAAAGAGGTGACTGAACAACAAAAAAACAAAGGGAGGTGGTACTGATGAGCAGATACAATGGTGTTCATGTAAGAAGTACATTAATGTTCTGTCTCCATTAAGGAACTGTGAGAAACTGTCAGAGGATTTGGAGTTAAGGATTTGAGAGAGTAAGCAGCTTAGGCTAAGAAAACAGTACAGACAGCTCATGATAAACCATCTGGCCTCTGGATTTCTGGAAGGGGAGAAATGGACCAGTGATGAGCCCGATCCCCTAGGAGGATACCACTGGTATGGAGAGACAACCGTTCTCCTGGGTTGGACGGTGGCAAGAAGGGGGAGGAGGCATGAGGTGTCAGCTCCTAGGACAGCACAGGCTGTGTGTGATGGGTGGCACAAGAAACAGCTGAACAGACATCTCACCAAAGGTTTGCAGGCAGGTCAGGGGGAAGTGGGTGAGGACATTTAAGAATTCTTCGGGATCGTCTATGGCAAATGAGTTTCATCTCCTATTCTAAAAACTATACTAAATGTTCTGTACTACTAAAGAAAAAAAAAAAAACCACAAAACCGGAACTCTGTGCGGGAATTGTTATTGTTCCCGTTTACAGGGAGGAAACGGGCTTAGACAGACTAGAAAAGTTGCCTGGGGTCACTTAGCAGCTAGTAATAGACAGAGCCAGGATCTAAATTCATCTGCCTGACTCCAAATCCAACCCAACTCTGCCATCTCAGGCCTTTCAAAGAGTTAAACAATGATGGCATCGGGGAGGGGTGTCCTGGTGGGATAGAAGAGAAGGGAAATTTGGGAAGGTGACATTATTTGGGAATCTATAGAAACTGAAGGTTAAATTTCCCACTCTCGGTTTTCTAAAGTGAAGTGAGCAATTTCCTTGGCTTTTGCTTCATGAATAGAGATGGAAAATTTGACTATTGGATAGAACTCTACAAAATACCAGATGCTCTATTTGAACAGGACTTCTCTGGGTAAATAAATTACACTTAAAAATATGCAGCAAACCTCAGTGAGGCCACAGCAGTTCTACAAGAAACATTTCAAAATAAAAGTGCAAAAAATGAACAGCTTAGGGACACATAAATAACCTTTCAAATTTAATCAAGATACAAATTCAGAATAGTTCAGATGTGGTATCTGTTAGAGGGAGTGAAGAAAGTGTAATGGAAATCGGCCTAAAATTGAAACCATAGGTCCTTATTGAAGCTGTAGGTATATCAGAGAAAGGCATTTTGCACATACAACCTTGCAGAGACCCTATGGCCTGTATGACTTGACGATGTCCACGGCATTGTCTGGGTTCCAATGTTAACATATGCTTCCTTGGAATATTTACAAAGATGGCGATAGTGCATGGGCTAGGTTTTGTTTTGTTTTATTTTGTTTGTTCTGCTGCTTCTATATTTCTTAGATCTGCCGTAACCATTGGCCGCTTGGAGTGTTGCTGAACTGCCTTTAGTGACCATGAAATCCACTCGAGAATAGATCTTAATGCAATACTAATAATTGGATGATATTTTTGTTACTCATATTCCTATGGCCTTTCAAAGCAAACAATGCATCTCAGTTTGATGTAACTAGAGATCTTAAAATTTAATAAAAATACCACAGTCATAGTGAATCCTTTTGTGCTTGGACTGAAGGGTTCCCAGATTCAGTTCTTAATCAAGAACTGAGGTTACAGACTGAAGCAATTATATTTTAGGGAAACACAAACTTTATTCCATATTTGTTCAGTTGCTTCTTCTCAGATGATTTTCTGGTGGACTCTTTTTTTTCTTTCTCTCTCTCTCTTTCTCTCTCTTTCTCCTTCCTTCCTTCCTTCCTTCCTTCCTTCCTTCCTTCCTTCCTTCCTTCCTTCCTTCTTTATTTTAGTAGGACATGGAAAGAAGTGTTTTTGGATGACTTAATGCAAGGCTTATTCATTCATTTACTTAGAATTCTATGAATGTCAGGGGTGTAGTCACATTTTCCCATTCACTCTGTGGCAATAAAAAAAGAAGCTATTTGCTTTCAAGGTCTGATAAATATATATTTTTAAATACCTTACAGACTATGTGTAGACCATGCTTATACAAGGGATGTGTGTGTGTATGTGTGTGTGTTTAGGCTGATCCATGGTTTCTTCATCTTTGCTTGGCATTACTAACAGGTAACATCACCATATAAGACTTTAAAAAATAGTTTTTACATTATGGTGCCGAGTCAGAAATTTTTCTAGGAGGTAATGTTTTTTTATATTTTTTAAAAAATTTTTTCAACGTTTTTTATTTATTTTTGGGACAGAGAGAGACAGAGCATGAATGGGGGAGGGGCAGAGAGAGAGGGAGACACAGAATCGGAAATAGGCTCCAGGCTCCGAGCCATCAGCCCAGAGCCTGACGCGGGGCTCGAACTCACGGACCGCGAGATCGTGACCTGGCTGATGTCAGACGCTTAACCGACTGCGCCACCCAGGCGCCCCTAGGAGGTAATGTTTTATAAGACAGAATAATAAACTATTCTTCTGAAGAAACCACTAGTAATCTTAATAATTGTTTATAATACACACTTGCACATAATTTCAGGAAAAGTAAAGTTACTTTGTAGTTATGATTCCAAAACATATTTTAGATGTGGGTTACCATATTCAGTATATCATTTAATATGATTTATCAACAAGACAAAAATGCCAAATTTTGCCACACTGAAAGATCTGTTAAAAGATATAATGCAAACCAGAATCTCCCAGGGAGTAGAATCAAAAAGACATTTTAAAAACCCAATTTTTTATGGTATCCAAAATTTCCTTATATGTTGCTAGAAAAGTAGTAATAGATGGAAAACTGGAGTCATTCTTTATGCAGATACATGTGTTATAATATTATTTCATTGTACCTTACATGGTTTATAACAAAAAATGCGTGTATTTTGTAGATACCGTGTTGCTTACATATCAAATATGGTGTCATTAAATCTATGAGTGTTTCAACTTTTTAACTATACTATTTTGCTCATGTGAGGCAGATAAAGTCAAATTCATAGAAGGAGAAACTAGCATGGTAGTTGCCATGGACTGAAGGGACCACGGAATTGGTAATTATTGTTTAATAAATACAGAGCTTCAGTTTCTCAATGAAGAGAGTTCTGGAGATGGATGATAGTGTTGGTTGCACAACAGTGTGAATGTACTTACTACCCCTGGGCTGTACATTTAAAAAATGGCTAAAATGTGTGTTAAAATGTGTGTTAAAATGGTAAATGTATCAAATGTGCTATGAAATCTGTGGGTAGTCCAACTTTTTAAACACTATACTATTTTGCCCTTTTAGGTTCCTAGAAAATAGAAAAATTACTATTAACAAATAAAAAAGTTATATTTGTAGCTGAACCAAAAAAAAAAAAAGCATGTTAAAATGGGTCACGGTGACCCCCAAGCTGAGAACCCTTAACTGGTTCCAAAGCTAATTTGGGGATGCTAGCACAGAGGGGAATGAGAAGGATTTTTTTTCCTCCAAAGACCTAATCCTTCATCATAACTCTTAGCCTTCTCTTTCACGGATGTACCCCTGCACACAGTATCCTTGTGCAGCCTGCTTTTTAAGATGCAAAACAATGATTATATGGTAGTCTCAAGGATACTCAGAAGAAAGCCTTTATTGCATAATTAAGTTTGAGTTCTCAATTATGCAATAAAGGCTTTCTTCTGAGTATCAACTGAGGTACTCAACTGAGTCATCACCAGGTCTTCCCTTGGTGATCCATTATACTTCATGCAACAACTTGGGTAAAGTAAGAGAAATGTTAGGGCTTCAACATAAAAGACAGTTAAGAGTGGGAATAGGCCTGGGAACAAGGATCTGGTATGGAATCTGTCTTTGGCAAAAAACACACAGAGTGAGAAGAAAGGAGGGGAAAGTAGGGTGAGGCATTTAGCAAAGGTCCAGCCAGCTCACTCAGCCAACACAGGCCGTGAAAAGGAGAAATCAGGAAATTTGGAGTCTGTATAGATACCTGGGGTTCAATTTGGCTCAAGTGATGATTGCCCTGGCTTGGCAGGAAAGGAGTTGGTGGGATGAAAGGAGTAACACTAGCGTCCTGAGACTTATACGAACAGGCTGGGTGATGTCTGAGAGTTCGAAATGCATGTATTTGAGGACATTCTGAAGAAAAGTTTTTCAACCACACTTGGGGGTGGTATTTTACCCAGTGTAGTTATCACATTTGACACTTTTACTCTTGTTTTTAGTATTCTACTTCTGCTTTTTTTCCTTAATATTTTTTAAAAAGCTAGGCAAGTTGCTGGCCATATCTCTACAGGATTGACTTTATGATCCAATATAAACATGCTTTAATATTTTAAAGTAACCCTACTCTCAGAGCTGGTCGACTTTTCCCCCTTTCCTTCCATGTTTCAGTTATCTGTTGCCATGTTAAAGACAACAACAACACAAAATTTAGCAACTTAAAAACACAACAAACAGTGATTTCTCAAGAGTCTATGGGACTGGCTGGTCTTAACTAGGAGGTTCCCAGGTGGCCAAGTGGTACTATCTGGGGTCACTCATGTGGTACATTCAGCTAGGAGCTTATCTGGGACTAAAACTTGTAAGATGATTTCACTCACACATCTGGTGCCTCGGGTAAGGTGGCTGGGATGGTTTGTGCCTAACTAGGTCTCAGTCTCTCTCTCTATAGTTTCTCCTCATCCAGCAGCCTGATCTGAATTTCTTTATAGGGTAATTGGATCCCAAGACAGTGGAAATGGAAGCTTCAAGGCTCAGAAGTCACAGGGCATCACTTCCAGGGCATTCTATGGATTAAAAAAAAAAAAAAAAATCCCAGGGCCAGCTTAGGCTCAAGAGGAGGGGATACAGACTCCATCCCTTGATGGTAAAAGTGGCATGAATTTGCAAGGATGGGAGGAACTGTTGCGCGGAGCATTCTTGCAGGAAATTTACTAGTGCATATACAAGAAACAGATGCCAAGTGGAATATTCTGCTTGAGAATGGGTCCAATTAAAATTCTGACACTTTTCATCAAGTTTTATATTTAACAATATTATGTAATCCTTATACGGAAAATACTGTAGTATGTTAGAGTTCTATATAAAATTCTGCACCCATTGAAGAGAAAATTAACTTTTCTCCTCAAGTATATGAAAGGTGGGGTTGGCTTTGAGGTTGAGCGTGTGGGTTTGAATCTTGGCTCTGCCAGGTAATAGCAATAGGGTCTTGGGCAATTTTCCCTTTCAGTCTTGCGCTTTTCTCCTCTGTATTTAGAGGACCGATATGAAGATTATATGAGTCAATATAGCTAAACTGCTTAGCAAAGAGCCTGGCACACAGTAAATATGTAATCAATATCGGTTTTAAAAATACAAATTATTAATGCTTATTATCATGTAACACTTGTTTGGATTAAACCTTCTGGAACTGCAAAGTTCCCTGTTCTCTGTAGTCTGATTAAACTTAATCATTTATCTTGATTACTTCCTCTGCCTCCCCTACCTCTTGCCAAGCGAAAAGGTAGGTGAAACGACTGATTGCTAAACAGGTGTTTTAAGAAAGTGACTTACCAACTTTTAAACACTGCAGTCCATATGAAGACATATAATTTACATTGTAACCCAGAACACTGTAACCAAGAAACTCATCCACACTTAAATATTGTACAAGTATTTCATGAAACAATACTCACCCTCATGTTATGCTACGAGCACTGAAGTTTTGTTCTATTCTATTCAAGTGTTTTGACAACAACAAAATGTTGGTTGTGACCCACTATAATTAATTTCATTACCTACTGAAGCATTCTAACCTATATATTATGGCCATTGGCAAATAGCATATTAAACACATTTTCAAACCACGAATTGTTTCAAGTGTAGTACTATAAGAATATGACATACGTCATTTCTATACAGACTAATTCAGCTGTGGGTCAGAGAGCTCTTTCACAAATATGACCTGACCACTCTATTTGAGAGGTTTCATAAATTCTTTCAGTGGGACATGGGGAACTAGGGGAAACACAGGCACACTAAATATTGTGGGTTTAGGTACCATAAGAAGCCAAGTGGCTCATTTGTTTGGAGCTAGAGGGACCTATGCTGGAATGCCAACTTCACAGCTTACTATATTGTGGTTTTCTGCGAGCCATTTAAACTCAGCTGTGCACTCTTGATTTTTGGTTTGTTAAAAGTAATATGCAAGTAGTATCTATGTCGACTGAGTTGTGAGCATTAAATGAGAAGATATACCCAAAGGCCCAGCCAAGTATTGGGCACCAAGAAGGCTCTCAGAATGCATTTCTTGCCTCCTCCCCCTACGATAAAATACAAACTGCAGAATTCATAGCTATTATTTAGGTTCTGTGTTTTATACTTTTAGAGAAAAGCTAAGACTTGGTAGAAAACTATGGTCAAACCCTGTTACTTCTTCAATGCAATTTAATTTCTACAACCATGCATTGTCTTGATTTTCTACTTAATAATATTTAATAGTTATTATTGTTCTGGAATGTGGATATGAACTATGAAATAATTTGGGGTTGTCAGGTCAGGTTTTGTAGAATGAGGTTCAGTCTCACTTCCAGTTATCAACCCGACTGCAGGGGAAAAAAAATGTGTGTGGAGGAGATAAACAATTCTAACCCTGTGTTGCTAAGTAATTTAAACAAAAATGACGTGAAAATACATGCACTACTTTTTTTCCCCTTGGGCCAAAGGTTTAAGGTTATCAGCGTTCTAGCGCTCCAGGCAGGGAGTATTTTCACGGTAGGTTAGCTTGGCTTAGGTAATTGTCTAAGATCCTCGGTTGATTAAGACCCTCGCACAGAATCATCGGATCTCTAGAACGGGACTGGTTATTTTGAAATATCTGCCTTTAAGCTCAGAATTATGTCTGCGTGTGAAAGAGCGCAAAGAGGGCGTGACACATCTTTCCCACTCCCGGCTGCTAGCCTCCGCCTCCCGCCGCCGGGGCCGCTGCACTCACGTGGCAAGTCCAGAGAGCGCAGCGCCGGGCGGGGGACGGCTGGATGGCCGGACGGCCGGACGGCCGACCCCTCCCTCGGCTCACGAGCCCTTCCCGCGGGCCGGCCGGGCGCCCACTCGGTCCTCCACCGCCAGGGGGCGTGCGCGGCTTCCCGGCGGCGTGGGCCCATTGGTCGCGGCGGGGAAGCGGGGAGGAGGCCCAGCGGCGAGCTGGCTTCCTCCTGGCCACTCGCGGGGGTGAGGGGAAGCCGGAGGAGCCCGGGAGGAAGCGGAGGAGGGAGCGGGAGGCGGCGGCGTTGGGTCCCGTCGGCCTCCGGCAGGACTGACAGCTGAGAAGCCGGAAGGCAGGCGCGCGCGGCGGAGAGGCGGGCGGGAGGCCGGTGAGATGGACGAGGAGGCGGAGGAAGCCGCGGCCGAGGGCGGGGAGGGATGCAGGGCGTCTGGGGGAAGCCGGGCACCCACCTTCACCTTCATCCTCCGCTCGCCCCGCCACCGCCGGCCGGGGGGCGGGCCCCCGAGCGCGCCGGGGCGTCGTGGCGCGTCCCGCGGAGGAGGGAGCGGGTGGGGGGTTGGAGGGGGGGGAGCGCGGGCAGGACCGGAGCCCCCGGAGCGCGGTCGGCCGGGGTCCGGGCCGTCTCCCCGGCCGAGCATCCCCAGCTCGGCGTCTCCGTGCCCGGGTCCGCGGAGGGCGGGGCGGTGCCTGCACCTGGCGCTCGGTCTCGGTGCCCCAGCCTGGTGCTGGCGCCCGGAGCGCGCGTGCCACGCGGGGGCTCCGGCTCGCTGTGGGAAACCGGGGCCGAGTGCTCGAAGGAGGCGAGGGTGAAAATGGGTATTGCATTTGTACTCTGTGGAGGGCCGTCTTGGCTCACTTGTAAAGTTTTAGCGTCTCCTAAACTGGAGGTACTTCTCATTTTTGAAATTTATCCAGCTCATTGGTATTCGGTGTCATTGATGAATGTGCTCTTCCTTCTTTCTTTTCTTTTCTTTTCTTTTCTTTTCTTTTCTTTTCTTTTCTTTTCTTTTTTTTTACCCCCGTCCCCTTTTTTGGCTACTATCCTCAAAATTCCTTACTATGGACAACAGTGAGTGACCCTAGGTCTAAATAATATAAATGACAAATTGAAGATTTGAGATTGAGATCTCCAGCTGTGTTTCATCATCTTATCCCCCACCCTCGCTTTTTTAAGTTTCATATAATACAGAGCTGCTGTCTAATCGACAGAACCTTTTGTTTTTATTGTATTTAGTCAGGAATATATGCATACAATATATGGATACAATATACTAGATGATATTAGATTGCTTACTAGGCACTGTACTAAATGCTTTTATACGTACATTTATTCTGCACAAGCCAAAAAGTAAGTCCTTTTATATTTCTTAATTTTGCAAATGAACATATGAACTCCTCTAGAGGTTAAGTAAAGGTTGATGACAGTAGGTAGATGCCGGACCCCTCGGGCCCTTGACTACCTTGCAGGGCTAGTGGTATACTGCCAGATTTTCCAAGTTTTTGGAAACATTCCTGATACTCCTATGGTGCGCTACAGAGTACAGAGAGATCTCCATTTAACTTAGAAAATAAAGTTAATAACTTATGCTCTTCAACAAGAAATTGGCAGAATTGGTATTGGTTTTGATCATATCACTAAATGTACCTCTTTCTAAAGGCTTCCAGTCTCTTGAATTCTCTAGCTGATTACTAAAGTTATATTCTTCCCCACCTCCAATTTTATACAGGTGTTGGAAGCTTTGTTTCACAAATTCCATGTAATGTTTTCTCAGCTCACTAAAGACTGGCATTTCTTGATAGTGAGAAATAAAAAGAGTTCAACATAGTGATTCTTCACCTGGGAACCTCACAGAATCATACACAAATAAGACTTTTTAGAAAGGACACAGGCCCAGTTCCTCCAAAATCCGCATTGTTAGGAGACTTGTGTTGCAAAAGGGAATCAAAATAAGACTGAGCACCACTGGATTAAAGTGACTTTCAAAATAGACTTAATGGGTGTTTTATTGGAATTACTAAAATTTGGATTGCTACCCTAAGCATGGGTAATTAACCAATCTTTCACAATTAATGAAGATACATTACAAAGGAAAGGTAATTGGAGAGAGGGTCAAAGGGCTAAGAGATTGTTGAATGGCAAAAAGTAATAATTTCGGTTTGGGCTCAGAAGAGTCTTATCTTTTTTTAACCACATATTTTAGATCTTAAATGGTGTCAGTGTTCAAGAATTTTTATATTCTTTCAAAAAAAAATATTGAAGTACCTGGTATGTGCCAGTTATAGGTATCAGGCATACTATGAATAAGACCACTAGCCCTTCACAAAGCTATTTTCTTTGAAACAGTGAATCTTTCTCTTTTCTTTCATTTTTGTACCCATTTCTTAAAGCTGAAAGGTGCGAGACCCAAGAACCAACCGCTTTTTCCCAGGTGTCACAAAAGTCAGTCTAGCTCAGAGCTTGGTACAATAGTAAACATTTGTCTTGAACTTAGTCCAGAACGGTTCCTGTCCTTGGTATCACATCATCTGGATTTTAAGTAGAAGTTCTGCATTTAGTTGCTTCGTGAATGTCATTGACCACATTAATTAACTGTAGGCAGTGCCTTATTTTCTTAATTTGGGGATATTGAGTAAGATTCCCAAGATCTTTAAACTTTAAGAGGTTTTGTGATTTTTATCCAGCTTCTAAAATACAGTCAGCTGACTTACTCTCCAAAGAGGAAATTAAGTGTTCCAATTCCTCTAAACTTCCACTGTGCACCCCACTGGTATTCTTTCATTCTCTTCTTCATTGGCCTATTCCATTTGATTGAAGCTATTCTGAGATCACTTACATTCTCCTTATTTGTAATCTAATTAATTTTTTCATCTACTGTTTATGTTTTTTTTTTTCATTTTTTTGCTCATGAGTTTTTCCAATTTCCTTCTGTAGGAAATTAAATTTAATTCAAATAACATAAAATTTACCATTTTGAAGTGTACAATTCACTGGCATGTAGTACGTTCACAGTGATGTGCAGTCATGACCTCTCTTTGGTCTGAAAACATTTTCCTCATTCCAAAAGGAAACCTCACATCCACTAAACAGTTATCCCCATTCCCCCTTCCCTTGAGCCCCTGGCAACCACTGGCCTGCTCTCTGCCCCTGTGGATTTACTTCTTCTGAATATTTCATACAAATGGAGTCATACGCAATGTGATCTCTTCTGTCTGGCTTCTTTCACTTAGCATCATGTCTTAGAGGTTCGTCCATACATACATAGTATGTGTCAGTACTTCATTCAGTTTATGGTGGAATGATACTCCATGCATGGTTACATTCCACATTTTGTGTAGTCATGCATCCATTGATAGTCCCTGGTCAGTTCTTGTGCCCCAGTGAGAAAAAGTTCCGTGGACAGCTATAGCAGCCAGCCAATTCCTGCACTGATTTTCATCAGAAGGTTTACAGGACCTCAGGCAGTATTGTGGCATCAGGTGTGCTACCGATACCATCCGTTATCTGCAGTCAAGTGATCATTAAATGTGTTTTTTGAAGGACCTGTGATCAACAAAGATGAATTTCTTAAGTGGTCCGGGAAATTTTACCACTAGAAGCTACTTACTACCTGTTCTTTGCAAATAGCTGCTAACCCTCATTGAGCTTTTGTGGTAGAAATGGTGCACCATGCAGGGTAGACCCAGCTGTTCTTCACGTGGAAAGTTTGAACCACAGAATTCTGTCTGCTCTGGTTCACTTAAATTCTGCAGATGCTTTAAAGACAGTGGAGGTGGAGAAGGTATGTGGGGTAATTCTTAAAACATTCAATCAGAATAGGAACTTGTAACTTCTCATCTGATGCAATGCAAAATAGTTGCAGATGAAGATAGTTACACCGTATGTAAACGTGTGCCTTTCTGTAATCTTTTTCATTGTTGCAACTTGTGAACCTGACACTTCTTTACCCTGCATATGTTCAACTTCTTACAGTTAAAATGTATTTTGTTTTGTTTTTGCCATTGTTCTCAATGATACCTATTTCTATCTATCTTTCTTTTCCTGGATGGTATAGTGAGGGATTAAGGTGGTTTACACTACAGCTGTTTAATCCACAGCTGTAGAACTCTGACGGAGTTGGGAGAACTAAATGTCATTTTCTTTTCTGTTTTTGGCATGTTGCTGGTGCTCTCAGTGGCAGAAATCTGATCACCATTTCATTTCTTCTACCGGATTAGAGGTTTTTAAGCAGAATTCTGCTTTGGTAGGTGAGGAAGAACTGCAAGAACACATTCAGGGAATTTTGAATCTAATACTGTTGTAATCATTGCAAACAGGATTTCTTTCCTCTGTTCCTCAGCACATTGTGTCCAGATTTATTCACTGCCCGCCTCTCCCTCCTCACCCCCACGGGAGACCTGGCCCAGAGTCAGGTTGATTTCCATTCAGTGTTAAGAAAGAATGAAATTCTTGTTCTGTGAGCTTTACCTTTGGGCTTTTTTGGCCTAGATTTGCCCTGCTCCCCATCCCCAAACTTGTCTGTGTGTTCAGATTGCTGTACTGTAGATCCCAAGTTCTCAGACTGAGAGAGAGTGAGAACCACCTGGGGAGCTCCTTAAACTTGCAAGAGCTTTAATCCTTGTAGGGATTCTGGGCTCAGGAATTTGCATTAAAAAAAACCCACCTATAATCATGGTGTCCATACAGGGGGCTACATTGTAGTTAGGGCTTCAAAGAACCAGATAATGCTGTTTCATTGAATCTAAGATGTTTATAAGGTGCACCATTATTTTGTGTACTACTGTGGGAGAAAAATAGGGTTGTAAACCTCACCCCAATTTAAGACCTGTTGAAATGAGAGAAGTAGTGTGCACCTTAGAATCAATAAAAACATCTTAGGATCAGAGGAACCACAGGCCCCTTTTAAGGTAAGTGATTATCGTGAGTCATAGAAGCTGTATGATAAATGAATTATAATGAAGCATTCTTCAGACCTTTTACTGTGTAAAATATTTGTTTATGGTAGAATTTAACGTAAGGTCCTTACTTGACATTTATTTGTAATGAATGTTATCCTGATGACTTGTTTTCAGATGTAAGGGAGCTGGATAGATGGGTGTAATGCACTCCAGTTTGGCCCCCTATCATTTTTCACCCTAACCAGCCATTGATGTGTTGATAGTTCAGAAGTCTCATTTCTAATGTCTACAAAGACATTAGTGATTTCCATTTTGTAACTACAGTTCACTGAGATGATAATGTCACATTGACATCACATGTGGCATGGTCATTTGATTTTTATCTTTTTTTTTTTTTTTTAATAACCCTTTTTTCTATTAGAGTGTCCTTAGCCCTCAGTGCCAGGAGTTGATATGCACAGACACCAGCCACCTATTGTCTTATCTTGGATAGTTCTAGGAGGGAGTGGCAATAGTATCAGGTTAAACAGCAATCTGTGTCTGAGTAAACCTGAACTCTGTCTGCCAACTCATGAAGTGTTGTGGCATATTGGGGACTGTATGGTAAGATGCCTGTGGGTTAGAACAAGTCTTTGTCCACTAACGAGAATTCAGCGAAGAGCAACCCCACCTGGCTATGGTACTTCCTTCAGTGGTATCCTCTTAGAACATGAAACATTTTTGCCAGGAAAACCTTGTTTAGTCCTGTTAGATTTGGGAGGGGAAGCAGAACACGTGTCCATTTAGTCTGTAATCACCTGAAGTATTTACAGAAACCTCGGTTAAAAAGCTTGTTGATCAACTGAACTATTTCCTGATACGTCACCTGTCTGAAGAGGAAGAAGCGGTAGATGTCTAGCTGATTCACATTGGTTGGAGGAGTTGTGCTGTGGAACCCTTAATGTTGAGGTGAATGCTGTTGCAACACTTTTGTCTTTAGGATGTAGTGTGAGTGGTTTGTCTAGTTTGGTTACCTCCCCCTCCGTTGAGTCTTTGGGGTGAAGTCGGTGTAGGCGGGGCCCTTGTGTGATTTTACAGGACATCTTCCCTTTTCTAAGTGGAGAGGCAGGTTGATATGATAGTTCTACTTTTTCATGTTTCATTCTTAGAAGAAAGGAGTATTTATCCAGCTGCTGTGGATCAGAGAGAAGTTTTCCAAAGCATGGCTCTCTCCATTCCCTGCCTGGAGAACCAAATAAAAACAAGGTGTAGGTATTTTTGGCAGACCGGGGTCAGGGAGAACAAGATTCACCCCGGAACAGTCCCAGGATGCTTCATATTAAGCGTTGGTTAACATTCTAGAGGGGAGCTAAAAGCACTTTCTGGCTCATGTGTGCGTTTTCATAGGATGCTTTTAATTCTGTTTCTGTTTCTTAGCCGTAATTAGATACAAATCCTCTTTTGAATGTAATTTCACTATGATGCTGCATTAGAAAATAAGCCATTTGACGGTAGTTCACATAACTTAAAAAAATCTAGGCATAGATTGTGTATATTCCTCTCTTCCCAAGGTTTTCAACAGAAAATTAAAGTTCTGAAAGACTCATTGGTTCTGTTGAGCCATTATTTAAAAGTTTTTAAATAAGTTTTTTGGTCTGTTGCATTGTACTCTCATGTTTCTAAAAGCCCCTTTGCAGAAGAAGTAGAGACATTTATGTTTTCCTCGGGCATCATTTGAAAAAGTGGTTATTGTTGGCATTAGAGAATCGTGCAGCTCTCTCCCCCTTCCCAAAGGAAAAACTATGTTGTGTTTTGTTTTTGGCTCCTTTTTTCTTCTAGTCAAAATGTAAGACTAGTTTAGTTCCTTAAAAACCTGGAATACTTTTCTAGTTGTTACGTACTCATTTAAAATTTTTTCCCTCAATTATTACCAGGTTATACCCAATTTTTAAAAGTTGTATAACGTGTGTATTAAAGTGGTAGATTCCTCAAATTTTTCAGTTTATTTGTTTATTTTGAGAGAGAGAGAGAGAAAGGGACAGGGGGGAGAGAGAGTGGGAGAGAGAGAACCCCAAGCAAGCTCCGCACCACCAGCACAGAGCCTGATGTGGGGCTTGAAGTCACGAACTGTGAGATCATGACCTGTGCCCGAATCGAGTCTGATGCTCAGCCGCCTGAGCTCCCCAGGCGCCCCATCAAGTGGTAATTCTTTTAAATGAATGCCTCTTCTAGGATTGAGAATCAGAGTGGCCTACTAGCACTAAAATATTTTCTGAAGTTGTAATTGGATTCTGTTCTATCAGGCGTTTAGTATTAATAACACCAAATCCTATTGAGTTCACGCTATTTGTAACACGGTGAGAATAGCTCAGACATCATAATTAGTTTTCAGATGTTCAGACTTTTTTCACACGAGTGCAGCGTTTCACCCCTCTTCCTTTTGTTATTTCACGAATGTCTCCAGCGTGGCAAGGACGAGTGTGCGGTGGCACGTGCGTGAGCCGGGGCCCTCGACAGCCTGCAGCTGCTGTAGTCATAGGTGCTCTGTTTTGTTTTGGTTAAAGTAAAGGTTTTGGAAAGCTTAATATTTGCGATTTTAATAGTGGATCAAACATCAGGTGCACAGTAAACCCCACCCCTTATGTCTATCACAAAAGTAATCATCACTTTTAATTGCCTGTGTAAAGAAAATAGTGTTCGTTTCTCCTCACCGACATAATTTTACAGTTAATGAAATGGGTTGTGATAAGACTTTTATCCAGTTTCTTTATACCTGCTAGGACCGCTTTGGAAGACGTTCCAGAGTCTAGATTATGCCTGTCTTTGCTATGGATGGGCTGCTTCATCTATAGGAACGGAAGGATTTGTTTTCCTTCCTTTGAAGAGAATCCCTGGTTTCTCATGGAGTATATGCTTCTTCCCATGAAGCGCAGCTGATTATGAAAGCGTGTGATTAGCACGTACAGAACACAGGATTTAGGGTTGTTTGATCTGTCCTACTTCTGCAGTAGCACTTTCAAGAGGACCAGTAGAAGCCTTGTGCGAGTTGCATATTCAGCAAACAGCTGCAAGAAATGTTGGGATATTCGAGCATGGTCTGTTTTAAAAGTTGTTTTTAATTTAAATTTTATTTTTTATTCCTCTGTCTCGGTTGTCAAATGATGACCCATGGGTCCGTGTGGCCCACAAACCAAGATAGGTTTTTACATTTTTAAGTGATTGGAAAAAAACCGGAAGAAAAATAATACTTGGTAACATGAAAACTTTATGAAATTTAAATTTCGGTGTTCATAAATAAAGTTTTATTATAACACAACTGGGCTCATTTGTTTACGTATTGTCTATGGCTGCTTTCCAGCTACAACTGCAGAGCACAGTAGTTGCCATGGAGACCGTATATATGGTCCACAAAGCCTAAAATATTTACCATCGGGCCCTTTTACAGAAGCAAGTTTGCCAACATTTACTCTGTTTTGTTCACATGAATGCAGGTATTTTTTTTCCGCAATAGTGTTTTTAATACCATACTTCTGATTATAAACCACATCAGAATAACTCACCCTCATGACTTTGAGGTACGGCGTCCTTTTGTTTCCAGTGTCACCTCATTTCCCTCTTTTCTTTAACTGCCGTAGGACTGAAATTTTAATCTACATTCTGATCTTGAGGGAGCCTGTTATTAGTCTGGGTTCTCCAGAGAATCAGAACTGATAGGAGAGAAGGTATCTGTCTAGGATGAATAGAAAATCATAAGGAATTGGCCCACGGGGTTGTGGAGGCTGAAAAGTCCCAGGCAAGCGGGAGAGCCAGTGGTGTAAGTTTCAGTCCAGATTTTTTTTTTAATTCTTTTTTTTTTAGCGTTTATTTATTTTTGAGAGACAGAGCATGAGCATGGGAGGGGCAGAGGGAGAGGGAGACACAGAATCTGAAGAGGCTCCAGGCTCTGAGCTGTCAGCACAGAGCCCAACGCGGGGCTTGAACTCATGAACTGCGAGATCATGACCTGAGCCGAAGTCGGTCGCTCAACTGACTAAGCCACCCAGGCGCCCCAGTCCAGATTTAAAGACCGATGTTCCAGACGGAAGACTAGACAGAGGGAGTGAGTTCTCCCTTACTCAGACTTTTTGGTTCTATTCAGGCCTCCAGCTGAATGTGGCCCGTTGGTACTGAGGAGAGTAAACTGCTTTATGCAGATGTTAAGCTCATCCAGAAGCACCCTGAGACACTCCCATAATAATGTTTAACCAAATATCTGGGTATCCCATGGCCCAGTCAAGTTGACACATATAATTAGCCATTACAGGGCCTACATGTGCTTAAATCTATCTGCTTGCACTGACTTTTTTTCCCTCTCAGTCCTCTTGAAAAGCCCCAGTTTGCATGAACATTACAGTCATCTGAACTTCACTCGGTTGATTCATTTGGAGTTGCCATTTGGCTAGCACCGAGTTAAAGTTGGATCGAATTGAGTGATGGTTTCTTTATATTTGTGGAGTAGGATTTATAGTATTTTCTCTTGGCTTAGTTGATTGTTGTTAATATTGAATACATCAGTGGGTGTTTTTGTGTGCTTCATTTTCTTCTATCCTTTCTGTCTTGGAGAGGTGTTCTAATCGTATTCGTAATCATTTTGGCAAAGTGTCACATCTCTGGAGTGGCTGGTTGGCGGCAGAGATTAGCAGTTCCTAGAGCACTTTGCAAAGGCCACACCGATCGGCATGGAATTGTGTCAGCGACTTGCTTGTATTAGAGTATGTCAGAGAGCTGCCGAGGTGAGGGGAAGTGTATGTGTTTGTATCTGCTTCTTCCTTACCCTTCGTGTGACCTGACACATATCCCTTGACCTCATCTATAATGCCATTGAAATACCCATGACTGGAGGGCTGTTAGGATGATTACATCAAATAAGAATGTGTACATAAAGTACTACTCAAAGCGTTATTACCTAGTGTATTTTAACTGGCAAGACCTTCCCCTCCTGGTAAATAATTGTTAACATGTCTTATTTTGTTGCTACAGAATGCTGGTCTTGTCATTGACCTGCTGTGGCTCAAGTCTGCTTCTCAAGGAGAGCGTGAAAGTTATCACTTGACCTGTGTTTTTATCTGTTGTACTGAAGTTGATTGATTCTAGGATGAGGCCTGCTGATTCAGGCCCGATTTTAATAAAACTTCACCAAATTAGACCAAAGTAGGTAGTCGGGTTAAAGGAAATGTCTAAATTACAAGATACTCAACGAAATTGAGTATGTCATACTTAGATCCTAATTTGGGCTCTCTTCTTCAGTGTGGGTCACATGCTTCATTAACGTTTCATTGCCCAGGGGCATCTTGGTGGGCGTCTGTGTGGGGTAGACTCTAGAGGATTGTGCACTTTCACACGGCAGCAACTGGGTGGGTTTGAGCCTTTATCTGAAACACTGAAACTTGTTGTTTTGACTTATACTACACTTTGGGGGGGCCAATGTACTATCAGACTTTGTTTTCTTTTTTATTGTATCCTAAAAGTACTCTCTACCACCAGTATTCTAATTTGGGTAAATAGCTCTAGTTTCCATATCTCTACCTTTTTGATGAATGTGTAAAAAAAAAAATAAATTATTTCACCTGTGGATTCTGGATTAAAGAGCTGTGAATTTCTAGCAGAGGACTTTTTACCCTTTTACCGTTGTGTTCATCTCGGAAGCTGTTTTACCTACTTAATTTCCGAGGTTCAATGCCTGAGGTTTATGCCAGGTTTATTCCATTATGTTTCTGCTTTTTTCTCCCTAAGATGATTATATGTACTGATTTTCTTTGTTTTTAAATGTCATCCTAAGAAGACAAGTTAGGAATGCTTTGGAATTAGCACATTGTAAACAAGTTCCCTGATTTGCTCTCAAATATATTCAGTACTTTTTCCTTATGCTGCTCTACATTCTTGCATCATTAATTTGCTTCTTAAGCAAACTAATTAAAAATGTGTTATAGCTGAGGTTTTACAAGATTTTAATTTAAGAGATTTTATGACATGTTTGTTTTCTCAGAAATTTAATGGAAAACATGAATTCTACTAGAAAATTATAGTTGCTTATATTGTGGTCTTATTAGTATCAGCTTAGAAGCAGGCTTGCTGGGCAGTGCAGATAGGTGGCAGATACGTGAAGCAGTGACTGTGCTTGGACAGGTGTGGCCTCCTCAGCAGATAATGGAAATGGTGAAAAAGAACAGCAAAGTGTCTGCCCAACTGATCATCCAACTTCCAAAGAAATTTTCCTACACCACATTCAGATAACAGTGAAGGTACTTTGGAATATTACTGGGAGGAAAGGTATGGGTGGGTTGTGAACGTAGTGTTCCATTTTACTAGAAGTCAACAAAGGATTTAAAACCAGTCGGAGATTTCATTTGAAAACACAAGGATTTTTTTTTTTCTGCTTTTATGGGATGGCTTATGGGTACATTACGATCTTTTATTTCCTTTTAGTATTTTTCTAGCCTGTGGATAAGTAGTTAGCTTAGATAGATTGATAACATTGGCTTTTTGTATTACATGCAATGTGTTCCGATAACTAACAAGGAAAAGAAATCAATGGTGCTTAATTCACTATTGGTTTAAAAGTTGATACTTTCTTCAGAGTAAATTGGGCAGAAAAAAGGGAGCTCGCACAAGAGCAGCGGTCCTTGGATACGCGCCCCCCAACCCCCAACCCAGCCCGTTTCTTTCTAAATATGAAAAAAATGGGCATCTCATTTCCTTTCTGTGTCCTGCAGGGGCGTGCTGCTATTTTTATTTGAAATATTAGGTGAATTACTGCATCAGACATCAGCATTGAAACATCAGTATCAAAATGCAATGTAAAATAAACGTATCAGTTATCAATGTGACTCATTCATCAGAATTTTCTTTTGAATTCCTTTCTTGTACAATAGATTGAGTAGACCGTGGTAGCTGTCTCGTTAAACTTGAGCATAAATTTCCTATCAAACTCATTTACTTTTTCTTTGTAAGATTTCATCCATCTTGAGTTATTTCGTAGGAGGGAAGCATACATACCCGTACAAAGATTTTTTCCAGTATCTATTTCTTGTTGTTCTTAGAATAGTATCAAAGAATAGTTTCTTTATTTGACGTGTAACATACTATGAATAACGGTAATTACTGGAACATTTAAAATTGTAATTCTGTACTTATGAATATATTCTTTTACAAACTTGAAAACATGAAGAGGAAAATGATCCTGTTATTAACATAAGCTTTTGCTCTAAGTGCTTGTCATAGGGACACCTGAATTCTGTCATCCTAAACATGAAACAGCATCACACACTGGACCGAGCCTTAGAGCAGGGCCAGCAGACCTGCCTCTTGGCTCCATTTCTGCAAATAGTTTGTTCCATGACCGACAAGCACTTTGGTTAGGTCATTCACTAGTAAGAAATAGGCTGGGGTGGCGGGGGTTGGGGGGAAGCATCCAAGGACAATGCTTTTGTGCGAGTTCCCTTTCGGGGTTGGGGGGGACATCCAAGGATCAGTGCTCTGTGCAAGGTCCCTTTCGGGGTGGGGGGGACATCCAAGGACCAATGCTCTTGTGCGAGCTCCTTTTGGGGTGGGGGGGCAGCATCCAAGGACCAGTGCTCTTGTGCGAGTTCCCTTTCGGGACGTGGGGGGGGCAGCATCCAAGGACCGATGCTCTTGTGAGAGTTCCCTTTTGGGGTGGGGGGAGGGAGCATCCAAGGGCCAATGCTCTGTGCAAGCTCCCTTTTGGAAGTGGGGGGGGGGGGATCGTCCAAGGACCACCACTCTTGTGTGAGCTCTCTTTCTTCTGTCTACTCTGAAGAAAATATCAACTAATTATGAATTGAGCATTATTGATTTCTTTCCTTGTTAGTTACCGGAACACCTGGCACATAATATGAAAAGCCAGTGTTACCAGTCTGTTTAACTACTTATTCACAGACTAGGAAAATACCCACAAACTGGAAGTTTGGAACTCAGTATCAAAAGTTCCTTATAAATGCGGAATCACTGAGAATAATAAGGGGCATTATTTTCTGTTCCCATGCTTGATGGCAGGATTTCTCACATCTGTTCACCAAAATTAGGAGAGCAAGAGACAGAAGAGTATAAAGCACAGGCCCTCCTTTCAGGGGCTTTTATGTTCCAGTGGAAGGAGCCAGGCCTGGTGATAAGAGGTTTTTCATTCAGTGTCCATGTTGGTAGAATACTTCGAAATGTCATGACGTTTATCTAATTAGTTTATTATATAGTATACTTCAAGTCAGACTCAATCTAGACAGGAATGCTCCTTCTAGACCTAATGATGTTTGCCTTCTCTTTTGATTTTAGGAGGTTATTTAATGAGAAGTGCCATAGACTGAAAAACGAAACATGAGGGTAGCAGGTAAGATATTTAATTCAATAGAAATAATTTTACTTTTTGTGTAACTTACTTATTTAAGTGGCTTGAGAGGGGCGCCTGGGTGGCGCAGTCGGTTGAGCGTCCGACTTCAGCCAGGTCACGATCTCGCGGTCCGTGAGTTCGAGCCCCGCGTCGGGCTCTGGGCTGATGGCTCAGAGCCTGGAGCCTGTTTCCGATTCTGTGTCTCCCTCTCTCTCTGCCCCTCCCCCGTTCATGCTCTGTTTCTCTCTGTCCCAAAAATAAATAAACGTTGAAAAAAAAAAAAATTTTAAGTGGCTTGAGAGAGTACGTTGTCTTTTTATGTAGTGCGTGAAAAGCTGGAGTGTAACAAACTCAATCACTGCTTTGCCTTTTTTACTTTTTTATGTAGTTGGTAAATCACAAATTGGATGAACTTATTGAAGTTATTTATGCTAGGTTTTTAAACTTATGGCTTTAATGTTTATGTTCTTATACATTAAGCTTATTTGCCTAATGCTATATATAAAATGTCCATATGAAGAACAATTTTGACAAGCTAGGGAGACTGATTTTTATTTTTGCGAAGTTCTAACTTCTTGAGAAAAATGCATTGTGAAGTTCAAAAGCTTGAATCTTTGCTATATAGGTACTTCAAATGGAAACTAGTGTATGTGAACCATTCAGTAAAATGTATTTTTGCTTAAGTGGCTATTTGCTAGTTCGAGTTCAGTCTGCATAGTTGAGGTTCTGTGTAAGAACATCTGTTCTTAGGCAGCATATGGAGGAAACTGAAAAACACTGCTTGACGTTCATAGTATTAAGGTAGCTGTCTTTAAATGTTATGAAAAGATGCATAAATACCTGGAGAGGCTGATAACTGCTTCCTGCCTTAATAGTGAAAATAAGTGTGTTCTCCTACCCCTACCCCTCCTTCAGCACGGCCAAGGGTCTAGAAGAAGTGCACACTCTGTACATAGAAATTTTTACTACGTGTTCTTCCAACATAGAAGATAATTTGTAGTTTCTCAAAATCGAGATAGTCTTCCTCTTAATTATCATCTTCTCACCAGCAAACCGTATTTTCCTATGGGGGCATCTCTTAGAAGTGCCTCAGTCATGGTGGGTGAACAAATGCGTCTTTGTGCTTCAAGCGTCGTTCTGTACAATAAGGTGCAGGTGATGAAACATCATGATTATTAAAAAACATAACAGGGTTGTGCGCAAATGCCTTTGTAGAACTTTGAA
The DNA here is from genome assembly GCF_014898765.1 of Herpailurus yagouaroundi. NCBI lineage: Eukaryota > Metazoa > Chordata > Mammalia > Carnivora > Felidae > Herpailurus > Herpailurus yagouaroundi. Next base: position 23,711,593 of record NW_024412391.1, read on the forward strand.
AATCTGGACCCTTTGATCATGAACTTACAAAATATCCTTTTTTGAGTAGCTATTCAACAAGTGAAGGAAAATATTGCCAGAAACTAAGAGCTTGTTTATGGTTTAAAAATCATATTACAATGTCTTTTTTTTTTTTTTAATTTTTTTTTCAACGTTTTTATTTATTTTTGGGACAGAGAGAGACACGGAGCATGAACGGGGGAGGGGCAGAGAGAGAGGGAGACACAGAATCGGAAACAGGCTCCAGGCTCTGAGCCATCCGCCCAGAGCCCGAGGCGGGGCTCGAACACACGGACCGTGAGATCGTGACCTGGCTGAAGTCGGATGCTTAACCGACTGCGCCACCCAGGCGCCCCGTGTCTTTTTTTTTTTTTTAATGATCTTTGAATACAACAGGACTATTGATGATCATGTATCCTTGACTTTAGAAGTACATTAATTAAACATAATGATTGAAATAATCAAAGCAAGTTTCTGTTCCTCACATAATTCTACATTCATTCTAGTTGAAATTAAATTTTCATTGAGTTCATTTCTCTGATTCTAACAATTAATATCAAGGTTAATTGGTAAGTAATTATTCATTGAGGACTTATTTTATGGTTGGCACTGTGCCTAGTATAGGTCTTGAAGTGTTGGTCTTGAAGAAGGAAGATTAATTTAATTTATTGCCTTTAGAGTGATTAATCTCTTCTAGTTTGAAAAAAGTTGATTGCTTTGAAATATTCTTACAGCCTTTATTCTTACAGTGAGGCAACAGTGTCTAAAGTTTATGCTTTTTGTTTTGTGAAGAATAAGGACACCTCAGATTAGTGCAGTCTGTGGCTAGAAGGAAGAGAGAATCTCGTGGGAAGTCAAGAATGGTGACTGTGGGGTGGTATGGTCAGGCCCTTTATGTCCAGAATTGGCTGGTGACCCAACTCTGGAGAGGACTCCTCTGTCACAGAAGTTCTAGAACTCTACCATTATGGGGTCTCTGCCAGTCTTCACCTGCCTGCTCTCTGGGACCATCTGCTTGTTCTATTATGAGTTCATTTCACCACATCTGACTTTTCTCTGTCTTAGAGGTTTTCTTTCCTCCTAGTTCCTCTGGGTCCAGTATCAGTGAATAGGCCTTGGTTGAAGACTCATTTCTGCCACTGACTAGTTACGTGACCTTAGGCAAGTGATCTAAAATTTTTCAGCTTTGATATCTTATCTGTAAAATGAAAATAATTACCTGGAAAAGCTATGCAAATGCAATTATACTTGTAAAGCATTTAGCTGTATGGTAGGCCGTCAGTGAATGGAGTATGTGTGTGTATTGTATACGTATGTGTATATACGTACGTATGTGTATATATGATGTCTATAGCTTATTTAGTGTAGGCTCAGGTCTAACTTGGTACTGAATTTAGTCTAGAACTTTCATATGTTATAACCTTGATATTTTATTCATTTTAATGTTTTGATCTTAAACAGTGAAGGTTTCGTATATCTGCTGTAAGGGGCAGGGAGAGGTTATCTCTGGTTGCACATGCCCGTGATTGCTCGAAAATGAGTGGTTAAGATTGTCATGTGATATAGAATCTTCAAGCCCTTGGTCTTAAGTGATCAAGAAGGAATGTGTCACCTCTTACCATTCATCTATGTAGCAAACACTTGTTGAGAGTATGACTACGTCCAGGAATTTTGCTAGATCCTGTGGGGGCAAGAGTTCAAAGCCTATTGGAATTTTGCTGTCTTATGCACTAAACACGTAGGCAATTTGTGGTTGCTCTTGAAAACAGGAAGTAATTTTCAGAGGAGAGAAGGTCGGGCGCAGGAGGTGAGGGAACTGATTAGGTTAGCTGTGAGGCTTCCTCCTGCCATCTCATTTCTGTATTGTAGAGTGTTTCTAAATAGAAAAGAGTGGCTCCGTGAAACCAGCACTTCTCAGCATCACTGGCCTCTTCCGAGCATCAGTGGTTCTTCTTCATCCCTCCCCTTTACGGGTGCAGTCCTGGTTCTTTAGGAAATTAGAATGAACATAGGCCTTTTTGACTCTTCCTTTCCCATGAAGTTGAGTTTTGGTAGTTTTTTTAGGAGAATGTGGTAATCTGGTGTTAGAATGGAGTACTGTCCAGAGCACTGGGCTGTGTCAGGATTCCTGGATTCCAGGCCTCGTGCTGTTGCTGCATTATTTGTAATTTTGGGAGTTGCTGTACCTCTGGGATTGTGTCTCCTTAAGGATAGAGAGATGCCTGCTGATCCAATCCACCTCCTTTCGATCAATAGAAATTAAACTTTGGGTAAAAGAGGGGAATGGAGATTGTGTAGGCAAATACTAATATTCTTCCCCAACAACCTAATGAGATGGCCCTGAAAGCCTAGGGGAAAGAGGAAGATGTTTCTTTCCTGTCATTTTCCATTTCCTTTCCTGTCTTGCAGTGTTTTTTTTCTTTCCTAGATTTGCTTAGCTATGGAGAAAAAGACAAATCCTCAATTCCTATGAAACAGTTAGCTAATACCTGGCAGTGCTAACTATTTGTGAGACACCCAAAAATAAAGTTAGAAAGGTATGAAAGGGTACGAGTGTGTCTTCACAGAGCTTATCATGGAACCATGTTACAAAGCGTGTGTCATAGCTGCCAAATTAAGTCCTCTAGGACTGGAGAAGGCCTGTCTTAAACTGGTATTCAGTTTGAGGAGGAACACTCTTGTTTGCCATGTCAGGAGCACTTGTGTTGCTCTAAGAGATATGTTGGTTGGTGATAGGACAGTAAACTGGTACATTTCACTAGAGAGTTCCTTGCTTAGTGAGCATCCTGCTAGTTGCCTTGGATCTCCATAAGGTCTGGTGTTTTTGTATTATCCCTGTATAGTATTGCCCTTTATATGTGAACAGGATTAGGAATGTGTCGTCCAACATGCTTGGTGATGGTGTTCCATTAGCCGTGATACTTTGGTACTTTCGTATAGTCAGCCAGCACTTGGGAGCAGATTTTTTTTTTTTTTTTTTGGCTGGAGAAAACTAGGCAGATGACTCAAGCAGTCCTATGTCTGGGTTGCTAGCCAATCTGATAATTCTTTGAACAGGAAAGTCCCTTATCTCAGTGGATTGCTTATACAGTTTTTCTTGTAACTCAAGTAAAATTAAGATCCAATACATAAACTTTATTAGTTTAAGAAATTTCTTTATAAACTTAAATTTTTCATGAAATGCACTAGTTAAAGTTCTCTGGGCTCATAAACTCATGCTGAATTATTTCTCCCCTTTATCTAGGTGCTGCAAAGTTGGTGGTAGCCGTGGCAGTATTTTTACTGACATTTTATGTTATTTCTCAAGTATTTGAAATAAAAATGGATGCAAGTTTAGGAAATCTATTTGGTAAGTTCCATTTTTTCCCCTTTCTTAAATTTTATTTTCTATTGGTTGTCTGTAAATTGTTACCAGTTATCAATATTGAGTCTAGTCTGTCTAGAAAAGAAGATATAATTATATCAATAAGTGTGATCCCTTAGAATATTCTAAAATACACAGTGGAAAGCCTTAAAATTAATCCAATCAATATAAAGTATGAATCTTCTGCTCATCATTCTGAATATATTAGTGGGGTCTGTTTCATTCATATCTAGGACATTAATCATGGCATTCTGAGCGAACATTCTAGAAGCTATCACACAGTATTTGAATTAGCTGATAGAGAACTTGGAACCAAATCGAGCCCTCAGATGGCAAGTGGAGTCATGACAATGCATTGTAAATAGCAGCCATTGAAATCCGTCTTGTATTCCTACCCTTATTTAATTCCTTCTGCATTATTTTTCTCTTTACCCATTTATTTAATGCTATGTTGCAAACACACCGTTGTAAGCCACCTTAACTCAGTGTTTAACAAAATTCTTAAGTCAATAAAATAAGTTCACTGTTGAAATGTTACAGTAAGCTCTGGATGAAGCATTGTTTAAAGTATTAAAAAATTAGGTGTGGGGGCACCTGGGTGGCTCAGTCAGTTAAGCATCCGACTTCGACACAGGTCATGATGTCACTGTTCCTGAGTTCGAGCCCTGTGTCAGGCTCTGTCCTGACAGCTCAGAGCCTGGAGCCTGTTGCAGATTCTGTTTCTCCCTCTCTGTCTCTGCCCCTCCTCCACTCATGCTCTGTCTCTCTCTCAAAAGTAAACATTAAAAAAAAATTAAAGGGACACCTGGGTGGCTCAGTCAGTTAGGCGTCCGACTTCAGCTCAGGTCACGAACTTGTGGTTTGTGAGTTCAAGCCCTGCATCGGGCTCTGTGCTGACAGCTCAGAGCCTGGAGCCTGTCTTCGGATTCTGTGTCTCCCTCTCTCTCTGCCCCTCTCCTACTCACACTATGTCTCTCTCTATCAAAAATAAATAAACATTTTTTTAAAAAATTACAAAAATTATGTGTGAAAAGTGAGACTGTGAAACCCAGAAATAGTATTTTCACCCATTTGGCAGAAATCAGATGAAATAACTTTGAGATCTCTGGAATAATGAGTTTTGCTTTCCATAAATTAATATTTGAAAGGGATCCCAATACCTCATTTACTCCCTCTCACATCTAGTTTCAAGACTCCCTTAAACCGGTGGTTCTCCAGTTTTAATGTCAAAAGAACCTCCAGGGAGTCTTGGTATGCAGATTCAGATTCAGTGTCTGGGATGGGCCCTCTCAGGGCTGCATTTCTCACAGGCTCCCAGGTGATGCTGAGGTTGGTACCCAGACACCATATACTGAGTAGTGAGGCTTTAGACAATTCTGATGTGTAATCATCAGTTTCTGTATAAACGTTTTCAGGTGACTTTTCTTCCAATAACTACTTAAAAGTGCTTCTTGTATTGCACTGAATTCTGTCTTGTAAACTCCCAAGTAGTTTCAATACACTGATCTATGATCTGCTGGAGTTCTCTCCTACACTAATGATCTCTCAAAGAGATAATTGTAGTCATACTCCTTCAGGCCATCTTTTTAAAAATCTTCATCTTCTCGGGGCGCCTGGGTGGCTCAGTCGGTTGGGCGTCCGACGTCGGCTCAGGTCATGATCTCGCGGTCCGTGAGTTCGAGCCCCGCGTTGGGCTCTGTGCTGACAGCTCAGAGCCTGGAGCCTGTTTCAGATTCTCAGATTCTGTGTCTCCCTCTCTGTCTCTCTGACCTTCCCCCATTCATGCTCTGTCTCTCTCTCTGTCTCAAAAATGAATAAACGTTAAAAAAAATTTTTAAAAAAAATAAAATCTTCATCTTCTCCAGTTTTGGAGCCGGCCGCCCCCCCAACATTCCTCTCAGTATATTGGCTATTTTCCTCTGGAACCATCTATTTTTCAGCACCTGTTTTAACATGAAGCATCCAGGATCCAGCATGGAGTAGTCATTACAGAGTACAGTGACATTTGACTTTACTTCTGGTCTGTCTACTTCTGTTACTACTAAGAGGCCAGGCTGGTGTCCTTTGGGAACACAGCTGGTTGTAGTTGAATAAGGGGCAGAAAAACACTGAAGGCCTTGAGGACTCGTTCAGTGTTGCTGGGGAAACAGTGTGTAACCAGTTCACATAAGAAAGGTTGATGGTAAGAGAAGAAGGTTATGGGATGGTAGCTTGAGGCAGAAGCAAGTTAAGTGTTTTGTTTTGTTTTGTTTTTTGTGAAGTAATGTATAGACTCACTTGTCTCTAGGCTTTGGGGAAAGATTCAGGGAATTACAAATCAGTGGGATGAGAGTGAACAAGCAAGAAAAGGAGGATTCTTGAGAGAAGCAAGGCAGTGGGACCATTGGTACATGTGAAAAACTACTTTGGGGAAAGGCCCGCTGTTTTCAGAGGGAAGAGGCTTGGGTGAAGCCTAGCGCTTGCCCTGGTTTGGGTCTTCGTCTCTAGTCTGGACTGTCTCTTCAAACCTCACAGGGATGTTCCATGTCTATTTCTCATCCCAGGTATCTGCCCGTTTCATCGCTGCCGGAGCAGTTCCGGCATTCATGAACCTTTTCCGGCACTCATGAAGGCTAATAACACTCATGAACCTTTAGTGCTTCTGACTATGAGAGAGTAAAATCTAAGGCCCACTCAAACCCCCACCCTGCC